>NW_027436290.1:1200000-1500000 GCF_964199755.1 Larus michahellis
TACCGGAAAATGCTTCGGGGGCTGGCGCGGCGGCGCCAGGTGGGCGCCGGTGGCGCCGAGGCTGACGGCCGCCGCAAAGCCCGCAGCCCCACGGGCTGTGGGGCCACGCGAGCGGCTGCCAAAGAGCTTTCCAACGAGGCACGGCTTTCCCTCCTGGCTCTTCGGGCGTGGGAGCTGTGGCCAGAGACGCGGCCCTACCGGAAAATGCTTCGGGGGCTGGCGCAGCGGCGCCACGTGGGCGCCGGTGGCGCCGAGGCTGACGGCCGCCGCAAAGCCCGCAGCCCCACGGGCTGTGGGGCCACGCGAGCGGCTGCCAAAGAGCTTTCCAACGAGGCACGGCTTTCCCTCCTGGCTCTTCGGGCGTCGGAACTGTGGCCAGAGACGCGGCCCTACCGGAAAATGCTTTGGGGGCTGGCGCGGCGCCGCCAGGTGGGCGCCGGTGGCGCCGAGGCTGACGGCCGCTGCAAAGCCCGCAGCCCCACGGGCTGTGGGGCCACGCGAGCGGCTGCCAAAGAGCTTTCCAACGAGGCACGGCTTTCCCTCCTGGCTCTTCGGGCGTGGGAGCTGTGGCCAGAGCCGCGGCCCTACCAGAAAACGCTTCGGGGGTTGGCGCAGCGGCGCCAGGTGGGCGCCGGTGGCGCCAAGGCTGACGGCCGCCGGAAAGCCCGCAGCCCCACGGGCTGTGGGGCCATGCGAGCGGCTGCCAAAGAGCTTTCCAACGAGGCACGGCTTTCCCTCCTGGCTCTTCGGGCGTGGGAGCTGTGGCCAGAGCCGCGGCCCTACCAGAAAACGCTTCGGGGGTTGGCGCAGCGGCGCCAGGTGGGCGCCGGTGGCGCCAAGGCTGACGGCCGCCGCAAAGCTCGCAGCCCCATGGGCTGTGGGCCCACGCGAGCGGCTGCCAAAGAGCTTTCCAACGAGGCACGGCTTTCCATCCTGGCTCTTCGGGCGTGGGAGCTGTGGCCAGAGACACGGCCCTACCGGAAAATGCTTCGGGGGCTGGCGCGGCGGCCCAACCTGGGCGCCGGTGGCACCGAGGCTGACGGCCGCCGCAAAGCCCGCAGCCCCACGGGGTGTGGGGCCACGCGAGCGGCTGCCAAAGAGCTTTCCAACGAGGCACGGCTTTCCCTCCTGGCTCTTCGGGCATGGGAGCTGTGGCCAGAGCCGCGGCCCTACCGGAAAATGCTTCGCAGGCTGGCGCGGCGGCGCCAGGTGGGCGCCGGTGGCACCGAGGCTGACGGCCGCCGCAAAGCCCGCAGCCCCACGGGCTGTGGGGCCACGCCAGCGGCTGCCAAAGAGCTTTCCAACGAGGCACGGCTTTCCCTCCTGGCTCTTCGGGCGTGGGAGCTGTGGCCAGAGACGCGGCCCTACCGGAAAATGCTTCGCAGGCTGGCGCGGCGGCGCCAGGTGGGCGCCGGTGGCGCCGAGGCTGACGGCCGCCGCAAAGCCCGCAGCCCCACGGGCTGTGGGGCCACGCGAGCGGCTGCCAAACAGCTTTCCAACGAGGCACGGCTTTCCCTCCTGGCTCTTCGGGCATGGGAGCTGTGGCCAGAGACGCGGCCCTACCGGAAAATTCTTCGCAGGCTGGCACGGCGGAGCCAGGTGGGCGCCGGTGGCGCCGAGGCTGACGGCCGCCGGAAAGCCCGCAGCCCCACGGGCTGTGGGGCCACGCGAGCGGCTGCCAAAGAGCTTTCCAACGAGGCACGGCTTTCCCTCCTGGCTCTTCGGGCGTGGGAGCTGTGGCCAGAGCCGCGGCCCTACCAGAAAACGCTTCGGGGGTTGGCGCAGCGGCGCCAGGTGGGCGCCGGTGGCGCCAAGGCTGACGGCCGCCGGAAAGCCCGCAGCCCCATGGGCTGTGGGGCCATGCGAGCGGCTGCCAAAGAGCTTTCCAACGAGGCACGGCTTTCCCTCCTGGCTCTTCGGGCGTGGGAGCTGTGGCCAGAGCCGCGGCCCTACCAGAAAACGCTTCGGGGGTTGGCGCAGCGGCGCCAGGTGGGCGCCGGTGGCGCCAAGGCTGACGGCCGCCGCAAAGCTCGCAGCCCCATGGGCTGTGGGCCCACGCGAGCGGCTGCCAAAGAGCTTTCCAACGAGGCACGGCTTTCCATCCTGGCTCTTCGGGCGTGGGAGCTGTGGCCAGAGACACGGCCCTACCTGAAAATGCTTCGGGGGCTGGCGCGGCGGCCCAATCTGGGCGCCGGTGGCACCGAGGCTGACGGCCGCCGCAAAGCCCGCAGCCCCACGGGGTGTGGGGCCACGCGAGCGGCTGCCAAAGAGCTTTCCAACGAGGCACGGCTTTCCCTCCTGGCTCTTCGGGCGTGGGAGCTGTGGCCAGAGCCGCGGCCCTACCGGAAAATGCTTCGCAGGCTGGCGCGGCGGCCCCAGGTGGGCGCCGGTGGCGCCGAGGCTGACGGCCGCCGCAAAGCCCGCAGCCCCACGGGCTGTGGGCCCACGCGAGCGGCTGACAAAGAGCTTTGCAACGAGGCACGGCTTTCCCTACTGGCTCTTCGGGCGTGGGAGCTGTTTCCAGAGCCGCGGCCCTACCGGAAAATGCTTCACAGGCTGGCGCGGCAGTGCTACGTAGGCGCCGGTGGCGCCAAGGCTGACGGCCGCCGCAAAGCCCGCAGCCCCACGGGCTGTGGGGCCACGCGAGCGGCTGCCAAAGAGCTTTGCAACGAGGCACGGCTTTCCCTCCTGGCTCTTCGGGCGTGGGAGCTGTGGCCAGAGACGCGGCCCTACCAGAAAATGCTTCCGGGGCTGGCGCGGCAACGCCACGTGGGCGCCGGTGGCGCCGAGGCTGACGGCCGCCGCAAAGCCCGCAGCCCCACGGGCTGTGGGGCCACGCGAGTGGCTGCCAAAGAGCTTTCCAACGAGGCACGGCTTTCCCTCCTGGCTCTTCGGGCGTGGGAGCTGTGGCCAGAGACGCGGCCCTACCGGAAAATGCTTCGGGGGCTGGCGCGGCGGCGCCAGGTGGGTGCCGGTGGCGCCGAGGCTGACGGCCGCCGCAAAGCCCGCAGCCCCACGGGCTGTGGGGCCACGTGAGCGGCTGCCAAAGAGCTTTCCAATGAGGCACGGCTTTCCCTCCTGGCTCTTCGGGCGTGGGAGCTGTGGCCAGAGACGCGGCCCTACCGGAAAATGATTCACAGGCTGGCGCGGCGGCGCCAGGTGGGCGCCGGTGGCGCCGAGGCTGACGGCCGCCGCAAAGCCCACAGCCCCACGGGCTGTGGGGCCACGCGAGCGGCTGCCAAAGAGCTTTCCAACGAGGCACGGCTTTCCCTCCTGGCTCTTCGGGTGTGGGAGCTGTGGCCAGAGACGCGGCCCTACCGGAAAATGCTTCGGGGGCTGGCGCAGCGGCGCCAAGTGGGCGCCGGTGGCGCCGAGGCTGACGGCCGCTGCAAAGCCCGCAGCCCCACGGAGTGTGGGGCCACGCGAGCGGCTGCCAAAGAGCTTTCCAACGAGGCACGGCTTTCCCTCCTGGCTCTTCGGGCGTGGGAGCTGTGGCCAGAGACGCGGCCCTACCGGAAAATGCTTCGGGGGCTGGCGCGGCGGCGCCAGGTGGGCGCCGGTGGCGCCGAGGCTGACGGCCGCCGCAAAGCCCGCAGCCCCACGGGCTGTGGGGCCACGCGAGCGGCTGCCAAAGAGCTTTCCAACGAGGCACGGCTTTCCCTCCTGGCTCTTCGGGCGTGGGAGCTGTGGCCAGAGACGCGGCCCTACCGGAAAATGCTTCGGGGGCTGGCGCAGCGGCGCCACGTGGGCGCCGGTGGCGCCGAGGCTGACGGCCGCCGCAAAGCCCGCAGCCCCACGGGCTGTGGGGCCACGCGAGCGGCTGCCAAAGAGCTTTCCAACGAGGCACGGCTTTCCCTCCTGGCTCTTCGGGCGTCGGAACTGTGGCCAGAGACGCGGCCCTACCGGAAAATGCTTTGGGGGCTGGCGCGGCGCCGCCAGGTGGGCGCCGGTGGCGCCGAGGCTGACGGCCGCTGCAAAGCCCGCAGCCCCACGGGCTGTGGGGCCACGCGAGCAGCTGCCAAAGAGCTTTCCAACGAGGCACGGCTTTCCCTCCTGGCTCTTCGGGCGTGGGAGCTGTGGCCAGAGCCGCGGCCCTACCAGAAAACGCTTCGGGGGTTGGCGCAGCGGCGCCAGGTGGGCGCCGGTGGCGCCAAGGCTGACGGCCGCCGGAAAGCCCGCAGCCCCACGGGCTGTGGGGCCATGCGAGCGGCTGCCAAAGAGCTTTCCAACGAGGCACGGCTTTCCCTCCTGGCTCTTCGGGCGTGGGAGCTGTGGCCAGAGCCGCGGCCCTACCAGAAAACGCTTCGGGGGTTGGCGCAGCGGCGCCAGGTGGGCGCCGGTGGCGCCAAGGCTGACGGCCGCCGCAAAGCTCGCAGCCCCATGGGCTGTGGGCCCACGCGAGCGGCTGCCAAAGAGCTTTCCAACGAGGCACGGCTTTCCATCCTGGCTCTTCGGGCGTGGGAGCTGTGGCCAGAGACACGGCCCTACCGGAAAATGCTTCGGGGGCTGGCGCGGCGGCCCAACCTGGGCGCCGGTGGCACCGAGGCTGACGGCCGCCGCAAAGCCCGCAGCCCCACGGGGTGTGGGGCCACGCGAGCGGCTGCCAAAGAGCTTTCCAACGAGGCACGGCTTTCCCTCCTGGCTCTTCGGGCGTGGGAGCTGTGGCCAGAGCCACGGCCCTACCGGAAAATGCTTCGCAGGCTGGCGCGGCGGCGCCAGGTGGGCGCCGGTGGCACCGAGGCTGACGGCCGCCGCAAAGCCCGCAGCCCCACGGGCTGTGGGGCCACGCGAGCGGCTGCCAAAGAGCTTTCCAACGAGGCACGGCTTTCCCTCCTGGCTCTTCGGGCGTGGGAGCTGTGGCCAGAGACGCGGCCCTACCGGAAAATGCTTCGCAGGCTGGCGCGGCGGCGCCAGGTGGGCGCCGGTGGCGCCGAGGCTGACGGCCGCCGCAAAGCCCGCAGCCCCACGGGCTGTGGGGCCACGCGAGCGGCTGCCAAAGAGCTTTCCAACGAGGCACGGCTTTCCCTCCTGGCTCTTCGGGCATGGGAGCTGTGGCCAGAGACGCGGCCCTACCGGAAAATGCTTCGCAGGCTGGCGCGGCGGAGCCAGGTGGGCGCCGGTGGCGCCGAGGCTGACGGCCGCCGGAAAGCCCGCAGCCCCACGGGCTGTGGGGCCACGCGAGCGCCTGCCAAAGAGCTTTCCAACGAGGCACGGCTTTCCCTCCTGGCTCTTCGGGCGTGGGAGCTGTTTCCAGAGCCGCGGCCCTACCGGAAAATGCTTCGGGGGCTGGCGCGGCGGCGCCAGCTGGGCGCCGGTGGCGCCGAGGCTGACGGCCGCCGCAAAGCCCGCAGCCCCACGGGCTGTGGGGCCACGCGAGCGGCTGCCAAAGAGCTTTCCAACGAGGCACGGCTTTCCCTCCTGGCTCTTCGGGCGTGGGAGCTGTGGCCAGAGACGCGACCCTACCGGAAAATGCTTCGCAGGCTGGCGCGGCGGCGCCAGGTGGGCGCCGGTGGCGCCGAGGCTGACGGCCGCCGCAAAGCCCGCAGCCCCACGGGCTGTGGGGCCACGCGAGCGGCTGCCAAAGAGCTTTCCAACGAGGCACGGCTTTCCCTCCTGGCTCTTCGGGCGTGGGAGCTGTGGCCAGAGCCGCGGCCCTACCGGAAAATGATTCACAGGCTGGTGCGGCGGCGCCAGGTGGGCGCCGGTGCCGCCGAGGCTGACGGCCGCGGCAAAGCCCGCGGCCGCACGGGCTGTGGGGCCACGCGAGCCTCTTCCAAAGAGCTTTCCAACGAGGCACGACTTTCCCTCCTGGCTCTTCAGGCGTGGGAGCTGTGGCCAGAGCCGCGGCCCTACCGGAAAATGCTTCGTAGGCTGGCGCGGCGGCGCCAGGTGGGCGCCGGTGGCGCCGAGGCTGACGGCCGCCGGAAAGCCCGCAGCCCCACGGGCTGTGGGGCCACGCGAGCGGCTGCCAAAGAGCTTTGCAACGAGGCACGGCTTTCCCTCCTGGCTCTTCGGGTGTGGGAGCTGTGGCCAGAGCCGCGGCCGTACCGGAAAATGCTTCGGGGGCTGGCGCGGCGGCGCCACGTGGGCGCCGGTGGCGCCGAGGCTGACGACCGCCGCAAAGCCCACAGCCCCACGGGCTGTGGGGCCACGCGAGCGGCTGCCAAAGAGCTTTCCAACGAGGCACGGCTTTCCCTCCTGGCTCTTCGGGTGTGGGGGCTGTGGCCAGAGAGGCGGCCCTACCGGAAAATGCTTCGGGGGCTGGCGCGGCGGCGCCACGTGGGCGCCGGTGGCGCCGAGGCTGACGGCCGCCGGAAAGCCCGCAGCCCCACGAGCTCTGGGTCCACGCGAGCGGCTGCCAAAGAGCTTTCCAACGAGGCACGGCTTTCCCTCCTGGCTCTTCGGGCGTGGGAGCTGTGGCCAGAGCCGCGCCCCTACCGGAAAATGCTTCGGGGGCTGGCGCGGCGGCGCCAGGTGGGCGCCGGTGGCGCCGAGGCTGACGGCCGCCGCAAAGCCCGCAGCCCCACGGGCTGTGGGGCCACGCGAGCGGCTGCCAAAGAGCTTTCCAACGAGGCACGGCTTTCCCTCCTGGCTCTTCGGGCGTGGGAGCTGTGGCCAGAGCCGCGGCCCTACTGGAAAATGCTTTTGGGGCTGTCGTGGCGGCGCCAGGTGGGCGCCGGTGGCGCCGAGGCTGACGGCCCCCGCAAAGCCCGCAGCCCCACGGGCTGTGGGGCCACGCGAGCGGCTGCCAAAGAGCTTTCCAATGAGGCACGGCTTTCCCTCCTGGCTCTTCGGGCGTGGGAGCTGTGGCCAGAGCCGCGGCCCTACCGGAAAATGCTTCGGGGGCTGGCGCGGCAGCACCACGTGGGCGCCGGTGCCGCCGAGGCTGACGGCCGCCGGAAAGCCCGCAGCCCCACGGGCTGTGGGGCCACGCGAGCGGCTGCCAAAGAGCTTTCCAACGAGGCACGGCTTTCCCTCCTGGCTCTTCGGGCGTGGGAGCTGTGGCCAGAGACACGGCCCTACCGGAAAATGCTTCGGGGGCTGGCGCGGCGGCGCCAGGTGGGCGCCGGTGGCGCCGAGGCTGACGGCCGCCGCAAAGCCCGCAGCCCCACGGGCTGTGGGGCCACGCGAGCGGCTGCCAAAGAGCTTTCCAATGAGGCACGGCTTTCCCTCCTGGCTCTTCGGGCGTGGGAGCTGTGGCCAGAGACGCGGCCCTACCGGAAAATGCTTCGGGGGCTGGCGCGGCGTCGCCAGGTGGGCGCCGGTGGCGCCGAGGCTGACGGCCGCCGGAAAGCCCGCAGCCCCACGGGCTGTGGGGCCACGCGAGCGGCTGCCAAAGAGCTTTCCAACGAGGCACGGCTTTCCCTCCTGGCTCTTCGGGCGTGGGAGCTGTGGCCAGAGACGCGGCCCTACCGGAAAATGCTTCGGGGGCTGGCGCAGCGGCGCCAGGTGGGCGCCGGTGGCGCCGAGGCTGACGGCCGCCGCAAAGCCCGCAGCCCCACGGGCTGTGGGGCCACGCGAGCGGCTGCCAAAGAGCTTTCCAACGAGGCACGGCTTTCCCTCCTGGCTCTTCGGCCGTGGGAGCTGTGGCCAGAGCCGCGGCCCTACCGGAAAATGCTTTTGGGGCTGTCGTGGCGGCGCCAGGTGGGCGCCAGTGGCGCCGAGGCTGACGGCTGCCGGAAAGCCCGCAGCCCCACGGGCTGTGGGGCCACGCGAGCGGCTGCCAAAGAGCTTTCCAATGAGGCACGGCTTTCCCTCCTGGCTCTTCAGGCGTGGGAGCTGTGGCCAGAGCCGCGGCCCTACCGGAAAATGCTTCGGGGGCTGGCGCGGCGGCGCCAGGTGGGCGCCGCCGCGCCGAGGCTGACGGCCGCCTCACAGCCCGCAGCCCCACGGGCTGTGGGGCCACGCGAGCGGCTGCCAAAGAGCTTTCCAACGAGGCACGGCTTTCCCTCCTGGCTCTTCGGGCGTCGGAGCTGTGGCCAGAGACGCGGCCCTACCGGAAAATGCTTTTGGGGCTGTCGTGGCGGCGCCAGGTGGGCGCCGGTGGCGCCGAGGCTGATGGCCGCCGCAAAGCCCGCAGCCCCACGGGCTGTGGGGCCACGCGAGCGGCTGCCAAAGAGCTTTCCAACGAGGCACGGCTTTCCCTCCTGGCTCTTCGGGCGTGGGAGCTGTGGCCAGAGACGCGGCCCTACCGGAAAATGCTTCGGGGGCTGGCGCGGCGGCACCACGTGGGCGCCGGTGGCGCCGAGGCTGACGGCCGCCGCAAAGCCCGCAGCCCCACGGGCTGTGGGGCCACGCGAGCGGCTGCCAAAGAGCTTTCCAACGAGGCACGGCTTTCCCTCCTGGCTCTTCGGGCGTGGGAGCTGTGGCCAGAGACGCGGCCCTACCGGAAAATGCTTCGGGGGCTGGCGCAGCGGCGCCAGGTGGGCACCGGTGGCGCCGAGGCTGACGGCCGCCACAAAGCCCGCAGCTCAACGGGCTGTGGGGCCACACGAGCGGCTGCCAAAGAGCTTTCCAACGAGGCACGGCTTTCCCTCCTGGCTCTTCGGGCGTGGGAGCTGTGGCCAGAGACGCGGCCCTTCCGGAAAATGCTTCGCAGGCTGGCGCGGCGGCGCCAGGTGGGCGCCGGTGGCGCCGAGGCTGACGGCCGCCGCAAAGCCCGCAGCCCCACGGGCTGTGGGGCCACGCGAGCGGCTGCCAAAGAGCTTTCCAACGAGGCACGGCTTTCCCTACTGGCTCTTTGGGCGTGGGAGCTGTGGCCAGAGACGCGGCCCTACCGGAAAATGCTTCGCAGGCTGGCGCGCCGGCGCCAGGTGGGCGCCGGTGGCGCCGAGGCTGACGGCCGCCGCAAAGCCCGCAGCCCCACGGGCTGTGGGGCCACGCGAGCGCCTGCCAAAGAGCTTTCCAACGAGGCACGGCTTTCCCTCCTGGCTCTTCGGGCGTGGGAGCTGTGGCCAGAGACGCGGCCCTACCGGAAAATGCTTCGGTGGCTGGTGCGGCGGCGCCAGGTGGGCGCCGGTGGCGCCGAGGCTGACGGCCGCCGCAAAGCCCGCAGCCCCACGGGCTGTGGGGCCACGCGAGCCTCTTCCAAAGAGCTTTCCAACGAGGCACGGCTTTCCCTCCTGGCTCTTCGGGCGTGGGAGCTGTGGCCAGAGCCGCGGCCCTACCGGAAAATGCTTTGCAGGCTGGCGCGGCGGCGCCAGGTGGGCGCCGGTGGCACCGAGGCTGACGGCCGCCGGAAAGCCCGCAGCCCCACGGGCTGTGGGGCCACGCGAGCGCCTGCCAAAGAGCTTTCCAACGAGGCACGGCTTTCCCTCCTGGCTCTTCGGGTGTGGGAGCTGTGGCCAGAGCCGCGGCCCTACCGGAAAATGCTTCGGGGGCTGGCGCGGCGGCGCCACGTGGGCGCCGGTGGCGCCGAGGCTGACGGCCGCCGCAAAGCCCGCAGCCCCACGGGCTGTGGGGCCACGCGAGCGGCTGCCAAACAGCTTTCCAACGAGGCACGGCTTTCCCTCCTGGCTCTTCGGGCGTGGGAGCTGTGGCCAGAGACGCGGCCCTACCGGAAAATGCTTCGGGGGCTGGCGCGGCGGCGCCAGGTGGGCGCCGGTGGCGCCGAGGCTGACGGCCGCCGCAAAGCCCGCAGCCCCACGGGCTGTGGGGCCACGCGAGCGGCTGCCAAAGAGCTTTCCAACGAGGCACGGCTTTCCCTCCTGGCTCTTCGGGCGTGGGAGCTGTGGCCAGAGCCGCGGCCCTACCGGAAAATGCTTTTGGGGCTGTCGTGGCGGTGCCAGGTGGGCGCCGGTGGCGCCGAGGCTGACGGCCGCCGCAAAGCCCGCAGCCCCATGGGTTGTGGGGCCACGTGAGCGGCTACCAAAGAGCTTTCCAACGAGGCACGGCTTTCCCTCCTGGCTCTTCGGGCGTGGGAGCTGTGGCCAGAGCCGCGGCCCTACCGGAAAATGCTTCGGGGGCTGGCGCGGCGGCACCACGTGGGCGCCGGTGGCGCCGAGGCTGACGGCCGCCGCAAAGCCCGCAGCCCCACGGGCTGTGGGGCCACGCGAGCGGCTGCCAAAGAGCTTTCCAACGAGGCACGGCTTTCCCTCCTGGCTCTTCGGGCGTGGGAGCTGTGGCCAGAGACACGGCCCTACCGGAAAATGCTTCGGGGGCTGGCGCGGCGGCGCCAGGTGGGCGCCGGTGGCGCCGAGGCTGACGGCCGCCGTAAAGCCCGCAGCCCCACGGGCTGTGGGGCCACGCGAGCGGCTGCCAAAGAGCTTTCCAACGAGGCACGGCTTTCCCTCCTGGCTCTTCGGGCGTGGGAGCTGTGGCCAGAGCCGCGGCCGTACCGGAAAATGCTTCGGGGGCTGGTGCGGCGGCGCCAGGTGGGCGCCGGTGGCGCCGAGGCTGACGGCCGCCGTAAAGCCCGCAGCCGCACGGGCTGTGGGGCCACGCGAGCCTCTTCCAAAGAGCTTTCCAACGAGGCACGGCTTTCCCTCCTGGCTCTTCAGGCGTGGGAGCTGTGGCCAGAGACGCGGCTCTACCGGAAAATGCTTCGGGGGCTGGCGCAGCGGCGCCAGGTGGGCACCGGTGGCGCCGAGGCTGACAGCCGCCACAAAGCCCGCAGCCCAACGGGCTGTGGGGCCACGCGAGCGGCTGCCAAAGAGCTTTCCAACGAGGCACGGCTTTCCCTCCTGGCTCTTCGGGCGTGGGAGCTGTGGCCAGAGACGCGGCCCTACCGGAAAATGCTTCGCAGGCTGGCGCGCCAGCGCCAGGTGGGCGCCGGTGGCGCCGAGGCTGACGGCCGCCGCAAAGCCCGCAGCCCCACGGGCTGTGGGGCCACGCGAGCGCCTGCCAAAGAGCTTTCCAACGAGGCACGGCTTTCCCTCCTGGCTCTTCGGGCGTGGGAGCTGTGGCCAGAGACGCGGCCCTAACGGAAAATGCTTCGCAGGCTGGCGCGGCGGCGCCAGGTGGGCGCCGGTGGCACCGAGGCTGACGGCCGCCGGAAAGCCCGCAGCCCCACGGGCTGTGGGGCCACGCGAGCGCCTGCCAAAGAGCTTTCCAACGAGGCACGGCTTTCCCTCCTGGCTCTTCGGGTGTGGGAGCTGTGGCCAGAGCCGCGGCCCTACCGGAAAATGCTTCGGGGGCTGGCGCGGCGGCGCCACGTGGGCGCCGGTGGCGCCGAGGCTGACGGCCGCCGCAAAGCCCGCAGCCCCACGGGCTGTGGGGCCACGCGAGCGGCTGCCAAAGAGCTTTCCAACGAGGCACGGCTTTCCCTACTGGCTCTTCGGGCGTGGGAGCTGTGGCCAGAGACGCGGCCCTACCGGAAAATGCTTCGCAGGCTGGCGCGCCGGCGCCAGGTGGGCGCCGGTGGCGCCGAGGCTGACGGCCGCCGCAAAGCCCGCAGCCCCACGGGCTGTGGGGCCACGCGAGCGCCTGCCAAAGAGCTTTCCAACGAGGCACGGCTTTCCCTCCTGGCTCTTCGGGCATGGGAGCTGTGGCCAGAGACGCGGCCCTACCGGAAAATGCTTCGGGGGCTGACGCGGCGGCACCACGTGGGCGCCGGTGGCGCCGAGGCTGACGGCCGCCGCAAAGCCCGCAGCCCCACGGGCTGTGGGGCCACGCGAGCGGCTGCCAAAGAGCTTTCCAACGAGGCACGGCTTTCCCTCCTGGCTCTTCGGGCGTGGGAACTGTGGCCAGAGACGCGGCCCTACCGGAAAATGCTTCGGGGGCTGGCGCGGCGGCGCCAGGTGGGCGCCGGTGGCGCCGAGGCTGACGGCCGCCGCAAAGCCCGCAGCCCCACGGGCTGTGGGGCCACACGAGCGGCTGCTAAAGAGCTTTCCAACGAGGCACGGCTTTCCCTCCTGGCTCTTCGGGTGTGGGAGCTGTGCCCAGAGACGCGGCCCTACCGGAAAATGCTTCGGGGGCTGGCGCAGCGGCGCCAGGTGGGCACCGGTGGCACCGAGGCTGACGGCCGCCACAAAGCCCGCAGCCCAACGGGCTGTGGGGCCACGCGAGCGGCTGCCAAAGAGCTTTCCAACGAGGCACGGCTTTCCCTCCTGGCTCTTCGGGCGTGGGAGCTGTGGCCAGAAACGCGGCCCTACCGGAAAATGCTTCGCAGGCTGGCGCGGCGGCGCCAGGTGGGCGCCGGTGGCGCCGAGGCTGACGGCCGCCGCAAAGCCCGCAGCCCCACGGGCTGTGGGGCCACGGGAGCAGCTGCCAAAGAGCTTTCCAACGAGGCACGGCTTTCCCTACTGGCTCTTCGGGCGTGGGAGCTGTGGCAAGAGACGCGGCCCTACCGGAAAATGCTTCGCAGGCTGGCGCGCCGGCGCCAGGTGGGCGCCGGTGGCGCCGAGGCTGACGGCCGCCGCAAAGCCCGCAGCCCCACGGGCTGTGGGGCCACGCGAGCGGCTGCCAAAGAGCTTTCCAACGAGGCACGGCTTTCCCTCCTGGCTCTTCGGGCGTGGGAGCTGTGGCCAGAGCCGCGGCCCTACCGGAAAATGCTTCGGGGGCTGGCGCGGCGGCGCCAGGTGGGCGCCGGTGGCGCCGAGGCTGACGGCCGCCGCAAAGCCCGCAGCCCCACGGGCTGTGGGGCCACGCGAGCCTCTTCCAAAGAGCTTTCCAACGAGGCACGGCTTTCCCTCCTGGCTCTTCGGGCGTGGGAACTGTGGCCAGAGCCGCGGCCCTACCGGAAAATGCTTCGGGGGCTGGCGCGGCGGGGCCAGGTGGGCGCCGGTGGCACCGAGGCTGACGGCCGCCGGAAAGCCCGCAGCCCCACGGGCTGTGGGGCCACGCGAGCGCCTGCCAAAGAGCTTTCCAACGAGGCACGGCTTTCCCTCCTGGCTCTTCGGGTGTGGGAGCTGTGGCCAGAGCCGCGGCCCTACCGGAAAATGCTTCGGGGGCTGGCGCGGCGGCGCCAGGTGGGCGCCGGTGGCGCCGAGGCTGACGGCCGCCGGAAAGCCCGCAGCCCCATGGGTTGTGGGGTCACGCGAGCGGCTACCAAAGAGCTTTCCAACGAGGCACGGCTTTCCCTCCTGGCTCTTCGGGCGTGGGAGCTGTGGCCAGAGCCGCGGCCCTACCGGAAAATGCTTCGGGGGCTGGCGCGGCGGCACCACGTGGGCGCCGGTGGCGCCGAGGCTGACGGCCGCCGCAAAGCCCGCAGCCCCACGGGCTGTGGGGCCACGCGAGCGGCTGCCAAAGAGCTTTCCAACGAGGCACGGCTTTCCCTCCTGGCTCTTCGGGCGTGGGAGCTGTGGCCAGAGACACGGCCCTACCGGAAAATGCTTCGGGGGCTGGCGCGGCGGCGCCAGGTGGGAGCCGGTAGCGCCAAGGCTGACGGCCGCCGCAAAGCCCGCAGCCCCACGGGCTGTGGGGCCACGCGAGCGGCTGCCAAAGAGCTTTCCAACGAGGCACAGCTTTCCCTACTGGCTCTTCGGGCGTGGGAGCTGTGGCCAGAGACGCGGCCCTACCGGAAAATGCTTCGCAGGCTGGCGCGCCGGTGCCAGGTGGGCGCCGGTGGCGCCGAGGCTGACGGCCGCCGCAAAGCCCGCAGCCCCACGGGCTGTGGGGCCACGCGAGCGGCTGCCAAAGAGCTTTCCAACGAGGCACGGCTTTCCCTCCTGGCTCTTCGGGCGTGGGAGCTGTGGCCAGAGACGCGGCCCTACCGGAAAATGCTTCGCAGGCTG
This sequence comes from Larus michahellis, assembly GCF_964199755.1. Lineage (NCBI taxonomy): Eukaryota > Metazoa > Chordata > Aves > Charadriiformes > Laridae > Larus > Larus michahellis. Next base: position 1,213,674 of record NW_027436290.1, read on the forward strand.
GCGCGGCGGCGCCAGGTGGGCGCCGGTGGCGGCGAGGCTGACGGCCGCCGCAAAGCCCGCAGCCCCACGGGCTGTGGGGCCACGCGAGCGCCTGCCAAAGAGCTTTCCAACGAGGCACGGCTTTCCCTCCTGGCTCTTCGGGTGTGGGAGCTGTGGCCAGAGCCGCGGCCCTACCGGAAAATGCTTCGGGGGCTGGCGCGGCACCGACACGTGGGCGCCGGTGGCGCCGAGGCTGACGGCCGCCGGAAAGCCCGCAGCCCCACGGGCTGTGGGGCCACGCGAGCGGCTGCCAAAGAGCTTTCCAACGAGGCACGGCTTTCCCTCCTGGCTCTTCGGGCGTGGGAGCTGTGGCCAGAGCCGCGGCCCTACCGGAAAATGCTTCGGGGGCTGGCGCGGCGGCGCCAGGTGGGCGCCGGTGGCGCCGAGGCTGAGGGCCGCCGCAAAGCCCGCAGCCCCACGGGCTGTGGGGCCACGCGAGCGGCTGCCAAAGAGCTTTCCAACGAGGCACGGCTTTCCCTCCTGGCTCTTCGGGCGTGGGAGCTGTGGCCAGAGCCGCGGCCCTACCGGAAAATGCTTCGGGGGCTGGCGCGGCGGCGCCAGGTGGGCGCCGGTGGCGCCGAGGCTGACGGCCGCCGGAAAGCCCGCAGCCCCACGGGCTGTGGGGCCACGCGAGCCTCTTCCAAAGAGCTTTCCAACGAGGCACGGCTTTCCCTCCTGGCTCTTCGGGCGTGGGAACTGTGGCCAGAGCCGCGGCCCTACCGGAAAATGCTTTTGGGGCTGTCGTGGCGGCGCCAGGTGGGCGCCAGTGGCGCCGAGGCTGACGGCTGCCGGAAAGCCCGCAGCCCCACGGGCTGTGGGGCCACGCGAGCGGCTGCCAAAGAGCTTTCCAATGAGGCACGGCTTTCCCTCCTGGCTCTTCAGGCGTGGGAGCTGTGGCCAGAGCCGCGGCCCTACCGGAAAATGCTTCGGGGGCTGGCGCGGCGGCGCCAGGTGGGCGCCGCCGCGCCGAGGCTGACGGCCGCCTCACAGCCCGCAGCCCCACGGGCTGTGGGGCCACGCGAGCGGCTGCCAAAGAGCTTTCCAACGAGGCACGGCTTTCCCTCCTGGCTCTTCGGGCGTCGGAGCTGTGGCCAGAGACGCGGCCCTACCGGAAAATGCTTTTGGGGCTGTCGTGGCGGCGCCAGGTGGGCGCCGGTGGCGCCGAGGCTGATGGCCGCCGCAAAGCCCGCAGCCCCACGGGCTGTGGGGCCACGCGAGCGGCTGCCAAAGAGCTTTCCAACGAGGCACGGCTTTCCCTCCTGGCTCTTCGGGCGTGGGAGCTGTGGCCAGAGCCGCGGCCCTACCGGAAAATGCTTCGGGGGCTGGCGCGGCGGCACCACGTGGGCGCCGGTGGCGCCGAGGCTGACGGCCGCCGCAAAGCCCGCAGCCCCACGGGCTGTGGGGCCACGCGAGCGGCTGCCAAAGAGCTTTCCAACGAGGCACGGCTTTCCCTCCTGGCTCTTCGGGCGTGGGAGCTGTGGCCAGAGACGCGGCCCTACCGGAAAATGCTTCGGGGGCTGGCGCAGCGGCGCCAGGTGGGCACCGGTGGCGCCGAGGCTGACGGCCGCCACAAAGCCCGCAGCTCAACGGGCTGTGGGGCCACGCGAGCGGCTGCCAAAGAGCTTTCCAACGAGGCACGGCTTTCCCTCCTGGCTCTTCGGGCGTGGGAGCTGTGGCCAGAGACGCGGCCCTTCCGGAAAATGCTTCGCAGGCTGGCGCGGCGGCGCCAGGTGGGCGCCGGTGGCGCCGAGGCTGACGGCCGCCGCAAAGCCCGCAGCCCCACGGGCTGTGGGGCCACGCGAGCGGCTGCCAAAGAGCTTTCCAACGAGGCACGGCTTTCCCTACTGGCTCTTCGGGCGTGGGAGCTGTGGCCAGAGACGCGGCCCTACCGGAAAATGCTTCGCAGGCTGGCGCGCCGGCGCCAGGTGGGCGCCGGTGGCGCCGAGGCTGACGGCCGCCGCAAAGCCCGCAGCCCCACGGGCTGTGGGGCCACGCGAGCGCCTGCCAAAGAGCTTTCCAACGAGGCACGGCTTTCCCTCCTGGCTCTTCGGGCGTGGGAGCTGTGGCCAGAGACGCGGCCCTACCGGAAAATGCTTCGGTGGCTGGTGCGGCGGCGCCAGGTGGGCGCCGGTGGCGCCGAGGCTGACGGCCGCCGCAAAGCCCGCAGCCCCACGGGCTGTGGGGCCACGCGAGCCTCTTCCAAAGAGCTTTCCAACGAGGCACGGCTTTCCCTCCTGGCTCTTCGGGCGTGGGAGCTGTGGCCAGAGCCGCGGCCCTACCGGAAAATGCTTTGCAGGCTGGCGCGGCGGCGCCAGGTGGGCGCCGGTGGCACCGAGGCTGACGGCCGCCGCAAAGCCCGCAGCCCCACGGGCTGTGGGGCCACGCGAGCGCCTGCCAAAGAGCTTTCCAACGAGGCACGGCTTTCCCTCCTGGCTCTTCGGGTGTGGGAGCTGTGGCCAGAGCCGCGGCCCTACCGGAAAATGCTTCGGGGGCTGGCGCGGCGGCGCCACGTGGGCGCCGGTGGCGCCGAGGCTGACGGCCGCCGCAAAGCCCGCAGCCCCACGGGCTGTGGGGCCACGCGAGCAGCTGCCAAACAGCTTTCCAACGAGGCACGGCTTTCCCTCCTGGCTCTTCGGGCGTGGGAGCTGTGGCCAGAGACGCGGCCCTACCGGAAAATGCTTCGGGGGCTGGCGCGGCGGCACCAGGTGGGCGCCGGTGGCGCCGAGGCTGACGGCCGCCGCAAAGCCCGCAGCCCCACGGGCTGTGGGGCCACGCGAGCGGCTGCCAAAGAGCTTTCCAACGAGGCACGGCTTTCCCTCCTGGCTCTTCGGGCGTGGGAGCTGTGGCCAGAGCCGCGGCCCTACCGGAAAATGCTTTTGGGGCTGTCGTGGCGGTGCCAGGTGGGCGCCGGTGGCGCCGAGGCTGACGGCCGCCGCAAAGCCCGCAGCCCCATGGGTTGTGGGGCCACGTGAGCGGCTACCAAAGAGCTTTCCAACGAGGCACGGCTTTCCCTCCTGGCTCTTCGGGCGTGGGAGCTGTGGCCAGAGCCGCGGCCCTACCGGAAAATGCTTCGGGGGCTGGCGCGGCGGCACCACGTGGGCGCCGGTGGCGCCGAGGCTGACGGCCGCCGCAAAGCCCGCAGCCCCACGGGCTGTGGGGCCACGCGAGCGGCTGCCAAAGAGCTTTCCAACGAGGCACGGCTTTCCCTCCTGGCTCTTCGGGCGTGGGAGCTGTGGCCAGAGACACGGCCCTACCGGAAAATGCTTCGGGGGCTGGCGCGGCGGCGCCAGGTGGGAGCCGGTAGCGCCAAGGCTGACGGCCGCCGCAAAGCCCGCAGCCCCACGGGCTGTGGGGCCACGCGAGCGGCTGCCAAAGAGCTTTCCAACGAGGCACAGCTTTCCCTACTGGCTCTTCGGGCGTGGGAGCTGTGGCCAGAGACGCGGCCCTACCGGAAAATGCTTCGCAGGCTGGCGCGCCGGCGCCAGGTGGGCGCCGGTGGCGCCGAGGCTGACGGCCGCCGCAAAGCCCGCAGCCCCACGGGCTGTGGGGCCACGCGAGCGGCTGCCAAAGAGCTTTCCAACGAGGCACGGCTTTCCCTCCTGGCTCTTCGGGCGTGGGAGCTGTGGCCAGAGACGCGGCCCTACCGGAAAATGCTTCGCAGGCTGGCGCGGCGGCGCCAGGTGGGCGCCGGTGGCGGCGAGGCTGACGGCCGCCGCAAAGCCCGCAGCCCCACGGGCTGTGGGGCCACGCGAGCGCCTGCCAAAGAGCTTTCCAACGAGGCACGGCTTTCCCTCCTGGCTCTTCGGGTGTGGGAGCTGTGGCCAGAGCCGCGGCCCTACCGGAAAATGCTTCGGGGGCTGGCGCGGCACCGACACGTGGGCGCCGGTGGCGCCGAGGCTGACGGCCGCCGGAAAGCCCGCAGCCCCACGGGCTGTGGGGCCACGCGAGCGGCTGCCAAAGAGCTTTCCAACGAGGCACGGCTTTCCCTCCTGGCTCTTCGGGCGTGGGAGCTGTGGCCAGAGCCGCGGCCCTACCGGAAAATGCTTCGGGGGCTGGCGCGGCGGCGCCAGGTGGGCGCCGGTGGCGCCGAGGCTGAGGGCCGCCGCAAAGCCCGCAGCCCCACGGGCTGTGGGGCCACGCGAGCGGCTGCCAAAGAGCTTTCCAACGAGGCACGGCTTTCCCTCCTGGCTCTTCGGGCGTGGGAGCTGTGGCCAGAGCCGCGGCCCTACCGGAAAATGCTTCGGGGGCTGGCGCGGCGGCGCCAGGTGGGCGCCGGTGGCGCCGAGGCTGACGGCCGCCGGAAAGCCCGCAGCCCCACGGGCTGTGGGGCCACGCGAGCCTCTTCCAAAGAGCTTTCCAACGAGGCACGGCTTTCCCTCCTGGCTCTTCGGGCGTGGGAACTGTGGCCAGAGCCGCGGCCCTACAGGAAAATGCTTTTGGGGCTGTCGTGGCGGCGCCAGGTGGGCGCCAGTGGCGCCGAGGCTGACGGCTGCCGGAAAGCCCGCAGCCCCACGGGCTGTGGGGCCACGCGAGCGGCTGCCAAAGAGCTTTCCAATGAGGCACGGCTTTCCCTCCTGGCTCTTCAGGCGTGGGAGCTGTGGCCAGAGCCGCGGCCCTACCGGAAAATGCTTCGGGGGCTGGCGCGGCGGCGCCAGGTGGGCGCCGCCGCGCCGAGGCTGACGGCCGCCTCACAGCCCGCAGCCCCACGGGCTGTGGGGCCACGCGAGCGGCTGCCAAAGAGCTTTCCAACGAGGCACGGCTTTCCCTCCTGGCTCTTCGGGCGTCGGAGCTGTGGCCAGAGACGCGGCCCTACCGGAAAATGCTTTTGGGGCTGTCGTGGCGGCGCCAGGTGGGCGCCGGTGGCGCCGAGGCTGATGGCCGCCGCAAAGCCCGCAGCCCCACGGGCTGTGGGGCCACGCGAGCGGCTGCCAAAGAGCTTTCCAACGAGGCACGGCTTTCCCTCCTGGCTCTTCGGGCGTGGGAGCTGTGGCCAGAGCCGCGGCCCTACCGGAAAATGCTTCGGGGGCTGGCGCGGCGGCACCACGTGGGCGCCGGTGGCGCCGAGGCTGACGGCCGCCGCAAAGCCCGCAGCCCCACGGGCTGTGGGGCCACGCGAGCGGCTGCCAAAGAGCTTTCCAACGAGGCACGGCTTTCCCTCCTGGCTCTTCGGGCGTGGGAGCTGTGGCCAGAGACGCGGCCCTACCGGAAAATGCTTCGGGGGCTGGCGCAGCGGCGCCAGGTGGGCACCGGTGGCGCCGAGGCTGACGGCCGCCACAAAGCCCGCAGCTCAACGGGCTGTGGGGCCACGCGAGCGGCTGCCAAAGAGCTTTCCAACGAGGCACGGCTTTCCCTCCTGGCTCTTCGGGCGTGGGAGCTGTGGCCAGAGACGCGGCCCTTCCGGAAAATGCTTCGCAGGCTGGCGCGGCGGCGCCAGGTGGGCGCCGGTGGCGCCGAGGCTGACGGCCGCCGCAAAGCCCGCAGCCCCACGGGCTGTGGGGCCACGCGAGCGGCTGCCAAAGAGCTTTCCAACGAGGCACGGCTTTCCCTACTGGCTCTTCGGGCGTGGGAGCTGTGGCCAGAGACGCGGCCCTACCGGAAAATGCTTCGCAGGCTGGCGCGCCGGCGCCAGGTGGGCGCCGGTGGCGCCGAGGCTGACGGCCGCCGCAAAGCCCGCAGCCCCACGGGCTGTGGGGCCACGCGAGCGCCTGCCAAAGAGCTTTCCAACGAGGCACGGCTTTCCCTCCTGGCTCTTCGGGCGTGGGAGCTGTGGCCAGAGACGCGGCCCTACCGGAAAATGCTTCGGTGGCTGGTGCGGCGGCGCCAGGTGGGCGCCGGTGGCGCCGAGGCTGACGGCCGCCGCAAAGCCCGCAGCCCCACGGGCTGTGGGGCCACGCGAGCCTCTTCCAAAGAGCTTTCCAACGAGGCACGGCTTTCCCTCCTGGCTCTTCGGGCGTGGGAGCTGTGGCCAGAGCCGCGGCCCTACCGGAAAATGCTTTGCAGGCTGGCGCGGCGGCGCCAGGTGGGCGCCGGTGGCACCGAGGCTGACGGCCGCCGGAAAGCCCGCAGCCCCACGGGCTGTGGGGCCACGCGAGCGCCTGCCAAAGAGCTTTCCAACGAGGCACGGCTTTCCCTCCTGGCTCTTCGGGTGTGGGAGCTGTGGCCAGAGCCGCGGCCCTACCGGAAAATGCTTCGGGGGCTGGCGCGGCGGCGCCACGTGGGCGCCGGTGGCGCCGAGGCTGACGGCCGCCGCAAAGCCCGCAGCCCCACGGGCTGTGGGGCCACGCGAGCGGCTGCCAAACAGCTTTCCAACGAGGCACGGCTTTCCCTCCTGGCTCTTCGGGCGTGGGAGCTGTGGCCAGAGACGCGGCCCTACCGGAAAATGCTTCGGGGGCTGGCGCGGCGGCACCAGGTGGGCGCCGGTGGCGCCGAGGCTGACGGCCGCCGCAAAGCCCGCAGCCCCACGGGCTGTGGGGCCACGCGAGCGGCTGCCAAAGAGCTTTCCAACGAGGCACGGCTTTCCCTCCTGGCTCTTCGGGCGTGGGAGCTGTGGCCAGAGCCGCGGCCCTACCGGAAAATGCTTTTGGGGCTGTCGTGGCGGTGCCAGGTGGGCGCCGGTGGCGCCGAGGCTGACGGCCGCCGCAAAGCCCGCAGCCCCATGGGTTGTGGGGCCACGTGAGCGGCTACCAAAGAGCTTTCCAACGAGGCACGGCTTTCCCTCCTGGCTCTTCGGGCGTGGGAGCTGTGGCCAGAGCCGCGGCCCTACCGGAAAATGCTTCGGGGGCTGGCGCGGCGGCACCACGTGGGCGCCGGTGGCGCCGAGGCTGACGGCCGCCGCAAAGCCCGCAGCCCCACGGGCTGTGGGGCCACGCGAGCGGCTGCCAAAGAGCTTTCCAACGAGGCACGGCTTTCCCTCCTGGCTCTTCGGGCGTGGGAGCTGTGGCCAGAGACACGGCCCTACCGGAAAATGCTTCGGGGGCTGGCGCAGCGGCGCCAGGTGGGCACCGGTGGCGCCGAGGCTGACGGCCGCCGTAAAGCCCGCAGCCCCACGGGCTGTGGGGCCACGCGAGCGGCTGCCAAAGAGCTTTCCAACGAGGCACGGCTTTCCCTCCTGGCTCTTCGGGCGTGGGAGCTGTGGCCAGAGCCGCGGCCGTACCGGAAAATGATTCGGGGGCTGGTGCGGCGGCGCCAGGTGGGCGCCGGTGGCGCCGAGGCTGACGGCCGCCGTAAAGCCCGCAGCCCCACGGGCTGTGGGGCCACGCGAGCGCCTGCCAAAGAGCTTTCCAACGAGGCACGGCTTTCCCTCCTGGCTCTTCGGGCGTGGGAGCTGTGGCCAGAGACGCGGCCCTACCGGAAAATGCTTCGCAGGCTGGCGCGGCGGCGCAAGGTGGGCGGCGGTGGCACCGAGGCTGACGGCCGCCGGAAAGCCCGCAGCCCCACGGGCTGTGGGGCCACGCGAGCGCCTGCCAAAGAGCTTTCCAACGAGGCACGGCTTTCCCTCCTGGCTCTTCGGGTGTGGGAGCTGTGGCCAGAGCCGCGGCCCTACCGGAAAATGCTTCGGGGGCTGGCGCGGCGGCGCCACGTGGGCGCCGGTGGCGCCGAGGCTGACGGCCGCCGCAAAGCCCGCAGCCCCACGGGCTGTGGGGCCACGCGAGCGGCTGCCAAAGAGCTTTCCAACGAGGCACGGCTTTCCCTACTGGCTCTTCGGGCGTGGGAGCTGTGGCCAGAGACGCGGCCCTACCGGAAAATGCTTCGCAGGCTGGCGCGCCGGCGCCAGGTGGGCGCCGGTGGCGCCGAGGCTGACGGCCGCCGCAAAGCCCGCAGCCCCACGGGCTGTGGGGCCACGCGAGCGCCTGCCAAAGAGCTTTCCAACGAGGCACGGCTTTCCCTCCTGGCTCTTCGGGCATGGGAGCTGTGGCCACAGACGCGGCCCTACCGGAAAATGCTTCGGGGGCTGACGCGGCGGCACCACGTGGGCGCCGGTGGCGCCGAGGCTGACGGCCGCCGCAAAGCCCGCAGCCCCACGGGCTGTGGGGCCACGCGAGCGGCTGCCAAAGAGCTTTCCAACGAGGCACGGCTTTCCCTCCTGGCTCTTCGGGCGTGGGAGCTGTGGCCAGAGCCGCGGCCCTACCGGAAAATGCTTCGGGGGCTGGCGCGGCGGCACCACGTGGGCGCCGGTGGCGCCGAGGCTGACGGCCGCCGCAAAGCCCGCAGCCCCACGGGCTGTGGGGCCACGCGAGCGGCTGCCAAAGAGCTTTCCAACGAGGCACGGCTTTCCCTCCTGGCTCTTCGGGCGTGGGAGCTGTGGCCAGAGACACGGCCCTACCGGAAAATGCTTCGGGGGCTGGCGCGGCGGCGCCAGGTGGGCGCCGGTGGCGCCGAGGCTGACGGCCGCCGTAAAGCCCGCAGCCCCACGGGCTGTGGGGCCACGCGAGCGGCTGCCAAAGAGCTTTCCAACGAGGCACGGCTTTCCCTCCTGGCTCTTCGGGCGTGGGAGCTGTGGCCAGAGACACGGCCGTACCGGAAAATGATTCGGGGGCTGGTGCGGCGGCGCCAGGTGGGCGCCGGTGGCGCCGAGGCTGACGGCCGCCGTAAAGCCCGCAGCCGCACGGGCTGTGGGGCCACGCGAGCCTCTTCCAAAGAGCTTTCCAACGAGGCACGGCTTTCCCTCCTGGCTCTTCAGGCGTGGGAGCTGTGGCCAGAGACGCGGCCCTACCGGAAAATGCTTCGGGGGCTGGCGCAGCGGCGCCAGGTGGGCACCGGTGGCGCCGAGGCTGACAGCCGCCACAAAGCCCGCAGCCCAACGGGTTGTGGGGCCACGCGAGCGGCTGCCAAAGAGCTTTCCAACGAGGCACGGCTTTCCCTCCTGGCTCTTCGGGCGTGGGAGCTGTGGCCAGAGACGCGGCCCTACCGGAAAATGCTTCGCAGGCTGGCGCGCCAGCGCCAGGTGGGCGCCGGTGGCGCCGAGGCTGACGGCCGCCGCAAACCCCGCAGCCCCACGGGCTGTGGGGCCACGCGAGCGCCTGCCAAAGAGCTTTCCAACGAGGCACGGCTTTCCCTCCTGGCTCTTCGGGCGTGGGAGCTGTGGCCAGAGCCGCGGCCCTAACGGAAAATGCTTCGCAGGCTGGCGCGGCGGCGCAAGGTGGGCGCCGGTGGCACCGAGGCTGACGGCCGCCGGAAAGCCCGCAGCCCCACGGGCTGTGGGGCCACGCGAGCGCCTGCCAAAGAGCTTTCCAACGAGGCACGGCTTTCCCTCCTGGCTCTTCGGGTGTGGGAGCTGTGGCCAGAGCCGCGGCCCTACCGGAAAATGCTTCGGGGGCTGGCGCGGCGGCGCCACGTGGGCGCCGGTGGCGCCGAGGCTGACGGCCGCCGCAAAGCCCGCAGCCCCACGGGCTGTGGGGCCACGCGAGCGGCTGCCAAAGAGCTTTCCAACGAGGCACGGCTTTCCCTCCTGGCTCTTCGGGCGTGGGAGCTGTGGCCAGAGACGCGGCCCTACCGGAAAATGCTTCGCAGGCTGGCGCGCCGGCGCCAGGTGGGCGCCGGTGGCGCCGAGGCTGACGGCCGCCGCAAAGCCCGCAGCCCCACGGGCTGTGGGGCCACGCGAGCGCCTGCCAAAGAGCTTTCCAACGAGGCACGGCTTTCCCTCCTGGCTCTTCGGGCATGGGAGCTGTGGCCACAGACGCGGCCCTACCGGAAAATGCTTCGGGGGCTGACGCGGCGGCACCACGTGGGCGCCGGTGGCGCCGAGGCTGACGGCCGCCGCAAAGCCCGCAGCCCCACGGGCTGTGGGGCCACGCGAGCGGCTGCCAAAGAGCTTTCCAACGAGGCACGGCTTTCCCTCCTGGCTCTTCGGGCGTGGGAACTGTGGCCAGAGACGCGGCCCTACCGGAAAATGCTTCGGGGGCTGGCGCGGCGGCGCCAGGTGGGCGCCGGTGGCGCCGAGGCTGACGGCCGCCGCAAAGCCCGCAGCCCCACGGGCTGTGGGGCCACACGAGCGGCTGCTAAAGAGCTTTCCAACGAGGCACGGCTTTCCCTCCTGGCTCTTCGGGTGTGGGAGCTGTGCCCAGAGACGCGGCCCTACCGGAAAATGCTTCGGGGGCTGGCGCGGCGGTGCCAGGTGGGCGCCGGTGGCGCCGAGGCTGACGGCCGCCGCAAAGCCCGCAGCCCCACGGGCTGTGGGGCCACGCGAGTGGCTGCCAAAGAGCTTTCCAACGAGGCACGGCTTTCCCTCCTGGCTCTTCGGGCGTGGGAGCTGTGGCCAGAGACGCGGCCCTACCGGAAAATGCTTCGGGGGCTGGCGCAGCGGCGCCAGGTGGGCACCGGTGGCGCCGAGGCTGACGGCCGCCACAAAGCCCGCAGCCCAACGGGCTGTGGGGCCACGCGAGCGGCTGCCAAAGAGCTTTCCAACGAGGCACGGCTTTCCCTCCTGGCTCTTCGGGCGTGGGAGCTGTGGCCAGAAACGCGGCCCTACCGGAAAATGCTTCGCAGGCTGGCGCGGCGGCGCCAGGTGGGCGCCGGTGGCGCCGAGGCTGACGGCCGCCGCAAAGCCCGCAGCCCCACGGGCTGTGGGGCCACGGGAGCAGCTGCCAAAGAGCTTTCCAACGAGGCACGGCTTTCCCTACTGGCTCTTCGGGCGTGGGAGCTGTGGCAAGAGACGCGGCCCTACCGGAAAATGCTTCGCAGGCTGGCGCGCCGGCGCCAGGTGGGCGCCGGTGGCGCCGAGGCTGACGGCCGCCGCAAAGCCCGCAGCCCCACGGGCTGTGGGGCCACGCGAGCGGCTGCCAAAGAGCTTTCCAACGAGGCACGGCTTTCCCTCCTGGCTCTTCGGGCGTGGGAGCTGTGGCCAGAGCCGCGGCCCTACCGGAAAATGCTTCGGGGGCTGGCGCGGCGGCGCCAGGTGGGCGCCGGTGGCGCCGAGGCTGACGGCCGCCGCAAAGCCCGCAGCCCCACGGGCTGTGGGGCCACGCGAGCCTCTTCCAAAGAGCTTTCCAACGAGGCACGGCTTTCCCTCCTGGCTCTTCGGGCGTGGGAACTGTGGCCAGAGCCGCGGCCCTACCGGAAAATGCTTCGGGGGCTGGCGCGGCGGGGCCAGGTGGGCGCCGGTGGCACCGAGGCTGACGGCCGCCGGAAAGCCCGCAGCCCCACGGGCTGTGGGGCCACGCGAGCGCCTGCCAAAGAGCTTTCCAACGAGGCACGGCTTTCCCTCCTGGCTCTTCGGGTGTGGGAGCTGTGGCCAGAGCCGCGGCCCTACCGGAAAATGCTTCGGGGGCTGGCGCGGCGGCGCCAGGTGGGCGCCGGTGGCGCCGAGGCTGACGGCCGCCGGAAAGCCCGCAGCCCCATGGGTTGTGGGGTCACGCGAGCGGCTACCAAAGAGCTTTCCAACGAGGCACGGCTTTCCCTCCTGGCTCTTCGGGCGTGGGAGCTGTGGCCAGAGCCGCGGCCCTACCGGAAAATGCTTCGGGGGCTGGCGCGGCGGCACCACGTGGGCGCCGGTGGCGCCGAGGCTGACGGCCGCCGCAAAGCCCGCAGCCCCACGGGCTGTGGGGCCACGCGAGCGGCTGCCAAAGAGCTTTCCAACGAGGCACGGCTTTCCCTCCTGGCTCTTCGGGCGTGGGAGCTGTGGCCAGAGACACGGCCCTACCGGAAAATGCTTCGGGGGCTGGCGCGGCGGCGCCAGGTGGGAGCCGGTAGCGCCAAGGCTGACGGCCGCCGCAAAGCCCGCAGCCCCACGGGCTGTGGGGCCACGCGAGCGGCTGCCAAAGAGCTTTCCAACGAGGCACGGCTTTCCCTACTGGCTCTTCGGGCGTGGGAGCTGTGGCCAGAGACGCGGCCCTACCGGAAAATGCTTCGGGGGCTGGCGCGCCGGCGCCAGGTGGGCGCCGGTGGCGCCGAGGCTGACGGCCGCCGCAAAGCCCGCAGCCCCACGGGCTGTGGGGCCACGCGAGCGGCTGCCAAAGAGCTTTCCAACGAGGCACGGCTTTCCCTCCTGGCTCTTCGGGCGTGGGAGCTGTGGCCAGAGACGCGGCCCTACCGGAAAATGCTTCGCAGGCTGGCGCGGCGGCGCCAGGTGGGCGCCGGTGGCGGCGAGGCTGACGGCCGCCGCAAAGCCCGCAGCCCCACGGGCTGTGGGGCCACGCGAGCGCCTGCCAAAGAGCTTTCCAACGAGGCACGGCTTTCCCTCCTGGCTCTTCGGGTGTGGGAGCTGTGGCCAGAGCCGCGGCCCTACCGGAAAATGCTTCGGGGGCTGGCGCGGCACCGACACGTGGGCGCCGGTGGCGCCGAGGCTGACGGCCGCCGGAAAGCCCGCAGCCCCACGGGCTGTGGGGCCACGCGAGCGGCTGCCAAAGAGCTTTCCAACGAGGCACGGCTTTCCCTCCTGGCTCTTCGGGCGTGGGAGCTGTGGCCAGAGCCGCGGCCCTACCGGAAAATGCTTCGGGGGCTGGCGCGGCGGCGCCAGGTGGGCGCCGGTGGCGCCGAGGCTGAGGGCCGCCGCAAAGCCCGCAGCCCCACGGGCTGTGGGGCCACGCGAGCGGCTGCCAAAGAGCTTTCCAACGAGGCACGGCTTTCCCTCCTGGCTCTTCGGGCGTGGGAGCTGTGGCCAGAGCCGCGGCCCTACCGGAAAATGCTTCGGGGGCTGGCGCGGCGGCGCCAGGTGGGCGCCGGTGGCGCCGAGGCTGACGGCCGCCGCAAAGCCCGCAGCCCCACGGGCTGTGGGGCCACGCGAGCCTCTTCCAAAGAGCTTTCCAACGAGGCACGGCTTTCCCTCCTGGCTCTTCGGGCGTGGGAACTGTGGCCAGAGCCGCGGCCCTACCGGAAAATGCTTCGGGGGCTGGCGCGGCGGCGCCAGGTGGGCGCCGGTGGCACCGAGGCTGACGGCCGCCGGAAAGCCCGCAGCCCCACGGGCTGTGGGGCCACGCGAGCGCCTGCCAAAGAGCTTTCCAACGAGGCACGGCTTTCCCTCCTGGCTCTTCGGGTGTGGGAGCTGTGGCCAGAGCCGCGGCCCTACCGGAAAATGCTTCGGGGGCTGGCGCGGCGGCGCCAGGTGGGCGCCGGTGGCGCCGAGGCTGACGGCCGCCGGAAAGCCCGCAGCCCCATGGGTTGTGGGGTCACGCGAGCGGCTACCAAAGAGCTTTCCAACGAGGCACGGCTTTCCCTCCTGGCTCTTCGGGCGTGGGAGCTGTGGCCAGAGCCGCGGCCCTACCGGAAAATGCTTCGGGGGCTGGCGCGGCGGCACCACGTGGGCGCCGGTGGCGCCGAGGCTGACGGCCGCCGCAAAGCCCGCAGCCCCACGGGCTGTGGGGCCACGCGAGCGGCTGCCAAAGAGCTTTCCAACGAGGCACGGCTTTCCCTCCTGGCTCCTCGGGCGTGGGAGCTGTGGCCAGAGACACGGCCCTACCGGAAAATGCTTCGGGGGCTGGCGCGGCGGCGCCAGGTGGGAGCCGGTAGCGCCAAGGCTGACAGCCGCCGCAAAGCCCGCAGCCCCACGGGCTGTGGGGCCACGCGAGCGGCTGCCAAAGAGCTTTCCAACGAGGCACGGCTTTCCCTACTGGCTCTTCGGGCGTGGGAGCTGTGGCCAGAGACGCGGCCCTACCGGAAAATGCTTCGCAGGCTGGCGCGCCGGCGCCAGGTGGGCGCCGGTGGCGCCGAGGCTGACGGCCGCCGCAAAGCCCGCAGCCCCACGGGCTGTGGGGCCACGCGAGCGGCTGCCAAAGAGCTTTCCAACGAGGCACGGCTTTCCCTCCTGGCTCTTCGGGCGTGGGAGCTGTGGCCAGAGACGCGGCCCTACCGGAAAATGCTTCGCAGGCTGGCGCGCCGGCGCCAGGTGGGCGCCGGTGGCGCCGAGGCTGACGGCCGCCGCAAAGCCCGCAGCCCCACGGGCTGTGGGGCCACGCGAGCGGCTGCCAAAGAGCTTTCCAACGAGGCACGGCTTTCCCTCCTGGCTCTTCGGGCGTGGGAGCTGTGGCCAGAGACGCGGCCCTACCGGAAAATGCTTCGGGGGCTGGTGCGGCGGCGCCAGGTGGGCGCCGGTGGCGCCGAGGCTGACGGCCGCCGCAAAGCCCGCAGCCCCACGGGCTGTGGGGCCACGCGAGCCTCTTCCAAAGAGCTTTCCAACGAGGCACGGCTTTCCCTCCTGGCTCTTCGGGCGTGGGAGCTGTGGCCAGAGCCGCGGACCTACCGGAAAATGCTTCGCACGCTGGCGCGGCGGCGCCAGGTGGGCGCCGGTGGCGGCGAGGCTGACGGCCGCCGCAAAGCCCGCAGCCCCACGGGCTGTGGGGCCACGCGAGCGCCTGCCAAAGAGCTTTCCAACGAGGCACGGCTTTCCCTCCTGGCTCTTCGGGTGTGGGAGCTGTGGCCAGAGCCGCGGCCCTACCGGAAAATGCTTCGGGGGCTGGCGCGGCACCGACACGTGGGCGCCGGTGGCGCCGAGGCTGACGGCCGCCGGAAAGCCCGCAGCCCCACGGGCTGTGGGGCCACGCGAGCGGCTGCCAAAGAGCTTTCCAACGAGGCACGGCTTTCCCTCCTGGCTCTTCGGGCGTCGGAGTTGTGGCCAGAGCCGCGGCCCTACCGGAAAATGCTTCGGGGGCTGGCGCGGCGGCGCCAGGTGGGCGCCGGTGGCGCCGAGGCTGAGGGCCGCCGCAAAGCCCGCAGCCCCACGGGCTGTGGGGCCACGCGAGCGGCTGCCAAAGAGCTTTCCAACGAGGCACGGCTTTCCCTCCTGGCTCTTCGGGCGTCGGAGTTGTGGCCAGAGCCGCGGCCCTACCGGAAAATGCTTCGGGGGCTGGCGCGGCGGCGCCAGGTGGGCGCCGGTGGCGCCGAGGCTGACGGCCGCCGCAAAGCCCGCAGCCCCACGGGCTGTGGGGCCACGCGAGCGGCTGCCAAAGAGCTTTCCAACGAGGCACGGCTTTCCCTCCTGGCTCTTCGGGCGTCGGAGTTGTGGCCAGAGCCGCGGCCCTACCGGAAAATGCTTTTGGGGCTGTCGTGGCGGTGCCAGGTGGACGCCGGTGGCGCCGAGGCTGACGGCCGCCGCAAAGCCCGCAGCCCCATGGGTTGTGGGGCCACGCGAGCGGCTACCAAAGAGCTTTCCAACGAGGCACGGCTTTCCCTTCTGGCTCTTCAGGCGTGGGAGCTGTGGCCAGAGACGCGGCCCTACCGGAAAATGCTTCGGGGGCTGGCGCGGCGGCACCACGTGGGCGCCGGTGGCGCCGAGGCTGACGGCCGCCGCAAAGCCCGCAGCCCCACGGGCTGTGGGGCCACGCGGGCGGCTGCCAAAGAGCTTTCCAACGAGGCACGGCTTTCCCTCCTGGCTCTTCGGGCGTGGGAGCTGTGGCCAGAGACACGGCCCTACCGGAAAATGCTTCGGGGGCTGGCGCGGCGGCGCCAGGTGGGCGCCGGTGGCGCCGAGGCTGACGGCCGCCGCAAAGCCCGCAGCCCCACGGGCTGTGGGGCCACGCGAGCGGCTGCCAAAGAGCTTTCCAATGAGGCACGGCTTTCCCTCCTGGCTCTTCGGGCGTGGGAGCTGTGGCCAGAGACGCGGCCCTACCGGAAAATGCTTCGGGGGCTGGCGCGGCGGCGCCAGGTGGGCGCCAGTGGCGCCGAGGCTGACGGCCACCGCAAAGCCCGCAGCCCCACGGGCTGTGGGGCCACGCGAGCGGCTGCCAAAGAGCTTTCCAACGAGGCACGGCTTTCCCTCCTGGCTCTTCGGGCGTGGGAGCTGTGGCCAGAGACGCGGCCCTACCGGAAAATGCTTCGGGGGCTGGCGCAGCGGCGCCAGGTGGGCGCCGGTGGCGCCGAGGCTGACGGCCGCCACAAAGCCCGCAGCCCCACGGGCTGTGGGGCCACGCGAGCGGCTGCCAAAGAGCTTTCCAACGAGGCACGGCTTTCCCTCCTGGCTCTTCGGGCGTGGGAGCTGTGGCCAGAGACGCGGCCCTACCGGAAAATGCTTCGCAGGCTGGCGCGGCGGCGCCAGGTGGGCGCCGGTGGCGCCGAGGCTGACGGCCGCCGCAAAGCCCGCAGCCCCACGGGCTGTGGGGCCACGCGAGCGGCTGCCAAAGAGCTTTCCAACGAGGCACAGCTTTCCCTCCTGGCTCTTCGGGCGTGGGAGCTGTGGCCAGAGCCGCGGCCCTACCTGAAAATGCTTCGGGGGCTGGCGCGGCGGCGCCAGGTGGGCGCCGGTGGCGCCGAGGCTGACGGCCGCCGCAAAGCCCGCAGCCCCACGGGGTGTGGGGCCACGCGAGCGGCTGCCAAAGAGCTTTCCAACGAGGCACGGCTTTCCCTCCTGGCTCTTCGGGTGTGGGAGCTGTGGCCAGAGACGCGGCCCTACCGGAAAATGCTTCGCAGGCTGGCTCGGTGGCGCCAGGTGGGCGCCGGTGGCGCCGAGGCTGACGGCCGCCGGAAAGCCCGCAGCCCCACGGGCTGTGGGGCCACGCGAGCGGCTGCCAAAGAGCTTTCCAACGAGGCACGGCTTTCCCTCCTGGCTCTTCGGGCGTGGGAGCTGTGGCCAGAGACGCGGCCCTACCGGAAAATGATTCACAGGCTGGCGCGGCGGCGCCAGGTGGGCGCCGGTGGCGCCGAGGCTGACGGCCGCCGGAAAGCCCGCAGCCCCACGGGCTGTGGGGCCACGCGAGCGGCTGCCAAAGAGCTTTCCAACGGGGCACGGCTTTCCCTCCTGGCTCTTCGGGCGTGGGAGCTGTGGCCAGAGCCGCGGCCCTACCGGAAAATGCTTCGGGGGCTGGCGCGGCGGCGCCAGGTGGGCGCCGGTGGCGCCGAGGCTGACGGCCACCGCAAAGCCCGCAGCCCCATGGGTTGTGGGGCCACGCGAGCGGCTACCAAAGAGCTTTCCAACGAGGCACGGCTTTCCCTCCTGGCTCTTCGGGCGTGGGAGCTGTGGCCAGAGCCGCGGCCCTACCGGAAAATGCTTCGGGGGCTGGCGCGGCGGCACCACGTGGGCGCCGGTGGCGCCGAGGCTGACGGCCGCCGCAAAGCCCGCAGCCCCACGGGCTGTGGGGCCACGCGAGCGGCTGCCAAAGAGCTTTCCAACGAGGCACGGCTTTCCCTCCTGGCTCTTCGGGCGTGGGAGCTGTGGCCAGAGCCGCGGCCCTACCGGAAAATGCTTCGCAGGCTGGCGCGGCGGCGCCAGGTGGGCGCCGGTGGCGGCGAGGCTGACGGCCGCCGCAAAGCCCGCAGCCCCACGGGCTGTGGGGCCACGCGAGCGGCTGCCAAAGAGCTTTCCAACGAGGCACGGCTTTCCCTCCTGGCTCTTCGGGTGTGGGAGCTGTGGCCAGAGCCGCGGCCCTACCGGAAAATGCTTCGGGGGCTGGCGCGGCACCGACACGTGGGCGCCGGTGGCGCCGAGGCTGACGGCCGCCGGAAAGCCCGCAGCCCCACGGGCTGTGGGGCCACGCGAGCGGCTGCCAAAGAGCTTTCCAACGAGGCACGGCTTTCCCTCCTGGCTCTTCGGGCGTCGGAGTTGTGGCCAGAGCCGCGGCCCTACCGGAAAATGCTTCGGGGGCTGGCGCGGCGGCGCCAGGTGGGCGCCGGTGGCGCCGAGGCTGACGGCCGCCGCAAAGCCCGCAGCCCCACGGGCTGTGGGGCCACGCGAGCGGCTGCCAAAGAGCTTTCCAACGAGGCACGGCTTTCCCTCCTGGCTCTTCGGGCGTCGGAGTTGTGGCCAGAGCCGCGGCCCTACCGGAAAATGCTTCGGGGGCTGGCGCGGTGGCGCCGAGGCTGACGGCCGCCGCAAAGCCCGCAGCCCCACGGGCTGTGGGGCCACGCGAGCGGCTGCCAAAGAGCTTTCCAACGAGGCACGGCTTTCCCTCCTGGCTCTTCGGGCGTGGGAGCTGTGGCCAGAGACGCGGCCCTACCGGAAAATGCTTCGCAGGCTGGCGCGGCGGCGCCAGGTGGGCGCCGGTGGCGCCGAGGCTGACGGCCGCCGCAAAGCCCGCAGCCCCACGGGCTGTGGGGCCACGCGAGCGGCTGCCAAAGAGCTTTGCAACGAGGCACAGCTTTCCCTCCTGGCTCTTCGGGCGTGGGAGCTGTGGCCAGAGCCGCGGCCCTACCTGAAAATGCTTCGCAGGCTGGCGCGGCGGCGCCAGGTGGGCGCCGGTGGCGCCGAGGCTGACGGCCGCCGCAAAGCCCGCAGCCCCACGGGGTGTGGGGCCACGCGAGCGGCTGCCAAAGAGCTTTCCAACGAGGCACGGCTTTCCCTCCTGGCTCTTCGGGTGTGGGAGCTGTGGCCAGAGACGCGGCCCTACCGGAAAATGCTTCGCAGGCTGGCGCGGTGGCGCCAGGTGGGCGCCGGTGGCGCCGAGGCTGACGGCCGCCGGAAAGCCCGCAGCCCCACGGGCTGTGGGGCCACGCGAGCGGCTGCCAAAGAGCTTTCCAACGAGGCACGGCTTTCCCTCCTGGCTCTTCGGGCGTGGGAGCTGTGGCCAGAGACGCGGCCCTACCGGAAAATGATTCACAGGCTGGCGCGGCGGCGCCAGGTGGGCGCCGGTGGCGCCGAGGCTGACGGCCGCCGGAAAGCCCGCAGCCCCACGGGCTGTGGGGCCACGCAAGCGGCTGCCAAAGAGCTTTCCAACGAGGCACGGCTTTCCCTCCTGGCTCTTCGGGCGTGGGAGCTGTGGCCAGAGACGCGGCCCTACCGGAAAATGCTTCGGGGGCTGGCGCGGCGGCGCCAGGTGGGCGCCGGTGGCGCCGAGGCTGACGGCCGCCGCAAAGCCCGCAGCCCCACGGGCTGTGGGGCCACGCGAGCGGCTGCCAAAGAGCTTTCCAACGAGGCACGGCTTTCCCTCCTGGCTCTTCGGGCGTGGGAGCTGTGGCCAGAGACGCGGCACTACCGGAAAATGCTTCGGGGGCTGGCGCGGCGGCACCAGGTGGGCGCCGGTGGCGCCGAGGCTGACGGCCGCCGCAAAGCCCGCAGCCCCACGGGCTGTGGGGCCACGCGAGCGGCTGCCAAAGAGCTTTCCAACGAGGCACGGCTTTCCCTCCTGGCTCTTCGGGCGTGGGAGCTGTGGCCAGAGACGCGGCCCTACCGGAAAATGCTTCGGGGGCTGGCGCGGCGCCACCACGTGGGCGCCGGTGGCGCCGAGGCTGACGGCCGCCGCAAAGCCCGCAGCCCCACGGGCTGTGGGGCCACGCGAGCGGCTGCCAAAGAGCTTTCCAACGAGGCACGGCTTTCCCTCCTGGCTCTTCGGGCGTGGGAGCTGTGGTCAGAGCCGCGGCCCTACCGGAAAATGCTTCGGGGGCTGGCGCGGCGGCGCCAGGTGGGCGCCGGTGGCGCCGAGGCTGACGGCCGCCGCAAAGCCCGCAGCCCCACGGGCTGTGGGGCCACGCGAGCGGCTGCCAAAGAGCTTTCCAATGAGGCACGGCTTTCCCTCCTGGCTCTTCGGGCGTGGGAGCTGTGGCCAGAGCCGCGGCCCTACCGGAAAATGCTTCGCAGGCTGGCGCGGCGGCGCCACGTGGGCGCCGGTGGCGCCGAGGCTGACGACGGCCGCCGCAAAGCCCGCAGCCCCACGGGCTGTGGGGCCACGCGAGCGGCTGCCAAAGAGCTTTCCAACGAGGCACGGCTTTCCCTCCTGGCTCTTCGGGCGTGGGAGCTGTGGCCAGAGACGCGGCCCTACCGGAAAATGCTTCGGGGGCTGGCGCGGCGGCGCCAGGTGGGCGCCCGTGGCGCCGAGGCTGACGGCCGCCGCAAAGCCCGCAGCCCCACGGGCTGTGGGGCCACGCGAGCGGCTGCCAAAGAGCTTTCCAACGAGGCACGGCTTTCCCTCCTGGCTCTTCGGGTGTGGGAGCTGTGGCCAGAGCCGCGGCCCTACCGGAAAATGCTTCGGGGGCTGGCGCGGCGGCGCCACGTGGGCGCCGGTGGCACCGAGGCTGACGGCCGCCGCAAAGCCCGCAGCCCCACGGGCTGTGGGGCCACGCGAGCGGCTGCCAAAGAGCTTTCCAACGAGGCATGGCTTTCCCTCCTGGCTCTTCGGGCGTGGGAGCTGTGGCCAGAGACGTGGCCCTACCGGAAAATGCTTCGGGGGCTGGCGCGGCGGCGCCAGGTGGGCGCCGGTGGCGCCGAGGCTGACGGCCGCCGCAAAGCCCGCAGCCCCGCGGGCTGTGGGGCCACGCGAGCGGCTGCCAAAGAGCTTTCCAACGAGGCACGGCTTTCCCTCCTGGCTCCTCGGGCGTGGGAGCTGTAGCCAGAGCCGCGCCCCTACCGGAAAATGCTTTTGGGGCTGTCGTGGCGGCGCCAGGTGGGCGCCGGAGGCGTCGAGGCTGACGGCGGCCGCAAAGCCCGCAGCCCCACGGGCTGTGGGGCCACGCGAGCGGCTGCCAAAGAGCTTTCCAACGAGGCACGGCTTTCCCTCCTGGCTCTTTAGGCGTGGGAGCTGTGGCCAGAGACGCGGCCCTACCGGAAAATGCTTCGGGGGCTGGCGCGGCGGCGCCAGGTGGGCGCCGGTGGCGCTGAGGCTGACGGCCGCCGCAAAGCCCGCAGCCCCACGGGCTGTGGGGCCACGCGAGCGGCTGGCAAAGAGCTTTCCAATGAGGCACGGCTTTCCCTCCTGGCTCTTCGGGCGTGGGAGCTGTGGCCAGAGCCGCGGCCCTACCGGAAAATGCTTCGGGGGCTGGCGCGGCGGCACCACGTGGGCGCCGGTGGCGCCGAGCCTGACGGCCGCTGCAAAGCCCGCAGCCCCACGGGCTGTGGGGCCACACGAGCGGCTGCCAAAGAGCTTTCCAACGAGGCACGGCTTTCCCTCCTGGCTCTTCGGGCGTGGGAGCTGTGGCCAGAGACGCGGCCCTACCGGAAAATGCTTCGGGGGCTGGCGCAGCGGCACCACGTGGGCGCCGGTGGCGCCAAGGCTGACGGCCGCTGCAAAGCCCGCAGCCCCACGGGCTGTGGGGCCACGCGAGCGGCGGCCAAAGAGCTTTCCAACGAGGCACGGCTTTCCCTCCTGGCTCTTCGGGCGTGGGAGCTGTGGCCAGAGACGCGGCCCTACCGGAAAATGCTTCGGGGGCTGGCGCGGCGGCGCCACGTGGGCGCCGGTGGCGCCGAGACTGACGGCCGCCGCAAAGCCCGCATCCCCACGGGCTGTGGGGCCACGCGAGCGGCTGCCAAAGAGCTTTCCAACGAGGCACGGCTTTCCCTCCTGGCTCTTCGGGTGTGGGAGCTGTGGCCAGAGACGCGGCCCTACCGGAAAATGCTTCGCAGGCTGGCGCGGCGGCGCCAGGTGGGCGCCGGTGGCGCCGAGGCTGACGGCCGCCGCAAAGCCCGCGGCCCCACGGGCTGTGGGGCCACGCGAGCGGCTGCCAAAGAGCTTTCCGACAAGGCACGGCTTTCCCTCCTGGCTCTTCGGGCGTGGGAGCTGTGGCCAGAGACGCGGCCCTACCGGAAAATGCTTCGAGGGCTGGCGCGGCGGCGCCAGGTGGGCGCCGGTGGCGCCGAGGCTGACGGCCGCCGCAAAGCCCGCAGCCCCACGGGCTGTGGGGCCACGCGAGCGGCTGCCAAAGAGCTTTCCAACGAGGCACGGCTTTCCCTCCTAGCTCTTCGGGCGTGGGAGCTGTGGCCAGAGACACGGCCCTACCGGAAAATGCTTCAGGGGCTGGCGCGGCGGCGCCAGGTGGGCGCCGGTGGCGCCGAGGCTGACGGCCGCCGCAAAGCCCGCAGCCCCACGGGCTGTGGGGCCACGCGAGCGGCTGCCAAAGAGCTTTCCAACGAGGCACGGCTTTCCCTCCTGGCTCTTCGGGCGTGGGAGCTGTGGCCAGAGCCGTGGCCCTACCGGAAAATGCTTCGCAGGCTGGCGCGGCGGCGCCACGTGGGCGCCGGTGGCGCCGAGGCTGACGGCTGCCGCAAAGCCCGCAGCCCCATGGGCTGTGGGGCCACGCGAGCGGCTTCCAAAGAGCTTTCCAATGAGGCACGGCTTTCCCTCCTGGCTCTTCGGGCGTGGGAGCTGTGGCCAGAGACGCGGCCCTACCGGAAAATGCTTCGCAGGCTGGCGCGGCGGCGCCAGGTGGGCGCCGGTGGCGCCGAGGCTGACGGCCGCCGCAAAGCCCGCAGCCCCACGGGCTGTGGGGCCACGCGAGCGGCTGCCAAAGAGCTTTCCAACGAGGCACGGCTTTCCCTCCTGGCTCGTCGGGCGTGGGAGCTGTGGCCAGAGCCGCGGCCCTACCGGAAAATGCTTCGCAGGCTGGCGCGGCGGCGCCAGGTGGGCGCCGGTGACACCGAGGCTGACGGCCGCCACAAAGCCCGCAGCCCCACGGGCTGTGGGGCCACGCAAGCGGCTGCCAAAGAGCTTTCCAACGAGGCACGGCTTTCCCTCCTGGCTCTTCGGGCGTGGGAGCTGTGGCCAGAGACGCGGCCCTACCGGAAAATGCTTCGGGGGCTGGCGCGGCGGCGCCAGGTGGGCGCCGGTGGTGCCGAGGCTGACGGCCGCCGCAAAGCCCGCAGCCCCACGGGGTGTGGGGCCACGCGAGCGGCTGCCAAAGAGCTTTCCAACGAGGCACGGCTTTCCCTCCTGGCTCTTCGGGCGTGGGAGCTGTGGCCAGAGACGCGGCACTACCGTAAAATGCTTCGCAGGCTGGCGCGGTGGCGTCACGTGGGCGCCGGTGGCGCCCAGGCTGACGGCCGCCGGAAAGCCCGCAGCCCCACGGGCTGTGGGGCCACGCGAGCGGCTGCCAAAGAGCTTTCCAACGAGGCACGGCTTTCCCTCCTGGCTCTTCGGGCGTGGGAGCTGTGGCCAGAGCCGCGGCCCTACCGGAAAATGCTTCGCAGGCTGGCGCGGCGGCGCCAGGTGGGCGCCGGTGGCGCCGAGGCTGACGGCCGCCGGAAAGCCCGCAGCCCCACGGGCTGTGGGGCCACGCAAGCGGCTGCCAAAGAGCTTTGCAACGAGGCACGGCTTTCCCTCCTGGCTCTTCGGGCGTGGGAGCTGTGGCCAGAGACGCGGCCCTACCGGAAAATGCTTCGGCGGCTGGCGCAGCGGCGCCAGGTGGGCGCCGGTGGCGCCGAGGCTGACGGCCGCCGCAAAGCCCGCAGCCCCACGGGCTGTGGGGCCACGCGAGCGGCTGCCAAAGAGCTTTCCAACGAGGCACGGCTTTCCCTCCTGGCTCTTCGGGCGTGGGAGCTGTGGCCAGAGACGCGGCCCTACCGGAAAAATGCTTCGGGGGCTGGCGCGGCGGCGCCACGTGGGCGCCGGTGGCGCCGAGGCTGACGGCCGCCGCAAAGCCCGCAGCCCCACGGGCTGTGGGGCCACGCGAGCGGCTGCCAAAGAGCTTTCCAACGAGGCACGGCTTTCCCTCCTGGCTCTTCGGGCGTGGGAGCTGTGGCCAGAGACGCGGCCCTACCGGAAAATGCTTCGGGGGCTGGCGCGGCGGCGCCAGGTGGGCGCCGGTCGCGCCGAGGCTGACGGCCGCCGCAAAGCCCGCAGCCCCACGGGCTGTGGGGCCACATGAGCGGCTGCCAAAGAGCTTTCCAACGAGGCACGGCTTTCCCTCCTGGCTCTTCGGGTGTGGGAGCTGTGGCCAGAGACGCGGCACTACCGGAAAATGCTTCGCAGGCTGGCGCGGCGGCGCCACGTGGGCGCCGGTGGCGCCGAGGCTGACGGCCGCCGGAAAGCCCGCAGCCCCACGGGCTGTGGGGCCACGCGAGCGGCTGCCAAAGAGCTTTCCAACGAGGCACGGCTTTCCCTCCTGGCTCTTCGGGCGTGGGAGCTGTGGCCAGAGCCGCGGCCCTACCGGAAAATGCTTCGCAGGCTGGCGCGGCGGCGCCAGGTGGGCGCCGGTGGCGCCGAGGCTGACGGCCGCCGGAAAGCCCGCAGCCCCACGGGCTGTGGGGCCACGCGAGCGGCTGCCAAAGAGCTTTCCAACGAGGCACGGCTTTCCCTCCTGGCTCTTCGGGCGTGGGAGCTGTGGCCAGAGACGCGGCCCTACCGGAAAATGCTTCGGGGGCTGGCGCGGCGGCGCCAGGTGGGCGCCGGTGGCGCCGAGGCTGACGGCCGCCGCAAAGCCCGCAGCCCCACGGGCTGTGGGGCCACGTGAGCGGCTGCCAAAGAGCTTTCCAACGAGGCACGGCTTTCCCTCCCGGCTCTTCGGGCGTGGGAGCTGTGGCCAGAGACGCGGCCCTACCGGAAAATGCTTCGGGGGCTGGCGCGGCGGTGCCAGGTGGGCGCCGGTGGCGCCGAGGCTGACGGCCGCCGCAAAGCCCGCAGCCCCACGGGCTGTGGGGCCACGCGAGCGGCTGCCAAAGAGCTTTCCAACGAGGCACGGCTTTCCCTCCTGGCTCTTCAGGCGTGGGATCTGTGGCCAGAGACGCGGCCCTACCGGAAAATGCTTCGGGGGCTGGCGCGGCGGCACCACGTGGGCGCCGGTGGCGCCGAGGCTGACGGCCGCCGCAAAGCCCGCAGCCCCACGGGCTGTGGGGCCACGCGAGTGGCTGCCAAAGAGCTTTCCAACGAGGCACGGCTTTCCCTCCTGGCTCTTCGGGCGTGGGAGCTGTGGCCAGAGACGCGGCCCTACCGGAAAATGCTTCGGGGGCTGGCGCAGCGGCGCCAGGTGGGCGCCGGTGGCGCCGAGGCTGACGGCCGTCGCAAAGCCCGCAGCCCCACGGGCTGTGGGGCCACGCGAGCGGCTGCCAAAGAGCTCTCCAACGAGGCACGGCTTTCCCTCCTGGCTCTTCGGGCGTGGGAGCTGTGGCCAGAGCCGCGGCCCTACCGGAAAATGCTTCGGGGGCTGGCGCGGCGGCGCCAGGTGGGCGCCGGTGGCACCGAGGCTGACGGCCGCCGCAAAGCCCGCAGCCCCACGGGCTGTGGGGCCACGCGAGCGGCTGCCAAAGAGCTTTCCAACGAGGCACGGCTTTCCCTCCTGG
This sequence comes from Larus michahellis, assembly GCF_964199755.1. Taxonomy (NCBI): domain Eukaryota; kingdom Metazoa; phylum Chordata; class Aves; order Charadriiformes; family Laridae; genus Larus; species Larus michahellis. The sequence continues at coordinate 1,238,554 of NW_027436290.1, forward strand.
CTCTTCGGGCGTGGGAGCTGTGGCCAGAGACGCGGCCCTTCCGGAAAATGCTTCGCAGGCTGGCGCGGCGGCGCCAGGTGGGCGCCGGTGGCGCCGAGGCTGACGGCCGCCGCAAAGCCCGCAGCCCCACGGGCTGTGGGGCCACGCGAGTGGCTGCCAAAGAGCTTTCCAACGAGGCACGGCTTTCCCTCCTGGCTCTTCGGGCGTGGGAGCTGTGGCCAGAGACGCGGCCCTACCGGAAAATGCTTCGGGGGCTGGCGCGGCGGCGCCAGGTGGGCGCCGGTGGCGCCGAGGCTGACGGCCGCCGCAAAGCCCGCAGCCCCACGGGCTGTGGGGCCACGCGAGCGGCTGCCAAAGAGCTTTCCAACGAGGCACGGCTTTCCCTCCTGGCTCTTCGGGCGTGGGAGCTGTGGCCAGAGACGCGGCCCTACCGGACAATGCTTCGGGGGCTGGCGCGGCGGCGCCAGGTGGGCGCCGGTGTCGCCGAGGCTGACGGCCGCCGGAAAGCCCGCAGCCCCACGGGCTGTGGGGCCACGCGAGCAGCTGCCAAAGAGGTTTCCAACGAGGCACGGCTTTCCCTCCTGGCTCTTCGGGCGTGGGAGCTGTGGCCAGAGACGCGGCCCTACCGGAAAATGCTTCGGGGGCTGGCGCAGCGGCGCCAGGTGGGCGCCGGTGGCGCCGAGGCTGACGGCCGCCGCAAAGCCCGCAGCCCCACGGGCTGTGGGGCCACGCGAGCGGCTGCCAAAGAGCTTTCCAACGAGGCACGGCTTTTCCTCCTGGCTCTTTGGGCGTGGGAGCTGTGGCCAGAGACGCGGCCCTACCGGAAAATGCTTCGGGGGCTGGCGCGGCGGCGCCACGTGGGCGCCGGTGGCGCCGAGGCTGACGGCCGCCGCAAAGCCCGCAGCCCCACGGGCTGTGGGGCCACGCGAGCGGCTGCCAAAGAGCTTTCCAACGAGGCACGGCTTTCCCTCCTGGCTCTTCGGGCGTGGGAGCTGTGGCCAGAGCCGCGGCCCTACCGGAAAATGCTTCGGGGGCTGGCGCGGCGGCGCCAGGTGGGCGCCGGTGGCGCCGAGGCTGACGGCCACCGCAAAGCCCGCAGCCCCACGGGCTGTGGGGCCACGCGAGCGGCTGCCAAAGAGCTTTCCAACGAGGCACGGCTTTCCCTCCTGGCTCTTCGGGCGTGGGAGCTGTGGCCAGAGACGCGGCCCTACCGGAAAATGCTTCGCAGGCTGGCGCGGCGGCGCCAGGTGGGCGCCGGTGGCGCCGAGGCTGACGGCCGCCGCAAAGCCCGCAGCCCCACGGGCTGTGGGGCCACGCGAGCGGCTGCCAAAGAGCTTTCCAACGAGGCACGGCTTTCCCTCCTGGCTCTTCGGGCGTGGGAGCTGTGGCCAGAGACGCGGCCCTACCGGAAAATGCTTCGCAGGCTGGCGCGGCGGCACCACGTGGGCGCCGGTGGCGCCGAGGCTGACGTCCGCCACAAAGCCCGCAGCCCCACGGGCTGTGGGGCCACGCGAGCAGCTGCCAAAGAGCTTTCCAACGAGGCACGGCTTTCCCTCCTGTCTCTTCGGGCGTGGGAGCTGTGGCCAGAGCCGCGGCCCTACCGGAAAATGCTTCGGGGGCTGGCGCGGCGGCGCCAGGTGGGCGCCGGTGGCGCCGAGGCTGACGGCCGCCGCAAAGCCCGCAGACCCACGGGCTGTGGGGCCACGCGAGCGGCTGCCAAAGAGCTTTCCAACGAGGCACGGCTTTCCCTCCTGGCTCTTCGGGCGTGGGAGCTGTGGCCAGAGCCGCGGCCCTACCGGAAAATGCTTCGCAAGCTGGCGCGGCTGCGCCAGGTGGGCGCCGGTGGCGCCGACGCTGACGGCTGCCGCAAATCCCGCAGCCCCACGGGCTGTGGGGCCACCTGAGCGGCTGCCAAAGAGCTTTCCAACGAGGCACGGCTTTCCCTCCTGGCTCTTCGGGCGTGGGAGCTGTGGCCAGAGACGCGGCCGTACCGGAAAATGCTTCGGGGGCTGGCGCGGCGGCGCCAGGTGGGGCTGGGGGCTTTCCTGCTGCCTTTAGAATCTCACAACCACCCTTTCCCCCTTGGCGCTACACCAGCCTATAGCATTTCTATTTTAAAGTCAAGACAGTGCACCACTTGACATTATGCAGAGCGCTACCCATCAATACATGCTCAAATAAAGAATAGCCAATGGACAGTGCCATCGTATGTTAGTAAGTGTCACAATGGAGACAATGACAGAGCGATACAACGTAAAGCGTAACACAGTACGGGGCAGGGCCAGGCAATACGCTGTCACAGAATCACCAATAGAGAAATTCACAACGGAGTGCAGTCTTACGACAGAATCTCTAAAGCCGCCGTTAAGCCAGTCACAGGCGGTACAATGCCACACGTTACAGGATACAGGGCAGTATAACCTAATTCGCAGACAAATACATTAGAGCAAATTACAAGACTCCCAATACAGTACAGTACAATGCCAGACAGTCTCAGATGTCGGTCAAGACAATGCCAGGGCAACGCAGTGCAAGACATAACGTTATACAGGTCAGTACAAGGCAATACGCAGTCAAATGAAGAACCGTAAACTACGATACCCAAACCACACTGCAGTACAATGGCAAACCATCCCACATGTCGGTCGAGACAATGACAACGCGAGACGGAACACCGTGCAGGGCAGCGCAAGGCAGTACACAGTCAAATAAAGAACAGCTGACCAGAAAACCCGCGCTACGCTGCCGTACGATCTCAAAACGTCTCGGATGGCAGTCAAGGCAATTACAGGGCAATACAAAGCACTACGTCGCAGTACACAAGGCAGTACAAGGCAACACTCAGTCAAATAAATAACAGAGAGTCAAAAATTTCACAGTGCAGTGCACTACTCTGACACCATGGGTCAGATGGCAACCAAAAGAAGGACAGGGCAATACAAGGCGAGAGGTAACCCAATACGGGGCTGGACAAGGCAAGATGCAGTTGTGGCGGGTGGAGCGATTCACTTCAGTCCTGAGAGAAGTAGAGAAACATTCAGAAACATCAACACAGTGATTCTCCAAAGGCAGCAGCGCACGTGACAGCGCTTTACCAGATTCCATATGGCCACGTACCCTGGATTATTTCCTGCCTAGGGGCCAGGGTCAGACGAGCTGTCTGGGAGACCCTCCCCTTGAGTCACGAGGCTTGGAAAGGACCCCCTTGCTTTCTAAACTCCTTCTCCGAGAGGAGTCTAGGTGCGGCTGGATCCAATTCCTAGCCCCGGACTTGGGCAACGGTTCACCTCTAAAGGATTATGTCTGTGCCGTCAACCCTTTACGTGGCTCATAAAAAACAGCTGATGAAGGAAGTGGCAGTATGGTGGCCTACAACGGCAGAATAGATCAGATGACAATCAAGACAACAACAGAGCAATACAATGGAAGACGTAACACCACACGGGGCCGGACAAGGCAATACGCAGCCACATCAGAACCCATGAGAGACATCACACTACAGTCCAGACCTAGGACAGATTCTCTAACGTGACCGCCAAGACGACGGGGCAATACAACGCAAGATGTAACACAGGCCATATGCAGTTGTGGCGGGTGCAGTGATAAAATTCACTCCTAAGAGAGAGGCAGAGAAACATTTACAAACATAACAACAGTGATTCACCAAAGGTAGCAGCGCACGTGATGGCACTTTACCAGACTGCACGGCCACGCACCCCGGGTCATTTACTGCCTTGGGGCCAGGGTCAGACGAGCTGTCAGGGAGACCCTCCCCTTGAGTCACGAGGCTCGGAAAGGACCCCCTTGCTTTCTAAGCTCCTTCTCCGAGAGGAGTCTAGGTGCGGCTGGATCCCACCCTCGCCCCGGACTTGGGCAACGGTTCACCTCTAAAGGATCATGTCTGCGTGATCAAACCCTTGGTATCGCTCAGCCAAGACGGCAAAGTCTGGCATGCTGTTAGTCACTGACCCAGAATCTGTTGTGGCAAGGCTTCTCTCAGCCTCGAGGAGCAGAACCTTAAGTGAGCGTCCCCGGGAAATGCTGGTGAACAGGCCGCTGCCTTGCAAGAAAGCTCCAAGGGCTCTTGGTCTGTCCGCTAGGTCTATAGCAAGCTAACTGACTCACAGTGTCTTGACTCTGGTGCCAGCCATCCCACAAAGTTTAAGTGCCACTCGTAGCGACTCCTCCTGGTCGTTATAGCTCGAGCAGCAGCCCGGGGGAAAAAGGGGGGGTGACATCCCAACAGCGGTCAAATACAGAACAACCGGTTAAAAATTGCACAATACAGTGCCAGAGACTCTAAAATAACTGGCAAGACAACGACAGGGCAACACCATGCAAGATCTAACCTTACACAGGGCAGTACAAGGCAACGTACAATCAAATGCAGAGCAGACAATGAAAGAATTGACGGTACAGTGCCACGCAATGGTAGACTATATCAGATGTCGGTCACCACAATGACAGAGCAATACAAGGCAAGACGTAACGCGATACGGGGCCCTACCAGGCGACACAGTCAAGGAAACAACGACCCCATGAAACAACTCACAACACAGCGCGGTCCTAGGACGGAAGGTGTAAAACGACCGTCGAGACAGTGACAGGGCAATACAATGCAAGATGCAACACCATACCAAGGCAACATGCAGCCAAATGAACAACCCATTAAGAAACCCAGCATACGTTCAACTGTAATACCAGAAAAGATCAGAAGGCAGTCAAGACAATGACAGCGCACTATAACGCGAGAAGTAACACAATACAGGGCAGTACAAGGCATTAGAAAGCCAAATGAAGAACAACCCCAAATGAAGAACAACCGATTAAAAAAACCCGCAATACAGTGTGGTACGAGGCCCAAACAGATCAGAAGGCAGTCAAGGCTACGACGGGGCAATATAACGCGAGACGTAACGCAATAGAGGGCGGTACAAGGCATTGCACTATCATAACTATCATTGCACGCCAACCTCTTCCACGACACCTTCAGCCTCCCGAACGCCGTGGCGTTCTGCTCGCCCGCTCCGCGCCGATTCCGGAGTCCGAGGCTGCAATGATAGTTATTCACAGCACCTAAGAGACCAAGAAACACAACATTACCACTGCGCTTCTGCCAAACCGCCACACCATCGACTCCTATCTTCTGTCTTCATTCACATGAGAAAAAAAAGCACCCAATTGTATTCATAGAGGCGCCAGTCACATCTTCCCTCTAACGCCACATGCCGAGCCACCTCCGTACAGCGCTCCTCTCGGCTCCCCTGCGCCACCCTGCACATCTCGTCTCTCGGCATCTAAAAAGAGAAAAAAAAAAAAAATCAAGCATTACCCTGATGGCAGAGTGATAGCTTAATTCCAAAGGTCTTGTTTCTACTTCGGAACACTGTTCAATTAGATCCAACTACAGCCTGCCATCAAAAAAAAAACCACCACAGAAAAAGCCCACAAACATTACACCCCACACAAAGCAGCCCGAACGTCTTTGAGATACTGCGTCCTTCACTGGCTGTGAACAGCCTCTCCGACTTGGCTCTGCTTATGCCAACACCCACTAATGAAACACCCCCGCACCCAACCTACTGAGAGCCAATTAATTCCAGACGACTACCCAACCTTTGCCTCTGTCTCCACAGATCCACGTATTAACCGTAGACTCTCGTCACTACTCTGCCTGCCCTGGACTCTACACACCCGGGCAGGGGGGCTCCGAGCCAGACACACACACAAGCACAGACCGACACTACACAGAACGCTAAAAACCACGCGCCTCAAGGATGAGAGAAAACTCTCAGCAAGAAGGATGACACCCGGACGGAAGTCACCGTCGGGCAAGACGACCTGGAGACCGTGGTGGTGATGCGAAGAGGCTCTATGGAAGCCCCTGAAACAGAGCGTAGGACATCATCGTCTGTGATAAGAAGGGACTGTCAAGACTGATAAGATGTATGCGGGGGAAGCCTGGCTTCAAGACCTAAGAACGTAATGACATAGGGAAGAAGTCCCAGTTGTAGACGCGGGCCATACGGAAACTTCCAAGACGCAAGACCGATGCAAGCTTTAAGCTTCTAACGCAAGAAGACCAGCAGCCGAATGGTGCTATGCCCACGGGTGCAGGTGTTCGAGACCCTAGGGATGGTGCCTGAGGCGCCATGCCGTGCTCCTGGAGCTTAAAGACGACCTCGAGACCCGAGAAAGGTCTAAGACACAGAACACGGACCACACGAAAGACACGACAACACACACAGGCTGGAACCACCCTGCCCGGGAATGCCAAACAGTAAGCCGCGTCCCTTACGTGCCTAAAGGAGACTGCGCTCCAGGACAAACCTCTCCCCTACGCCAACTTCAAAGACACCTTTTTGCAATTCTCAACCTCGTCCCCTCTCGGGCGCCAGTCTCTCAACTTAGCTTTTGGAGGGCCAGGGGTCCAAATCCATCCTTGAGGCAGTCCACAGAAAACAGCCATCCAGTACGTTCCTGTGGTCACCAGCTTCCTCCTCTTCCTCTGCAAAAGGAAAAGAAAAAAAAAAAGTTATCCCAAAAGCAGCCACAGCACCAGCAATAAGCATCCTGAGAGGAGATGCCAACCTCTTCCACAACACCCTCAGCCTCATGAACGCCGAGGCATTCTGCTCGCCCGCTCAGCGCCAATTCCAGCGTCTGACGCTGCGGCAACAGTTATTCACGGCACCTAAGATACCAAGAAACACAGCATTACCACCGCGCTTCTGCCAACCCACCAGTCCCGTGCTCCTCCTCGATACTATCTGGCTTGCCTCAAATGCGAGAGCCTAGAACACACCAGGCTGCGACGACACCCGAACCCATCTGCAAAACCTGTCCAAGGACGACTCATGAACCCGGCTCCCTTTTCTAGCCCTCCCCAGTGGCAAAGCTTTAGAAACCCCTTCTCTTCTCCCTGAGCTGCCAGGGAAGGAGCCCCACTTCTTCCCCACAGCTCCCACCCTTTATTTGCCAGCCCGAACACCGGGCGTTGGACGCTTCTCGGGAGCCACTCTTCCCAGCCTCTCCCTGCGTCCGCCACCACCTCCCATCTTCTGTCTTCCCACGGACTCCGGGCTCTGCTGCAGACCCACAGAGTCAGCGAAGCCCTGACCCGACCTACACCAGGGGCCTGCCACAAGCCGCAAAGGCTCCAGGGACACGGCAAAACCCTGAGCACAGTGGGGAAAGGTGACAAGGTACCCCACATCCTGAAATACGTTATGCTTTATGGCCCTGCTGCTTTCCTGAGAAATGTGGCAACTCCATCTACGGCTGCAGACAAGACGCACACCCAGTCCCTGCAAAGTGATCTCATCACCTGCCCGATTGAGACAGATTCTATTGGCATCTTACCTGGGATACAGCAAAGCTAGTGGGAAAAAAAAAAACCACAAACAAGAAAGTTCCGTCTTCAATACAGCCAGGGATTCCAGGATAACGCGCCATGCCTGGAAGAGAGAAAACCATACCCTTAAACCATCTCACCCCCCCCGAATGCTCATTACCACGCGACTCACCTGAAAAACCGCACGGAAGAGAAGCGGCGCATGAGGCCGCTCTCTACTGTACGTGCTGCCAAACCTCACCTGGTCCCCAAGGTCTTGCCACCTCCAGCTTCCTACCTGCGGTTCTCTAAATGGGATAACGTCTCCACCCCAGGAGCTGAGCCGCCTCCGAAGCTGCAATCGACTGAAGGACAGGCAGAGCTCTGACCCTGGAGACGCCTGGCAGCAGAATGAGCTGCCCCAGCAGAGGCTGTGGGTTATATACCCCGGGCCCTGCCCACCCCCCTTCCCACCATCCCCTGGGAAAGGGGCCCGGCTGACCTCCAGGAGGCACAGAGCCTGCCAGAGGAGCAGCTGCTCCTTTCCTCACAGGCCTGAGAAGTCCAGCGTGCAAAACACCAAAACGGAGAAAGCGACCCTTAGAGGAACGGACAATACGTGCTCTTTTATTACAACTACGTCAATTGTGTCAGCAACGGGGCCCGGTAGGTACGTAAACTTAAACTTCTGCAGGGCGTAGACATAAAGAGAAAGACATCATCCTAACCTCCATAGGCAAGTAGACCATTAGGCCCGATAACCACGTTTTTAATCAAGACTCGATGTCCTTTAGTTTCCTTGTGAAAGAAAACCCACAATGCTGGGGGGGGTCATATGTCACTTCTAGCAAGACGACACGTATTACCCGACTTCTGCCAGAACCACGTTCTGGATAGGAAGGACGGACAGAGCGCAAGCAGAGGCTTGTGCGCCGCCTGTAATACAGCGGCTGAGAAAGAACCAACCCTTCCGACCGCCGCTCTCCTCAGCCGAGTCCGCTCCGGTGCCCCTTCTGTCATTGCTTAGGCTGGGCATTAAATGAAACGACAGATGCTCTCTTTTAACTTCTCTCCTGAGGGAGAAAACAATGTGAGGGAGACTTAGGAACCGAAAGAGAAACTGAACTCTAACGAAATATAAACAGAAAAGTAGTACCGAGGAAAGACAAGAATAACAGGAAAACAGTAGCAGAGAGAAAATATATACACACAACCCGGCATGGAGCTCCCAAGATGACCATCGCCTCACCCGCTGGCACGGGTAAAGTCCGGGACCAGACTCGGCGACAGACTGGAACCAGATTCCGGACCTGGTTGCATAAATGCACGGATCGGCGTCAAAGGACAATGACCAGACAGAGGAGTCCTCAAAGGCCAGACGACAGGTACCGACCCCTTCGATCCCCCCGCTTTTATACTGAGGGTGATGAGGATGGGATGCGATACCCCATCAGTCAGATTCGGGTCACCGGTCCCGTCTACTCTTCACCATGGGTGCAACCCCTCTACGCTTTTCTGCTTCCGACCCTCCGACGGGGCATATATAAAAGTCAGCTGCGCTGTGCTGTTATAGGAATAAGTATAAGCAAGAGCCTCTCTGCACGGCATCCCTTCGCATTAAGTGTAAATATAAGTTCTTGGCGCTCTGAAGGCAGATACTACCTGAAAAATACGTCATTACCTTCAGAGAGTTCAGTTCATTGGAAGAGACTTACCTGCAAAGTGACGTGACTGCAAACAACACCGGTTCTGTTGTACCTCAGACCAGCACTTCCACACATGGCTACGTAACCTCACATTCACACGAAAAAAAGAAGAAATGGCCAAATGTATTCATGGAGCCGCCGGTCACATCTTCCCTTTAATACCTCGGGCTCAGCCACCTTCGTCCTGCGCTCCCGTCAGCTCCCCTGCGTATCCCCGGCCACCTCATCTCTCTGCACCTGAAAAAAAAGCAACACAACATCAAACATTACCCAATGCGGAGCAGTAGCTTAACTCCAAAGGTCTTGTTTCTACTGAAGAACCCTGTTCACATAAGTCCAACTACAGCCTGTCATCCAGAGAAGAGACGCCTGCAAACGTTACACCCCACACAACGCAGGCTTACCATCTTTGAGATACTGTCCCCTTCACTGGCCACGAACACCCTCTCCAACTTGGCTGCGCTTGTGCCAGCGCCCGCTAATGAAACACCCGTCCACGCAGCCTCTCGAGAGCTAATCAAGTCGAGACGACTGAGCAACCTGTGCCCGGGTCTAGACAGATCCTCATATTCACTACAGACTGCCGTCGTGATTCTGCCTACCCTGGACGCTACGCACCCGGGCAGGGCAGCCCCGAGCCAGACACACACAGACTGACGCCACACAGAACACGACAAACGACGCGCATCAAGGATGAGAGAAAACTCTCAGCAAGAGGGATGACACCGGGACCAAAGTCACCGTCGGGCAAGACGACCTGCGGCACTGTGATGGCGACGATGTGAAGAGGCTCCACAGAACCCCCTGAAACCAAGTGCAGAACTTCACAGTTCCTGAGGAGGGACTGTCGAGCCTGACAAGATGGACGCATAGGAAGCCCAGCTTCAAGACCTAAGAGCGTAACGACACAGGGAAGAAGCCCCAGTCGCTGAAGTGGGCCATCTGGAAAGTTCCAAGATGCAAGACCGATGCACGCTTTAAGATGCTAATGCAAGAAGAGAGGCAGACGGTTGGTGCTACGCCCACGGGTGCAGGCGTTCAACACCATAAGGATGGCGCCCGATGCACGTTCCGTGCTCCTGGAGCTTCAAGATGATCTCGAGACCCAGAAAAAGGGTCTAGGATGCAAAACACAGACCACACGAACGACACGACAACACACACAGGCTGGAACTGCCCTGCCCAGGTTTCGTTCACATCACACCGGACAGTAAGCTACGTCATTTACCTGCCCAAAGGAGACTGTGCCCCAGAACAGCCCTCCCCCCTACACTAACATCAAAGACCCCATTACACAGTTGTCAGCCTCCGCCCCTCTCCGGTGCTGGTCTCTCAACTTAGCTTTTGGAGGGCTAGCATCTGATTCCATCCTCGACATAGTCCACAAGACACAACCATCCGATACGTTCCTGCGGTCACCGGCTTACTCCTCTTCCTCTGCAAAAGGAAAAGGAAAAGTCATCGCAAGAGCAGCCCCAACACCAGCAATAAGTGCCCCGAGGGGAGATGCCGACCTCCTCCACAAAACCCCTCAAGCCTCCTGAACGCTGACGCAGTCTGATTGCCTGCCCCGCGCCGATTCTAGAGTGGGATGCTGCAGCGACGGTTATTCACGGCACCTAAGATACCAAGAAACACAACATGACCACCGCGCTTCTGCCAACCCACCAGTCCCGTGCTCCTCCTCGATACCATCTGTCTTGCCTCAAATGCGAGAGCCTAGAGCAGACCAGACACCATCGACAACCAAACCCAACTACAAGACTGGCTTGAGAAAGACACATGAACCCGCCTCCCTTGCCCAGCCATCCCCTAATGCCAAAACTTTAGAGACTCCCTCCCTTCTCCTGAGCCGTCAGGGAAGGAGACCCACTGCCCCCCCACAACTCCTGCCCCTGATTTTCCAACCGCTCCTCGGGACCTGCTCTTCTGAGCCCTGTGTGTGGCAGACACCTCCCGTCTTCTGCCTTCACAGAGACTCCGGGCTCTGCTACAGACCCAGAAAGCCAGGAAAACAGTTACAGAACCTACCGGTAGCCTCCTGCAAGAGCTTCAGGGCCACCGTGATGCCCTGTGTGCTCTGGGGGGAAATGATGAGCCATCCCTGCTGTTACATCCCTGCTGCTTTCTCAAAACAAACTCAATATATAGATACCTACAAAACGCTTGCCCTAAATCCTGCTCCAGTATCTCATAACGCACCCAATTAAGACTAACAAAAACACCAACTAACGTAGCATACATCAAAATTGGAAAAAAATACAACATTTTATCTTCAGTGAAGTCAGAAATTATAGTAAAACACACACCACCTGCCATAAGCAAGAAAAAAAAGAAGAGACGCATACTATTAAACCATTTAAACAAACTAAATGCTCCCTACGAAACTAAAGATATGGGGGGGGAAAAAAAAAAGAAAAAAGATAACATACAACTCCACTTTCTGTGGCAACCACCCTTCCATTGAGGAGTCTCACCTCTGATGTCTCACCTACGCTAGTTCAAACGCCAAAACAAGCCTTCCCAAACGGCCACACGAGCTCCAAGACAACACCGAAGGAGCTCCAGAGCTCTGACCCCGGAGAAGACCAGCAGCAGAACGAGCTCCTGACCCGAAGCTGTGGCTCATGTACCCCGGGCCCCGCCCACCACCTTTCCCACAATCCCCTGGGTAAAGGGTGGGGCCGCCCCCCAGAAGCATAAAAGCAGCTGAAGGGGCAGCAGGTGTTGTTATTTGCTTTAATTTTACCATCTAACAAGTAGTGAAGAGTGAGAGCGACCCTTGCTAGAAAAAGCATCATCTGCTCCTCCCATTGCATCAACGGTGTGTCCAGGGGAGCAGTTAGAGAGAGGTGAGACAGAAAAAAAATAAACATCAGACTTATCTCTACGGGAAAGTGGCTTATTCAATGCAATGGTAACATTATTATTAAAATTTATGTACTTGAGTGTCCTTCAAAACAAAAAAAATACAAACCCAGACACAATCTGTTACTACGGGGTCGTTCCTCATTTCTAGCGAGAGCGTGTGCACTAACGACCTTCTGCCAGAACCCCTTTCTGGATGGGAGCGAATAACAAAACAACCAGATTCTAGGAGAAAACTTCCTCAAAAACATCTTCCCCTGTGAAATAAGTTATTTATTGTAAACTGCTGGCAATTTAAAGTCATATTGATAATCTCGCTTTGACTTTTTACACCACAGCGCTACTTGCGTCCCAAAATACAGAAAGCAACAAAAAAGCATGGAATTACAAGTCACGTGTTTCCTGAACCTGCATAAAGCACCCTAATTAACATCTCAGTAGCTAGAACAAAAACGAGTTTATACACATAAACTCATATTTTACAATATCTGTAAAAATGAGAAAATCTTTATTTCAATGCCTCACGCCCATATAGACAGGTTTTATTCTATTTTTAAACACACATTCCCCCCATGAATTTTCAGGCATTTTTGGGGGGGACCCAGTGTGACACCCCACACACCCCCTCCGGAAAAGGTCGTCTTTTGACTTAGAAATACCATCTGGAGTACAATTGCCGCCTGACATCAAAAAGAAACCAAACTACACAAACATGACACCCCACACAAAGCGGCTTTAACATCTCGGAGACGCAGTCTGCGTCACTACTGCGGAACAGCCCCTCCCACACAGCTCTGCTCATCCCAAAAAACCCCTTAATTAAAGAGCTGCCCACACCACCTGCTGGTGGCTCCTTGATGGGAGTTGACTGTGCCACCTTGGCCTCAACAGTCTCGTTACGTCAACGTATTACCCATAGAGTCCTGCTGCTCTTCCCCCTGCCCCTGACTCTACGCGACCGGGCAGAGCAGCTTCGAGCCCAACACGCACAAGCACAGACCAACGCTACACACAACGCCACAAACAACGCACCTCGCGGATCAGAGAAAACTCCCAGCAAGAAGGATGACACCCCGACGACGTAAGGGATTGTCAGGCAAGAAGACCTGCGGGCCCATGGCGGTGACGTGAGAAGGCTCGAGGGAAAGCCCAGGAAATGACGACAACGCAACGGCCCGGGACAACGAGTGACTCTCAGACTGAGGAGGTGTATGCGCGGGAAGCCGGTCTTCAAGACCGAAGAACTTAAGGATGCAGGGAAGAAGTCGCAGTCACTGAAAAGGGGTGGCTAGAGAACAGGGCTGCTCCCGCAGCCAGGAACAACACCGCAGATGAGGACCGTCCAGAAACTTCCGAGTTTCTAAAGACCCAGCCACGCTTTAAGCTTATGATGCAAGAAAAGCAGCCCCCGACTGGGGCAATGCCAATGGGGACAGGCATTCGAGGCTCTAGGGATGGTGCCTGAAGTACAGACCGCGCTCCTCAAGTGGAAAGAGGACACTGAGTCCCAAGGAAGGTTTAAGACACAGAAAACACACCACACAAACAACACAACAGACGCGGGCCAGAACTGCCCTGCCCAGCACACGCTACCTTTGTGCTGAAGAGTAACCCGCCCCCTTTACCTGCGCAGAGGACACTGCTCCTGGATACGCCTCTGCTCTACCCTGACTTGAAAACTCCTCCCTGAAACTGCCAACCTTGGCCCCCTCCAGCGCCTGTCCCTCTACTTCGCTTTCGGAGGGCCAGTGGCCTGAATTCATCCTTGACGAAAAAAACCCACAACAAACAGCTAACTGAGGCGTTCCTGCAGTCACCACGTTCCTCTTCATCGGCAAAACAAAGAGAAAGCACAGCTCCAGCAGCGACCGCCATGACAGTAGATGTCAACCTCTTCCACAACACCCTCGTCCTCAGAGGTGCCACGGCAATCCGCTCACCTGCGTCGCGTCGATTCCAGAGTCGGAGGCTGCCGCAACAATTATTTATGGCACCGACGATACCAACAAACACAAAATTACCATTGCGTTTCCGCGACATCACCAGTCCCGCGCTCCTCCTCCACACCGTCCAGCTCGCCTCAACTGCAAGAGACTAGAACAGACCGGACCCCGTCGACACCCAGATCCAAAGGCAAAACCGACACGACAGAGACTGACGAACCCAGTTTGCTGCCAGCTGCAAACACGCGAGGGACACCGTGGCACTCCGCGGGCAATGGGGGAAGGTGACGAGCCACGCCACACCCTGAGCGACGCTACGCCTTACGTCCCTGCTGCTTTCTTGAGAAACGCTAGTGCCATATGCAGCCGCATACAAAACGCTCGCCGTAACCCCTACAAGATAATCTCGTCGTCAGCCCAATTAAGAGAAACAATATCAGCAATTCACACAGCCTACTGCAAAACCGGTGAAAAACCCACAGTTCCATCTTCAAAGAAGTCAGGAATTCTAGGAAAACGCGGTGCTCCTAGAACAAAGCAAAGCAAAGCACGCTGTTAAACCATCCGGGCACCCCCCAAACACGCATCACGAAGTCACTGACCTGAGAAAAAGGAAACAAAAAAGCAGCAGACCAGCCAACTTTCTGCCGTACAGGCGGCTGGAGGTTTACTGCTCCCGAAGGCCTCAGCTCAGCCCTTCTCACCCCCGCCCCCCGAAACGCCAAAACGCGCCTCCCCAGACAGCTGAGCCCGCCCCAGAGCTGCCGCCAACCGAAGGCCCAGCAGAGCACCGACCCCCCGGGGCCCAGCAGCAGAACGAGCTCCTGAGCCCGGGCGGGGGCTCACGTACCCCGGGCCCCGCCCACCGCCCTCGGGCCCCGCCCACCGCCCTTCCCACAATCCCCTGGGAAAGGGGCAGGGCCGACCCCCAGGAGACGCGAAGGCGGCCGCAGGAGCAGCAGCTGCTTTTCCCCTGCCTTAAGTTCCCTGCAGGCGAAGCACCACCCCTTTTTCTGTCCCTTTGGGACTCGCCTCTGGTGATTCTCTCACCGCCTTGGGTTGATTTCTGTCCAGTCGTTGCTGTGGAGAAGAGAGTTCCGCAGGGGTCGCTTTGTTTTTGCGATCTTCGGATATTTTTGTGGTTAACTGTTCATCGCGCTTTGCGGTCTGGGAAGAGTGCTGGAATCATGGGATTCCCAGAAGACTGATGGGCATTTCCGGGCTCCCGGAGGACTAAAGTACCACGGAGACGCGCGTCGGCTGCCTGAGGGGGCCCCTGGAGGACTAAACTGCCATAGAGACGCGCGTCGGCTGACTGAGGGGGCACTTCCGAGTTTCTGGAGGACTAAACTGCCATAGAGACGCGCGTCGGCTGACTGAGGGGGCACTTCCGGGTTTCTGGAGGACTAAACTGCCATAGAGACGCGCATCGGCTGACTGAGGGGGCACTTCCGGGTTTCTGGAGGACTAAAGTGCCATAGAGACGCGCGTCGGCTGACTGAGAGGGCACTTCTGGGTTTCTGGAGGACTAAAGTGCCATAGAGACGCGCGTCGGCTGACTGAGGGGGCACTTCCGGGGTCCTGGAGGACTAAAGTGCCATAGAGATGCGCATCGGCTGACTGAAGGGACCCCTGGAGGACTAAACTGCCATAGAGACGCGCGTCGGCTGACTGAGGGGGCACTTCCGGGTTCCCGGAGGACTAAACTGCCATAGAGACGCGCGTCGGCTGACTGAAGGGACCCCTGGAGGACTAAAGTGCGATAGAGACGCGTGTCGGCTGACTGAGGGGGCACTTCCGGGGTCCTTGAGGACCGCGGGGCCATGGAGATGGACGCCCGGAAAACTGCCGGGCACCGCCGGGGGCGCGTTAACGCGTTAAGAGCCGATTACTGGAGGGCCGACGGCCGCTCTCGGGGCCGGGCGGGCGGCACCGATGCCGCTCCAGGCGGCGCGGAGCTCGCCGGTGCCCCGGCGGTCCCGGTTCGGCCTCCAGCCGCCGCTCTCTCGGGACAGGCGCCGGACCGGGCAGCCGCGAAGCCGCGCATGCGCACGAGCTGCGGAGCCGAGGGGCGGGGCCGAGGGGTGCGGGGGGCGTGGCCGGGGCTGCCGGGGGCGGGGCCGGGGAGGGCGGGAGGCGGGGCCACAGCGCACGCGCCGCTCCCCCCGCCCCCCCCCCCCCCCGCAGGACCCGCCCTCGGTCCCGCCGCTCCCACGCGCCGCCACCGCCCGCGGCCCCTCAGCGCCGCCGGGCCCCGCGGCCTCTCTGCAGCCGCCGCCGCCGCGCCCCGGACCCGCCCAGCGCGGCCTTGCCCCCCGCAACCAGCCCCGGGGACGCGGCATCGCCCCGCGCGGGGCGGCGGGACCGGAGGGGGGGGGGGCGGGGGGGGGCCTCGACCGCCGGAACGGGAGAATCGGGGATTTGGGCCTTTTCCCGCATGAATTATGGGGGTTTTTTCCCCATTTTTTTTTTGTTTTCCTTTCCGGCTGTACGAGCCCAGCTGCAGCCCCGGCCCCCGCAGTCGCGCCGCCCTTTACACAAACGTTAATCTGTGTTTTATACATATATTATATCTGTATTTTACACAAACGTTAATCTGTGTTTTATACATATATTATATCTGTATTTTACACAAACGTTACATCTATATTTTACACAAACGCTGTATCTGTATTTTACACAAACGTTATATCTGTAATTTGTGTTTTCTGTTCACTCTTACGCGGAGAATCTGCCTAAACACGTACGTCCGCGCAGGCCGCCGGCTCACCCGTCTGTTCTGACACTAAAACCTTTCTCTAAATGCATTTTTTAAGTACTTTTATATTCTGGGACCTTTTGTGTAACGCAGAAGCACAGAATCAGCGAGTCCTCAGAGACGGAGGTTTTTATTTTGAACTTATTTCACACCCACCAACGAATATTATTTCTCAATACACACATTCCTTACGTATAAATGAGAGATTTCGGTCTGTCCCGACGAGGCACGGCCGCAGTTATAGGTTTTCCCATTTTTTTAACGCATCCCGAGAATTAGAGAGAATTAGAGAAATAGAGCCACGGACCTACCGGAAAATGCTTCGCAGGCTGGCGCGGTGGCGCCAGGTGGGCACCGGTGGCGCCGAGGCTGACGGCCGCCTGAAAGCCCGCAGCCCCACGGGCTGTGGGGCCACGCGAGTGGCTGCCAAAGAGCTTTCCAACGATGCACGGCTTTCCCTCCTGGCTCTTCGGGCGTGGGAGCTGTGGCCAGAGCCGCAGCCCTACCGGAAAATGCTTCACAGGCTGCCGCGGCGGCTCCACGTAGGAGCCGGTGGCGCCGAGGCTGACGGCCGCCGGAAAGCCCGCAGCCCCACGGGCTGTGGGGCCACGCGAGCGGCTGCCAAAGAGCTTTGCAACGAGGCACGGCTTTCCCTCCTGGCTCTTCGGGCATGGGAGCTGTGGCCAGAGCCGCGGCACTACCGGAAAATGCTTCGCAGGCTGGCGCGGTAGCGCCACGTAGGCGCCGGTGGCGCCGAGGCTGACGGCCGCCGCAAAGCCCGCAGCCCCACGGGCTGTGGGGCCACGCGAGCGGCTGCCAAAGAGCTTTCCAACGAGGCACGGCTTTCCCTCCTGGCTCTTCGGGCGTGGGAACTGTGGCCAGAGCCACGGCCCTACCGGAAAATGCTTCGGGGGCTGGCGCGGCGGCGCCAGGTGGGCGCCGGTGGCGCCGAGGCTGACAGCCGCCGGAAAGCCCGCAGCCCCACGGGCTGTGGGGCCACGCGAGCGGCTGCCAAAGAGCTTTCCAACGAGGCACGGCTTTCCCTCCTGGCTCTTCGGGCGTGGGAGCTGTCGCCAGAGCCACGGCCCTACCGGAAAATGCTTCGCAGGCTGGCATGGCGGCGCCAGGTGGGCACCGGTGGCGCCGAGGCTGACGGCCGCCTGAAAGCCCGCAGCCCCACGGGCTGTGGGGCCACGCGAGCGGCTGCCAAAGAGCTTTCCAACGAGGCATGGCTTTCCCTCCTGGCTCTTCGGGCGTGGGAGCTGTGGCCAGAGCCGCGGCCCTACCGGAAAATGCTTCGGGGGCTGGCACGGCGGCGCCACGTAGGCGCCGGTGGCACCGAGGCTGACGGCCGCCGCAAAGCCCGCAGCCCCACGGGCTGTGGGGCCACGCGAGCGGCTGCCAAAGAGCTTTCCAACGAGGCACGGCTTTCCCTCCTGGCTCTTCGGGCGTGGGAGCTGTGGCCAGAGCCGCGGCCCTACCGGAAAATGCTTCGGGGGCTGGCGCGGCGGCGCCAGGTGGGCGCCGGTGGCACCGAGGCTGACGGCCGCCGGAAAGCCCGCAGCCCCACGGGCTGTGGGGCCACGCGAGCGGCTGCCAAAGAGCTTTCCAACGAGGCACGGCTTTCCCTCCTGGCTCTTCGGGCGTGGGAGCTGTGGCCAGAGCCGCGGCCCTACCGAAAAATGCTTCGCAGGCTGGCGCGGCGGCTCCACGTTGGAGCCAGTGGCGCCGAGGCTGACGGCCGCTGGAAAGCCCGCAGCCCCACGGGCTGTGGGGCCACGAGAGCGGCTGCCAAAGAGCTTTCCAACGAGGCACGGCTTTCCCTCCTGGCTCTTCGGGCATGGGAGCTGTGGCCAGAGCTGCGGCCCTACCGGAAAATGCTTCGCAGGCTGGCGCGGTAGCGCCACGTAGGCGCCGGTGGCGCCGAGGCTGACGGCCGCCGGAAAGCCCGCAGCCCCACGGGCTATGGGGCCACGCGAGCGGCTGCCAAAGAGCATTCCAACGAGGCATGGCTTTCCCTCCTGGCTCTTCGGGCGTGGGAGCTGTGGCCAGAGCCACGGCCCTACCGGAAAATGCTTCGCAGGCTGGCGCGGCGGCGCCAGGTGGGCACCGGTGGCGCCGAGGCTGACGGCCGCCGCAAAGCCCGCAGCCCCACGGGCTGTGGGGCCACGCGAGCGGCTGCCAAAGAGCTTTCCAACGAGGCACGGCTTTCCCTCCTGGCTCTTCGGGCGTGGGAGCTGTGGCCAGAGCCGCGGCCCTACCGGAAAATGCTTCGCAGGCTGGCGCTGCGGCGCCAGGTGGGCACCAGTGGCACCGAGGCTGACGGCCGCCGGAAAGCCCGCAGCCCCACGGGCTGTGGGGCCACGCGAGCGGCTGCCAAAGAGCTTTCCAACGAGGCACGGCTTTCCATCCTGGCTCTTTGGGCGTGGGAGCTGTGGCCAGAGACGCGGCCCTACCGGAAAATGCTTCGGGGGCTGTAGCGGCGGCGCCAGGTGGGCGCCGGTGGCGCCGAGGCTGACGGCCGCCGGAAAGCCCGCAGCCCCACGGGCTGTGGGGCCACGCGAGCGGCTGCCAAAGAGCTTTCCAACGAGGCATGGCTTTCCCTCCTGGCTCTTTGGGTGTGGGAGCTGTGGCCACAGCCGCGACCCTACCGGAAAAAGCTTCGCAGGCTGGCGCGGCGGCGCCAGGTGGGCGCCGGTGGCGCCGAGGCTGACGGCCGCCGGAAAGCCCGCAGCCCTACGGGCTGTGGGGCCACGCGAGCGGCTGCCAAAGAGCTTTCCAACGAGGCACGGCTTTCCCTCCTGGCTCTTCGGGCATGGGAGCTGTGGCCAGAGCCGCGGCCCTACCGGAAAATGCTTCGGGGGCTGGCGCGGCGGCGCCACGTACGCGCCGGTGGCGCCGAGGCTGACGGCCGCCGCAAAGCCCGCAGCCCCACGGGCTGTGGGGCCACGCGAGCGGCTGCCAAAGAGCTTTCCAACGAGGCACGGCTTTCCCTCCTGGCTCTTCGGGCGTGGGAGCTGTGGCCAGAGCCGCGGCCCTACCGGAAAATGCTTCGCAGGCTGGCGCGGTAGCGCCACGTAGGCGCCGGTGGCGCCGAGGCTGACGGCCGCCGGAAAGCCCGCAGCCCCACGGGCTGTGGGGCCACGCGAGCGGCTGCCAAAGACCTTTCCAACGAGGCACGGCTTTCCCTCCTGGCTCTTCGGGCGTGGGAGCTGTGGCCAGAGCCACGGCCCTAACGGAAAATGCTTCGCAGGCTGGCGCGGCGGCGCCAGGTGGGCACCGGTGGCGCCGAGGCTGACGGCCGCCGCAAAGCCCGCAGCCCCACGGGCTGTGGGGCCACGCGAGCGGCTCCCAAAGAGCTTTCCAAGGAGGCACGGCTTTCCCTCCTGGCTCTTCGGGCGTGGGAGCTGTTGCCAGAGCCGCGGCCCTACCGGAAAACGCTTCGCAGGCTGGCACGGCGGCGCCACGTAGGCGCCGGTGGCGCCGAGGCTGACAGCCGCCGCAAAGCCCGCAGCCCCACGGGCTGTGGGGCCACGCGAGCGGCTGCCAAAGAGCTTTCCAACGAGGCACGGCTTTCCCTCCTGGCTCTTCGGGCGAGGAAGCTGTGGCCAGAGCCGCGGCCCTACCGGAAAATG
This sequence comes from Larus michahellis, assembly GCF_964199755.1. Lineage (NCBI taxonomy): Eukaryota > Metazoa > Chordata > Aves > Charadriiformes > Laridae > Larus > Larus michahellis. The sequence continues at coordinate 1,258,797 of NW_027436290.1, forward strand.
CTTCGCAGGTTGGTGCGGCGGCGCCACGTGGGCGCCGGTGGCGCCGAGGCTGACGGCCGCCTCAAAGCCCACAGCCCCACGGGCTATGGGGCCACGCGAGCGGCTGCCAAAGAGCTTTCCAACGAGGCACGGCTTTCCCTCCTGGCTCTTCGGGCGTGGGAGCTGTGGCCAGAGCCGCGGCCCTACCGGAAAATGCTTCGCAGGCTGGCGCTGCGGCACCAGGTGGGCACCAGTGGCACCGAGGCTGACGGCCTCCGGAAAGCCCGCAGCCCCACGGGCTGTGGGGCCACGCGAGCGGCTGCCAAAGAGCTTTCCAACGAGGCACGGCTTTCCCTCCTGGCTCTTCGGGCGTGGGAGCTGTGGCCAGAGCCACGGCCCTACCGGAAAATGCTTCGCAGGCTGGCGCGGCGGCGCCAGGTGGGCGCCGGTGTTGCCGAGGCTGACGGCCGCCGCAAAGCCCGCAGCCCCACGGGCTGTGGGGCCACGCGAGCGGCTGCCAAAGAGCTTTCTAACGAGGCACAGCTTTCCCTCCTGGCTCTTCGGGCGTGGGAGCTGTGGCCAGAGCCGCGGCCGTACCGGAAAATGCTTCGGGGGCTGGCGCGGCGGCACCAGGTGGGCGCCGGTGGCGCCGAGGCTGACGGCCGCCGGAAAGCCCGCAGCCCCACGGGCTGTGGGGCCACGCGAGCGGCTGCCAAAGAGCTTTCCAACGAGGCACGGCTTTCCCTCCTGGCTCTTCGGGCGTGGGAGCTGTGGCCAGAGCCGCGGCCCTACCGGAAAATGCTTCGGGGGCTGGCGCGGCGGTGCCAGGTGGGCACCGGTGGCGCCGAGGCTGACGGCCACTGGAAAGCCCGCAGCCCCACGGGCTGTGGGGCCACGCGAGCGGCTGCCAAAGAGCTTTCCAACGAGGCACGGCTTTCCCTCCTGGCTCTTCGGGCGTGGGAGCTGTGGCCAGAGCCGCGGCCCTACCGGAAAATGCTTCGGGGGTTGGCGCGGCGGCGCCAGGTGGGCGCCGGTGGCGCCGAGGCTGACGGCCGCCGCAAAACCCGCAGCCCCACGGGCTGTGGGGCCACGCGAGCGGCTGCCAAAGAGCTTTCCAACGAGGCACGGCTTTCCCTCCTGGCTCTTCGGGCGTGGGAGCTGTGGCCAGAGCCGCGGCCCTACCGCAAAATGCTTTGGGGGCTGCCGTGGCGGCACCACGTAGGCCCCCGTGGCGCCGAGGCTGACGGCCGCCGGAAAGCCCGCAGCCCCACGGGCTGTGGGGCCACGCGAGCGGCTGCCAAAGAGCTTTCCAACGAGGCACGGCTTTCCATCCTGGCTCTTTGGGCGTGGGAGCTGTGGCCAGAGACGCGGCCCTACCGGAAAATGCTTCGGGGGCTGGCGCGGCGGCGCCAGGTGGGCGCCGGTGGCGCCGAGGCTGACGGCCGCCGGAAAGCCCGCATCCCCACGGGCTGTGGGGCCACGCGAGCGGCTGCCAAAGAGCTTTCCAACAAGGCATGGCTTTTCCTCCTGGCTCTTTCGGTGTGGGAGCTGTGGCCACAGCCGCGACCCTACCGGAAAAAGCTTTGCAGGCTGGCGCGGCGGCGCCAGGTGGGCGCCGGTGGCGCCGAGGCTGACGGCCGCCGGAAAGCCCGCAGCCCTACGGGCTGTGGGGCCACGCGAGCGGCTGCCAAAGAGCTTTCCAACGAGGCACGGCTTTCCCTCCTGGCTCTTCGGGCGTGGGAGCTGTGGCCAGAGCCGCGGCCCTACCGGAAAATGCTTCGGGGGCTGGCGCGGCGGCGCCACGTACGCGCCGGTGGCGCCGAGGCTGACGGCCGCCGCAAAGCCCGCAGCCCCACGGGCTGTGGGGCCACGCGAGCGGCTGCCAAAGAGCTTTCCAACGAGGCACGGCTTTCCCTCCTGGCTCTTCGGGCGTGGGAGCTGTGGCCAGAGCCGCGGCCCTACCGGAAAATGCTTCGGGGGCTGGCGCGGCGGCGCCACGTACGCGCCGGTGGCGCCGAGGCTGACGGCCGCCGCAAAGCCCGCAGCCCCACGGGCTGTGGGGCCACGCGAGCGGCTGCCAAAGAGCTTTCCAACGAGGCACGGCTTTCCCTCCTGGCTCTTCGGGCGTGGGAGCTGTGGCCAGAGCCGCGGCCCTACCGAAAAATGCTTCGCAGGCTGGCGCGGCGGCTCCACGTACGAGCCGGTGGCGCCGAGGCTGACGGCCGCCGCAAAGCCCGCAGCCCCACAGGCTGTGGGGCCATGAGAGCGGCTGCCAAAGAGCTTTCCAACGAGGCACGGCTTTCCCTCCTAGCTCTTCGGGCATGGGAGCTGTGGCCAGAGCCGCGGCCCTACCGGAAAATGCTTCGCAGGCTGGCGCGGTAGCGCCACGTAGGCGCCGGTGGCGCCGAGGCTGACGGCCGCCGGAAAGCCCGCAGCCCCACGGGCTGTGGGGCCACGCGAGCGGCTGCCAAAGAGCTTTCCAACGAGGCATGGCTTTCCCTCCTGGCTCTTCGGGCGTGGGAGCTGTGGCCAGAGCCACGGCCCTAACGGAAAATGCTTCGCAGGCTGGCGCGGCGGCGTCAGGTGGGCACCGGTGGCGCCGAGGCTGACGGCCGCCGCAAAGCCCGCAGCCCCACGGGCTGTGGGGCCACGTGAGCGGCTCCCAAAGAGCTTTCCAAGGAGGCACGGCTTTCCCTCCTGGCTCTTCGGGCGTGGGAGCTGTTGCCAGAGCCGCGGCCCTACCGGAAAATGCTTCGCAGGCTGGCACGGCGGCGCCACGTAGGCGCCGGTGGCGCCGAGGCTGACGGCCGCCGCAAAGCCCGCAGCCCCACGGGCTGTGGGGCCACGCGAGCGGCTGCCAAAGAGCTTTCCAACGAGGCACGGCTTTCCGTCCTGGCTCTTCGGGCGAGGAAGCTGTGGCCAGAGCCGCGGCCCTACCGGAAAATGCTTCGCAGGTTGGTGCGGCGGCGCCACGTGGGCGGCTGTGGCGCCGAGGCTGACGGCCGCCTCAAAGCCCACAGCCCCACGGGCTATGGGGCCACGCGAGCGGCTGCCAAAGAGCTTTCCAACGAGGCACGGCTTTCCCTCCTGGCTCTTCGGGCGTGGGAGCTGTGGCCAGAGCCGCGGCCCTACCGGAAAATGCTTCGCAGGCTGGCGCTGCGGCGCCAGGTGGGCACCAGTGGCACCGAGGCTGACGGCCGCTGGAAAGCCCGCAGCCCCACGGGCTGTGGGGCCACGCGAGCGGCTGCCAAAGAGCTTTCCAAGGAGGCACGGCTTTCCCTCCTGGCTCTTCGGGCGTGGGAGCTGTGGCCAGAGCCACGGCCCTACCGGAAAATGCTTCGCAGGCTGGCGCGGCGGCGCCAGGTGGGCGCCAGTGTTGCCGAGGCTGACGGCCGCCGCCAAGCCTGCAGCCCCACGTGCTGTGGGGCCACGCGAGCGGCTGCCAAAGAGCTTTCCAACGAGGCACGGCTTTCCCTCCTGGCTCTTCGGGCATGGGAGCTGTGGCCAGAGCCGCGGCCCTACCGGAAAATGCTTCGGGGGCTGGCGCGGTGGCACCACGTGGGCGCCGGTGGCGCCGAGGCTGACAGCCGCCGGAAAGCCCGCAGCCCCACGGGCTGTGGGGCCACGCGAGCGGCTGCCAAAGAGCTTTCCAACGAGGCACGGCTTTCCCTCCTGGCTCTTCGGGCGTGGGAGCTGTGGCCAGAGCCGCGGCCCTACCGGAAAATGCTTCGCAGGCTGGCGCGGCGGCGCCAGGTGGGCGCCGGTGGCGCCGAGGCTGACGGCCGCCGGAAAGCCCGCAGCCCCACGGGCTGTGGGGCCACGTGAGCGGCTGCCAGAGAGCTTTCCAACGAGGCACGGCTTTCCCTCATGGCTCTTCGGGCGTGGGAGCTGTGGCCAGAGCCGCGGCCCTACCGGAAAATGCTTCGGGGGCTGGCGCGGCGGCGCCAGGTGGGCACCAGTTGCACTGAGGCTGACGGCCGCCGGAAAGCCCGCAGCCCCACGGGCTGTGGGGCCACGCGAGCGGCTGCCAAAGAGCTTTCCATCGAGGCACGGCTTTCCCTCCTGGCTCTTCAGGCGTGGGAGCTGTGGCCAGAGCCGCGGCCCTACCGGAAAATGCTTCGGGGGCTGGCGCGGCGGCGCCACGTGGGCGCCGGTGGCGCCGAGGCTGACGGCCGCCGGAAAGCCCGCAGCCCCACGGGCTGTGGGGCCACGCGAGCGGCTGCCAAAGAGCTTTCCAACGAGGCACGGCTTTCCCTCCTGGCTCTTCGGGCGTGGGAGCTGTCGCCAGAGCCGCGGCCCTACCGGAAAATGCTTCGGGGGCTGGCGCGGCGGCGCCAGGTGGGCGCCGGTGGCGCCGAGGCTGACGGCCGCCGGAAAGCCCGCAGCCCCACGGGCTGTGGGGCCACGTGAGCGGCTGCCAGAGAGCTTTCCAACGAGGCACGGCTTTCCCTCCTGGCTCTTCGGGCGTGGGAGCTGTGGCCAGAGCCGCGGCCCTACCGGAAAATGCTTCGGGGGCTGGCGCGGCGGCGCCAGGTGGGCACCAGTTGCACTGAGGCTGACGGCCGCCGGAAAGCCCGCAGCCCCACGGGCTGTGGGGCCACGCGAGCGGCTGCCAAAGAGCTTTCCATCGAGGCACGGCTTTCCCTCCTGGCTCTTCAGGCGTGGGAGCTGTGGCCAGAGCCGCGGCCCTACCGGAAAATGCTTCGGGGGCTGGCGCGGCGGCGCCACGTGGGCGCCGGTGGCGCCGAGGCTGACGGCCGCCGGAAAGCCCGCAGCCCCACGGGCTGTGGGGCCACGCGAGCGGCTGCCAAAGAGCTTTCCAACGAGGCACGGCTTTCCCTCCTGGCTCTTCGGGCGTGGGAGCTGTCGCCAGAGCCGCGGCCCTACCGGAAAATGCTTCGGGGGCTGGCGCGGCGGCGGCAGGTGGGCGCCGGTGGCGCCGAGGCTGACGGCCGCTGCAAAGCCCGCAGCCCCACGGGGTGTGGGGCCACGCGAGCGGCTGCCAAAGAGCTTTCCAACGAGGCATGGCTTTCCTTCCTGGCTCTTCGGGCGTGGGAGCTGTGGCCAGAGCCGCGGCCCTACCGGAATATGCTTCGCAGGCTGGCGCGGCGGCGCCACGTAGGCGTCGGTGGCGCCGAGGCTGACGGCCGCGGGAAAGCCCGCAGCCCCATGGGCTGTGGGGCCACGCGAGCGGCTGCCAAAGAGCTTTCCAACGAGGCACGGCTTTCCGTCCTGGCTCTTCGGGCGAGGAAGCTGTGGCCAGAGCCGCGGCCCTACCGGAAAATGCTTCGCAGGTTGGTGCGGCGGCGCCACGTGGGCGGCGGTGGCGCCGAGGCTGACGGCCGCCTCAAAGCCCACAGCCCCACGGGCTATGGGGCCACGCGAGCGGCTGCCAAAGAGCTTTCCAACGAGGCACGGCTTTCCCTCCTGGCTCTTTGGGCGTGGGAGCTGTGGCCAGAGCCGCGGCCCTACCGGAAAATGCTTCGCAGGCTGGCGCGGCGGCGCCAGGTGGGCGCCGGTGGCGCCGAGGTTGACGGCCGCCACAAAGCCCGCAGCCCCACGGGGTGTGGGGCCACGCGAGCGGCTGCCAAAGAGCTTTCCAACGAGGCACGGCTTTCCCTCCTGGCTCTTCGGGCGTGGGAGCTGTGGCCAGAGTCGCGGCCCTACCGGAAAATGCTTCGGGGGCTGGCGCGGCAGCGCCACGTAGGCGCCGGTGGCGCCAAGGCTGACGGCCGCCGGAAAGCCCGCAGCCCCACGGGCTGTGGGGCCACGCGAGCGGCTGCCAAAGAGCTTTGCAACGAGGCATGGCTTTCCCTCCTGGCTCTTCGGGCGTGGGAGCTGTGGCCAGAGCCGCGGCCCTACCGGAAAATGCTTTGCAGGTTGGCACGGCGGCGCCAGGTGGGCGCCAGTGTAGCCAAGGCTGACGGCCGCCGCAAAGCCCGCAGCCCCACGGGCTGTGGGGCCACGCGAGCGGCTGCCAAAGAGCTTTCCAACGAGGCACGGCTTTCCCTCCTGGCTCTTCGGGCATGGGAGCTGTGGCCAGAGCCGCGGCCCTACCGGAAAATGCTTTGCAGGCTGCCGCGGCGGCGCCACGTGGGCGTCGGTGGCGCCGAGGCTGACGGGCGCCGCAAAGCCCGCAGCCCCACGGGCTGTGGGGCCACGCGAGCGGCTTCCAAAGAGCTTTCCAACGAGGCACGGCTTTCCCTCCTGGCTCTTCGGGCGTGGGAGCTGTCGCCAGAGCCGCGGCCCTACCGGACAATGCTTCGGGGGCTGCCGCGGCGGCGCCAGGTGGGCGCCGGTGGCGCCGAGGCTGACGGCCGCCGTAAAGCCCGCAGCCCCACGGGCTGTGGGGCCACGCGAGCGGCTGCCAAAGAGCTTTCCAACGAGGCACGGCTTTCCCTCCTGGCTCTTTGGGCGTGGGAGCTGTGGCCAGAGCCGCGGCCCTACCTGAAAATGCTTCGGGGGCTGGCGCGGCGGCGCCAGGTGGACACCAGTGGCGCCGAGGCTGACGGCCGCCGGAAAGCCCGCAGCCCCACAGGCTGTGGGGCCACGCGAGCGGCTGCCAAAGAGCTTTCCAACGAGGCACGGCTTTCCCTCCTGGCTCTTCGGGCGTGGGAGCTGTGGCCAGAGCCGCGGCCCTACCGGAAAATGCTTCGCAGGCTGGCGCGGCGGCGCCAGGTGGGCGCCAGTGTCGCCGAGGCTGATGGCCGCCGGAAAGCCCGCAGCCCCACGGGCTGTGGGGCCACGGGAGCGGCTGCCAAAGAGCTTTCCAACGAGGCACGGCTTTCCCTCCTGGGTCTTCGGGCATGGGAGCTGTGGCCTGAGCTCCGGCCCTACCAGAAAATGCTTCGCAGGCTGGCGCAGCAGCGCCAGGTGGGCGCCGGTGGCGCCGAGGCTGACGGCCGCCGCAAAGCCCGCAGCCCCACGGGCTGTGGGGCCACGCGAGCGGCTGCCAAAGAGCTTTCCAACGAGGCACGGCTTTCCCTCCTGGCTCTTCGGGCGTGGGAGTTTTAGCCAGAGCCGCGGCCCTACCGGAAAATGCTTCACAGGCTGGCGCGGCGGCGCCAGGTGGGCGCTGGTGGCGCCGAGGCTGACGGCCGCTGGAAAGCCCGCAGCCCCACGGGCTGTGGGGCCACGCGAGCGGCTGCCAAAGAGCTTTCCAACGAGGCACGGCTTTCCCTCCTGGCTCTTCGGGCGTGGGAGCTGTGGCCAGAGCCGCGCCCCTACCGGAAAATGCTTTGCAGGCTGCCGCGGCGGCGCCACGTGGGCGTCGGTGGCGCCGAGGCTGACGGGCGCCGCAAAGCCCGCAGCCCCACGGGCTGTGGGGCCACGCGAGCGGCTTCCAAAGAGCTTTCCAACGAGGCACGGCTTTCCCTCCTGGCTCTTCGGGCGTGGGAGCTGTGGCCAGAGCCGCGGCCCTACCGGACAATGCTTCGGGGGCTGCGGCGGCGGCGCCAGGTGGGCGCCGGTGGCGCCGAGGCTGACGGCCGCCGGAAAGCCCGCAGCCCCACGGGCTGTGGGGCCACGCGAGCGGCTGCCAAAGAGCTTTCCAACGAGGCACGGCTTTCCCTCCTGGCTCTTCGGGCGTGGGAGCTGTGGCCAGAGCCGCGGCCCTACCTGAAAATGCTTTGCAGGCTGGCGCGGCGGCGCCAGGTGGACACCAGTGGCGCCGAGGCTGACGGCCGCCGGAAAGCCCGCAGCCCCACAGGCTGTGGGGCCACGCGAGCGGCTGCCAAAGAGCTTTCCAACGAGGCACGGCTTTCCCTCCTGGCTCTTCGGGCGTGGGAGCTGTGGCCAGAGCCGCGGCCCTACCGGACAATGCTTCGGGGGCTGCGGCGGCGGCGCCAGGTGGGCGCCGGTGGCGCCGAGGCTGACGGCCGCCGGAAAGCCCGCAGCCCCACGGGCTGTGGGGCCACGCGAGCGGCTGCCAAAGAGCTTTCCAACGAGGCACGGCTTTCCCTCCTGGCTCTTCGGGCGTGGGAGCTGTGGCCAGAGCCGCGGCCCTACCTGAAAATGCTTTGCAGGCTGGCGCGGCGGCGCCAGGTGGACACCAGTGGCGCCGAGGCTGACGGCCGCCGGAAAGCCCGCAGCCCCACGGGCTGTGGGGCCACGCGAGCGGCTGCCAAAGAGCTTTCCAACGAGGCACGGCTTTCCCTCCTGGCTCTTCGGGCGTGGGAGCTGTGGCCAGAGCCGCGGCCCTACCGGAAAATGCTTCGCAGGCTGGCGCGGCGGCGCCAGGTGGGCGCCAGTGTCGCCGAGGCTGACGGCCGCCGGAAAGCCCGCAGCCCCACGGGCTGTGGGGCCACGTGAGTGGCTGCCAAAGAGCTTTCCAACGAGGCACGGCTTTCCCTCCTGGCTCTTCGGGCATGGGAGCTGTGGCCAGAGCTGCGGCCCTACCGGAAAATGCTTCGCAGACTGGCGCAGCAGCGCCAGGTGGGCGCCGGTGGCGCCGAGGCTGACGGCCGCCGCAAAGCCCGCAGCCCCACGGGCTGTGGGGCCACGCGAGCGGCTGCCAAAGAGCTTTCCAACGAGGCACGGCTTTCCCTCCTGGCTCTTCGGGCGTGGGAGTTTTAGCCAGAGCCGCGGCCCTACCGGAAAATGCTTCGCAGGCTGGCGCGGCGGCGCCAGGTGGGCGCCGGTGGCGCCGAGGCTGACGGCCGCTGGAAAGCCCGCAGCCCCACGGGCTGTGGGGCCACGCGAGCGGCTGCCAAAGAGCTTTGCAACGAGGCACGGCTTTCCCTCCTGGCTGTTCGGGCGTGGGAGCTGTGGCCAGAGCCGCGCCCCTACCGGAAAATGCTTCGCAGGCTGGCGCGGCGGCGCCACGTGGGCGTCGGTGGAGCCGAGGCTGACAGCCGCCGGAAAGCCCGCAGCCCCACGGGCTGTGGGGCCACGCGAGCGGCTTCCAAAGAGCTTTCCAACGAGGCATGGCTTTCCCTCCTGGCTCTTCGGGCGTGGGAGCTGTGGCCAGAGCCGCGGCCCTACCGGAAAATGCTTTGCAGGCTGGCGCGGCGGCGCCAGGTGGACAGCAGTGGCGCCGAGGCTGACGGCCGCCGGAAATCGCGCAGCCCCACGGAGTGTGGGGCCACACGAGCGGCTGCCAAAGAGCTTTCCAACGAGCATGGCTTTCCCTCCTGGCTCTTCGGGCGTGGGAGCTGTGGCCAGAGCCGCGGCCCTACCGGAAAATGCTTCGGGGGCTGGCGCGGCGGCGCCAGGTGGGCGCCGGTGGCGCCGAGGCTGACGGCTGCCGGAAAGCCCGCAGCCCCACGGGCTGTGGGGCCACGCGAGCGGCTGCCAAAGAGCTTTCCAACGAGGCACGGCTTTCCCTCCTGGCTCTTCGGGCATGGGAGTTGTAGCCACAGCCGCGGCCCTACCGGAAAATGCTTCGCAGGCTGACGCGGCGGCGCCAGGTGGGCGCCGGTGGCGCCGAGGCTGACGGCCGCCGGAAAGCCCGCAGCCCCACGGGCTGTGGGGCCACGCGAGCGGCTGCCAAAGAGCTTTGCAACGAGGCACGGCTTTCCCTCCTGGCTCTTCGGGCGTGGGAGCTGTGGCCAGAGCCGCGGCCCTACCGGAAAATGCTTCGCAGGCTGGCGCGGCGGCGCCAGGTGGGCGCCGGTGGCGCCGAGGCTGACGGCGGCCGCAAAGCCCGCAGTCCCACGGGCTGTGAGGCCACGCGAGCGGCTGCGAAAGAGCTTTCCAACGAGGCACGGCTTTCCCTCCTGGCTCTTCGGGCGTGGGAGCTGTGGCCAGAGCCGCGGCCCTACCTGAAAATGCTTTGCAGGCTGGCGAGGCGGCGCCAGGTGGACGCCGTTGGCGCCGAGGCTGACGGCTGACAGAAAGCCCGCATCCCCACGGGCTGTGGGGCCACGCGAGCGGCTGCCAAAGAGCTTTCCAACGAGGCACGGCTTTCCCTCCTGGCTCTTCGGGCGTGGGAGCTGTGGCCAGAGCCGCGGCCCTACCGGAAAATGCTTCGCAGGCTGGCGCGGCGGCACCACGTGGGCGTCGGTGGAGCCGAGGCTGACAGCCGCCGGAAAGCCCGCAGCCCCACGGGCTGTGGGGCCACGCGAGCGGCTGCCAAAGAGCTTTCCAACGAGGCACGGCTTTCCCTCCTGGCTCTTCGGGCGTGGGAGCTATGGCCAGAGCCGCGGCCCTACCGGAAAATGCTTTGCAGGCTGGCGCGGCGGCGCCAGGTGGACAGCAGTGGCGCCGAGGCTGACGGCCGCCGGAAATCGCGCAGCCCCATGGGCTGTGGGGCCACACGAGCGGCTGCCAAAGAGCTTTCCAACGAGCACGGCTTTCCCTCCTGGCTCTTCGGGCGTGGGAGCTGTGGCCAGAGCCGCGGCCCTACCGGAAAATGCTTCGGGGGCTGGCGCGGCGGAGCCAGGTGGGCGCCGGTGGCGCCGAGGCTGACGGCTGCCGGAAAGCCCGCAGCCCCACGGGCTGTGGGGCCACGCGAGCGGCTGCCAAAGAGCTTTCCAACGAGGCACGGCTTTCCCTCCTGGCTCTTCGGGCGTGGGAGCTGTGGCCAGAGCCGTGGCCCTACCGGAATATGCTTCGCAGGCTGGCGCGGCGGCGCCACGTAGGCGTCGGTGGCGCCGAGGCTGACGGCCGCCGCAAAGCCCGCAGCCCCACGGGCTGTGGGGCCACACGAGCGGCTGCCAAAGAGCTTTCCAACAAGGCACGGCTTTCCCTCCTGGCTCTTCGGGCGTGGGAGCTGTGGCCAGAGCCGCGGCCCTACCGGAAAATGCTTCGGGGGCTGCCGCGGCGGCGCCAGGTGGGCGCCGGTGGCGCCGAGGCTGACGGCCGCCGGAAAGCCCGCAGCCCCACGGGCTGTGGGGCCACGCGAGCGGCTGCCAAAGAGCTTTCCAACGAGGCACGGCTTTCCCTCCTGGCTCTTCGGGCGTGGGAGCTGTGGCCAGAGCCGCGGCCCTACCGGAAAATGCTTCGCAGGCTGGCACGGCGGCGCCAGGTGGGCGCCAGTGTCGCCGAGGCTGACGGCCGCCGGAAAGCCCGCAGCCCCACGGGCTGTGGGGCCACGCGAGCGGCTGCCAAAGAGCTTTCCAACGAGGCACGGCTTTCCCTCCTGGCTCTTCGGGCGTGGGAGCTGTGGCCAGAGCCGCGGCCCTACCGGAAAATGCTTCGGGGGCTGGCGCGGCGGCGCCACGTGGGCGCCGGTGGCGCCGAGGCTGACGGCCGCCGGAAAGCCCGCAGCCCCACGGGCTGTGGGGCCACGCGAGCGGCTGCCAAAGAGCTTTCCAACGAGGCACGGCTTTCCCTCCTGGCTCTTCGGGCGTGGGAGCTGTGGCCAAAGACGCGGCCCTACCGGATAATGCTTCGCAGACTGGCGCGTTGGCGCTACGTAGGCGCCGGTGGCACCGAGGCTGACGGCCGCCGGAAAGCCCGCAGCCCCACGGGCTGTGGGGCCACGCGAGAGGCTGCCAAAGAGCTTTCCAACGAGGCACGGCTTTCCCTCCTGGCTCTTCGGGCGTGGGAGCTGTGGCCAGAGACGCGGCCCTACCAGAAAATGCTTCGCAGGCTGGCGCGGCGGCGCCACGTAGGCGCTGGTGGCGCCAAGGCTGACGGCCGCCGGAAAGCCCGCAGCCCCACGGGCTGTGGGGCCACGCGAGTGGCTACCAAAGAGCTTTCCAACGAGGCACGGCTTTCCCTCCTGGGTCTTCGGGTGTGGGAGCTGTGGCCAGAGCCGCGGCCCTACCGGAAAATGCTTCGCAGGCTGGCGTGGCGGCGCCAGGTGGGCGCCGGTGGTGCCGAGGCTGACGGCCGCCGCAAAGCCCACAGCCCCACGGGCTGTGGGGCCACGCGAGCGGCTGCCAAAGAGCTTTCCAATGAGGCACGGCTTTCCCTCCTGGCTCTTCAGGCGTGGGAGCTGTGCCAGAGCCGCGGCCCTACCGGAAAATCCTTCGGGGGCTGGCGCGGCGGCGCCTGGTGGGCGCCGGTGACGCCGAGTCTGACGGCCGCCGCAAAGCCCGCAGCCCCACGGGCTGTGGGGCCACACGAGCGGCTGCCAAAGAGCTTTCCAACGGGGCACGGCTTTCCCTCCTGGCTCTTCAGGCGTGGGAGCTGTGGCCAGAGACGCGGCTCTACCGGAAAATGCTTCGGGGGCTGGCGCGGCGGCGCCAGGTGGGCGCCGGTGGCGCCGAGGCTGACGGCCGCTGCAAAGCCCGCAGCCCCACGGGGTGTGGGGCCACGCGAGCGGCTGCCAAAGAGCTTTCCAACGAGGCACGGCTTTCCCTCCTGGCTCTTCGGGCGTGGGAGCTGTGGCCAGATCCGCGGCCCTACCGGAAAATGCTTCGGGGGCTGGCGCGGCGGCGCCAGGTGGGCGCCGGTGGCGCCGAGGCTGACGGCCGCCGGAAAGCCCGCAGCCCCACGGGCTGTGGGGCCACGCGAGCGGCTGCCAAAGAGCTTTCCAACGAGGCACGGCTTTCCCTCCTGGCTCTTCGGGCGTGGGAGCTGTGGGCAGAGCCGCGGCCCTACCGGAAAATGCTTCGGGGGATGGCGCGGTGGCGCCAGGTGGGCGCCGGTGGCGCCGAGGCTGACGGCCGCTGCAAAGCCCGCAGCCCCACGGGCTGTGGGGCCACGCGAGCGTCTGCCAAAGAGCTTTCCAACGAGGCACGGCTTTCCCTCCTGGCTCTTCGGGCGTGGGAGCTGTGGCCAGAGCCGCGGCCCCACCGGAAAATGCTTCGGGGGCTGGCGCGGCGGCGCCACATAGGCGCCGGTGGCGCCGAGGCTGACGGCCGCCGCAAAGCCCGCAGCCCCACGGGCTGTGGGGCCACGCGAGCGGCTGCCAAAGAGCTTTCCAACGAGGCACGGCTTTCCCTCCTGGGTCTTCGGGTGTGGGAGCTGTGGCCAGAGCCGCGGCCCTACCGGAAAATGCTTCGCAGGCTGGCGCAGCAGCGCCACGTGGGCGCCGGTGGCGCCGAGGCTGACGGCCGCCGGAAAGCCCGCAGCCCCACGGGCTTTGGGGCCACGCGAGCGGCTGCCAAAGAGCTTTCCAACGAGGCACGGCTTTCCCTCCTGGCTCTTCGGGCGTGGGAGCTGTGGCCAGAGACGCGGCCCTACCGGATAATGCTTCGCAGACTGGCGCGTTGGCGCTACGTAGGCGCCGGTGGCACCGAGGCTGACGGCCGCCGGAAAGCCCGCAGCCCCACGGGCTGTGGGGCCACGCGAGCGGCTGCCAAAGAGCTTTCCAACGAGGCACGGCTTTCCCTCCTGGCTCTTCGGGCGTGGGAGCTGTGGCCAGAGCCGCGGCCCTACCGGAAAATGCTTCGCAGGCTGGCGCGGCGGCGCCACGTAGGCGCTGGTGGCGCCAAGGCTGACGGCCGCCGGAAAGCCCGCAGCCCCACGGGCTGTGGGGCCACGCGAGTGGCTACCAAAGAGCTTTCCAACGAGGCACGGCTTTCCCTCCTGGCTCTTCGGGCGTGGGAGCTGTCGCCAGAGCCGCGGCCCTACCGGAAAATGCTTCGCAGGCTGGCGTGGCGGCGCCAGGTGGGCGCCGGTGGTGCCGAGGCTGACGGCCGCTGCAAAGCCCGCAGCCCCACGGGCTGTGGGGCCACGCGAGCGGCTGCCAAAGAGCTTTCCAACGAGGCACGGCTTTCCCTCCTGGCTCTTCAGGCGTGGGAGCTGTGGCCAGAGCCGCGGCCCTACCGGAAAATGCTTCGGGGGCTGGCGCGGCGGCGCCAGGTGGGCGCCGGTGGCGCCGAGGCTGACGGCCGCTGCAAAGCCCGCAGCCCCACGGGCTGTGGGGCCACGCGAGCGGCTGCCAAAGAGCTTTCCAACGAGGCATGGCTTTCCCTCCTGGCTCTTCGGGCGTGGGAGCTGTGGCCAGAGCCGCGGCCCTACCGGAAAATGCTTCGGGGGCTGGCGCGGCGGCGCCAGGTGGGCGCCGGTGGCGCCGAGGCTGACGGCCGCTGCAAAGCCCGCAGCCCCACGGGCTGTGGGGCCACGCGAGCGGCTGCCAAAGAGCTTTCCAACGAGGCACGGCTTTCCCTCCTGGCTCTTCGGGCGTCGGAGCTGTGGCCAGAGCCGCGGCCCTACCGGAAAATGCTTCGGGGGCTGGCGCGGCGGCGCCAGGTGGGCGCCGGTGGCGCCGAGGCTGACGGCCGCCGGAAAGCCCGCAGCCCCACGGGCTGTGGGGCCACGCGAGCGGCTGCCAAAGAGCTTTCCAACGAGGCACGGCTTTCCCTCCTGGCTCTTCGGGCGTGGGAGCTGTGGCCAGAGCCGCGGCCCTACCGGAAAATGCTTCGCAGGCTGGCGCAGCAGCGCCACGTGGGTGCCGGTGGCGCAGAGGCTGACAGCCGCCGCAAAGCCCGCAGCCCCACGGGCTGTGGGGCCACGCGAGCGGCTGCCAGAGAGCTTTCCAACGAGGCACGGCTTTCCCTCCTGGCTCTTCGGGCGTGGGAGCTGTGGCCAGAGCCGCGGCCCTACCAGAAAATGCTTCGGGGGCTGGCGCGGCGGCGCCAGGTGGGCTCCGGTGGCGCCGAGGCTGACGGCCGCCGGAAAGCCCGCAGCCCCACGGGCTGTGGGGCCACGCGAGCGGCTACCAAAGAGCTTTCCAACGAGGCACGGCTTTCCCTCCTGGCTCTTTGGGTGTGGGAGCTGTGGCCAGAGCCGCGGCCCTACTGGAAAATGCTTCGCAGGCTGGCGCGGCGGTGCCACGTAGGCGCCGGTGGCGCCGAGGCTGACGGCCGCCGCAAAGCCCGCAGCCCCACGGGCTGTGGGGCCACGCGAGCGGCTGCCAAAGAGCTTTCCAACGAGGCACGGCTTTCCCTCCTGGCTCTTTGGGTGTGGGAGCTGTGGCCAGAGCTGCGGCCCTACTGGAAAATGCTTCGCAGGCTGGCGCGGCGGCGCCACGTAGGCGCCGGTGGCGCCGAGGCTGACGGCCGCCGGAAAGCCCGCAGCCCCACGGGCTGTGGGGCCACGCGAGCGGCTGCCAAAGAGCTTTCCAATGAGGCACGGCTTTCCCTCCTGGGTCTTCGGGTGTGGTAGCTGTCGCCAGAGCCGCGGCCCTACCGGAAAATGCTTCGGGGGCTGGCGCGGCGGCGCCAGGTGGGCGCCGGTGGCGCCGAGGCTGACGGCCGCCGGAAAGCCCGCAGCCCCACGGGCTGTGGGGCCACGCGAGCGGCTGCCAAAGAGCTTTCCAACGAGGCACGGCTTTCCCTCCTGGCTCTTCAGGCGTGGGAGCTGTGGGCAGAGCCGCGGCCCTACCGGAAAATGCTTCGGGGGCTGGCGCGGTGGCGCCAGGTGGGCGCCGGTGGCGCCGAGGCTGACGGCCGCTGCAAAGCCCGCAGCCCCACGGGCTGTGGGGCCACGCGAGCGGCTGCCAAAGAGCTTTCCAACGAGGCACGGCTTTCCCTCCTGGCTCTTCGGGCGTGGGAGCTGTGGCCAGAGCCGCGGCCCCACCGGAAAAAGCTTCGGGGGCTGGCGCGGCGGCGCCACATAGGCGCCGGTGGCGCCGAGGCTGACGGCCGCCGCAAAGCCCGCAGCCCCACGGGCTGTGGGGCCACGCGAGCGGCTGCCAAAGAGCTTTCCAACGAGGCACGGCTTTCCCTCCTGGCTCTTTGGGTGTGGGAGCTGTGGCCAGAGCCGCAGCCCTACTGGAAAATGCTTCGCAGGCTGGCGCGGCGGCGCCACGTAGGCGCCGGTGGCGCCGAGGCTGACGGCCGCCGGAAAGCCCGCAGCCCCACGGGCTGTGGGGCCACGCGAGCGGCTGCCAAAGAGCTTTCCAACGAGGCACGGCTTTCCCTCCTGGGTCTTCGGGTGTGGGAGCTGTCGCCAGAGCCGCGGCCCTACCGGAAAATGCTTCGCAGGCTGGCGTGGCGGCGCCAGGTGGGCGCCGGTGGCGCCGAGGCTGACGGCCGCTGGAAAGCCCGCAGCCCCACGGGCTGTGGGGCCACGCGAGCGGCTGCCAAAGAGCTTTCCAATGAGGCACGGCTTTCCCTCCTGGCTCTTCGGGCGTGGGAGCTGTCGCCAGAGCCGCGGCCCTACCGGAAAATGCTTCGGGGGCTGGCGCGGCGGCGCCCGGTGGGCGCCGGTGGCGCCGAGGCTGACGGCCGCCGCAAAGCCCGCAGCCCCACGGGCTGTGGGGCCACACGAGCGGCTGCCAAAGAGCTTTCCAACGAGGCACGGCTTTCCCTCCTGGCTCTTCAGGCGTGGGAGCTGTCACCAGAGCCGCGGCCCTACCGGAAAATGCTTCGGGGTCTGGCGCGGCGGCGCCACGTGGGCGCCGGTGGCGCCGAGGCTGAGGGCCGCCGCAAAACCCGCAGCCCCACGGGCTGTGGGGCCACGCGAGCGGCTGCCAAAGAGCTTTCCAACGAGGCACGGCTTTCCCTCCTGGCTCTTCGGGCGTGGGAGCTGTCGCCAGAGCCGCGGCCCTACCAGAAAATGCTTCGGGGGCTGGCGCGGCGGCGCCAGGTGGGCGCCGGTGGCGCCGAGGCTGACGGCCGCTGCAAAGCCCGCAGCCCCACGGGCTGTGGGGCCACGCGAGCGGCTGCTAAAGAGCTTTCCAACAAGGCACGGCTTTCCCTCCTGGCTCTTCGGGCATGGGAGCTGTGGACAGAGCCGCGGCCCTACCGGAAAATGCTTCGCAGGCTGGCGCGGTGGCGCCATGCAGGCGCCGGTGGCACTGAGGATGACGGCCACCGGAAAGCCCGCAGCCCCACGGGCTGTGGGGCCACGCGAGCGGCTGCCAAAGAGCTTTCCAACGAGGCACGGCTTTCCCTCCTGGCTCTTCGGGCGTGGGAGCTGTGGCCAGAGCCGCGGCCCTACCGGAAAATGCTTCGCAGGCTGGCGTGGCAGCGCCACGTAGGCGCTGGTGTCGCCGAGGCTGACGGCCGCCGGAAAGCCCGCAGCCCCACGGTCTGTGGGGCCACGCGAGCGGCTGCCAAAGAGCTTTCCAACGAGGCACGGCTTTCCCTCCTGGCTCTTCGGGCGTGGGAGCTGTGGCCAGAGCCGCGGCCCGACCGGAAAATGCTTCGCAGGCTGGCGCGGCGGCGCCACGTAGGCGCCGGTGGCGCCGAGGCTGACGGCCGCCTCAAAGCCCGCAGCCCCACGGGCTGTGGGGCCACGCGAGAGGCTGCCAAAGAGCTTTCCAATGAGGCACGGCTTTCCCTCCTGGGTCTTCAGGCGTGGGACCTGTCGCCAGAGCCGCGGCCCTACCGGAAAATGCTTCGGGGGCTGGCGCGGCGGCGCCAGGTGGGCGCCGGTGGCGCCGAGGCTGACGGCCGCCGCAAAGCCCGCAGCCCCACGGGCTGTGGGGCCACGCGAGCGGCTGCCAAAGAGCTTTCCAACGAGGCACGGCTTTCCCTCCTGGCTCTTCGGGCGTGGGAGCTGTGGCCAGAGCCGCGGCCCTACCGGAAAATGCTTCGGGGGCTGGCGCGGCGGCGCCAGGTGGGCGTCGGTGGCGCCGAGGCTGACGGCCCCCGCAAAGCCCGCAGCCCCACGGGCTGTGGGGCCACGCGAGCGGCTGCTAAAGAGCTTTCCAACGAGGCACGGCTTTCCCTCCTGGCTCTTCGGGTGTGGGAGCTGTCGCCAGAGCCGCGGCCCTACCGGAAAATGCTTCGCAGGCTGGCACGGCGGCGCCAGGTGGGCGCCAGTGTCGCCGAGGCTGACGGCCGCCGGAAAGCCCGCATCCCCACGGGCTGTGGGGCCACGCGAGCGGCTGCCAAAGAGCTTTCCAACGAGGCACGGCTTTCCCTCCTGGCTCTTCGGGCGTGGGAGCTGTGGCCAGAGCCGCGGCCCTACCGGAAATTGCTTCGGGGGCTGGCGCGGCGGCGCCACGTGGGCGCCGGTGGCGCCGAGGCTGACGGCCGCCAGAAAGCCCGCAGCCCCACGGGCTGTGGGGCCACGCGAGCGGCTGCCAAAGAGCTTTCCAACGAGGCACGGCTTTCCCTCCTGGGTCTTCGGGTGTGGGAGCTGTGGCCAGAGACGCGGCCCTACCGGAAAATGCTTCGCAGGCTGGCGCAGCAGCGCCACGTGGGCGCCGGTGGCGCCGAGGATGACGGCCGCCGGAAAGCCCGCAGCCCCACGGGCTGTGGGGCCACGCGAGCGGCTGCCAAAGAGCTTTCCAACGAGGCACGGCTTTCCCTCCTGGCTCTTCGGGCGTGGGAGCTGTGGCCAGAGCCGCGGCCCTACCAGAAAATGCTTCGGGGGCTGCCGCGGCGGCGCCAGGTGGGCGCCGGTGGCGCCGAGGCTGACGGCCGCTGGAAAGCCCGCAGCCCCACGGGCTTTGGGGCCACGCGAGCAGCTGCCAAAGAGCTTTCCAACGAGGCACGGCTTTCCCTCCTGGCTCTTCGGGCGTGGGAGCTGTGGCCAGAGACGCGGCCCTACCGGATAATGCTTCGCAGACTGGCGCGTTGGCGCTACGTAGGCGCCGGTGGCACCGAGGCTGACGGCCGCCGGAAAGCCCGCAGCCCCACGGGCTGTGGGGCCACGCGAGCGGCTGCCAGAGAGCTTTCCAACGAGGCATGGCTTTCCCTCCTGGCTCTTCGGGCGTGGGAGCTGTCGCCAGAGCCGCGGCCCTACCGGAAAATGCTTCGCAGGCTGGCGCGGCGGCGCCACGTAGGCGCTGGTGGGGCCAAGGCTGACGGCCGCCGGAAAGCCCGCAGCCCCACGGGCTGTGGGGCCACGCGAGTGGCTACCAAAGAGCTTCCCAACGAGGCACGGCTTTCCCTCCTGGGTCTTCGGGTGTGGGAGCTGTGGCCAGATCCGCGGCCCTACCAGAAAATGCTTCGGGGGCTGGCGCGGCGGCGCCTGGTGGGCGCCGGTGACGCCGAGGCTGACGGCCGCCGCAAAGCCCGCAGCCCCACGGGCTGTGGGGCCACACGAGCGGCTGCCAAAGAGCTTTCCAACGGGGCACGGCTTTCCCTCCTGGCTCTTCAGGCGTGGGAGCCGTGGCCAGAGACGCGGCCCTACCGGAAAATGCTTCGGGGGCTGGCGCGGCGGCGCCAGGTGGGCGCCGGTGGCGCCGAGGCTGACGGCCGCCGGAACGCCCGCAGCCCCACGGGCTGTGGGGCCACGCGAGCGGCTGCCAAAGAGCTTTTCAACGAGGCACGGCTTTCCATCCTGGCTCTTCAGGCGTGGGAGCTGTGGACAGAGCCGCGGCCCTACCGGAAAATGCTTCGCAGGCTGGCGCGGCGGCGCCAGGTGGGCGCCGGTGGCGCGGAGGCTGACGGCCGCTGCAAAGCCCGCAGCCCCACGGGCTGTGGGGCCACGCGAGCGGCTGCCAAAGAGCTTTCCAACGAGGCACGGCTTTCCCTCCTGGCTCTTCGGGCGTGGGAGCTGTGGCCAGAGCCGCAGCCCCACCGGAAAATGCTTCGGGGACTGGCGCGGCGGCGCCAGGTGGGCGCCGGTGGCGCCGAGGCTGACGGCCGCTGCAAAGCCCGCAGCCCCACGGGCTGTGGGGCCACGCGAGCGGCTGCCAAAGAGCTTTCCAACGAGGCACGGCTTTCCCTCCTGGCTCTTCGGGCGTCGGAGCTGTGGCCAGAGCCGCGGCCCTACCGGAAAATGCTTCGGGGGCTGGCGCGGCGGCGCCAGGTGGGCGCCGGTGGCGCCGAGGCTGACGGCCGCCGGAAAGCCCGCAGCCCCACGGGCTGTGGGGCCACGCGAGCGGCTGCCAAAGAGCTTTCCAACGAGGCACGGCTTTCCCTCCTGGCTCTTCGGGCGTGGGAGCTGTGGCCAGAGCCGCGGCCCTACCGGAAAATGCTTCGCAGGCTGGCGCAGCAGCGCCACGTGGGTGCCGGTGGCGCAGAGGCTGACAGCCGCCGCAAAGCCCGCAGCCCCACGGGCTGTGGGGCCACGCGAGCGGCTGCCAGAGAGCTTTCCAACGAGGCACGGCTTTCCCTCCTGGCTCTTCGGGCGTGGGAGCTGTGGCCAGAGCCGCGGCCCTACCAGAAAATGCTTCGGGGGCTGGCGCGGCGGCGCCAGGTGGGCTCCGGTGGCGCCGAGGCTGACGGCCGCCGGAAAGCCCGCAGCCCCACGGGCTGTGGGGCCACGCGAGCGGCTGCCAAAGAGCTTTCCAACGAGGCACGGCTTTCCCTCCTGGCTCTTTGGGTGTGGGAGCTGTGGCCAGAGCCGCGGCCCTACTGGAAAATGCTTCGGGGGCTGGCGCGGCGGTGCCACGTAGGCGCCGGTGGCGCCGAGGCTGACGGCCGCCGCAAAGCCCGCAGCCCCACGGGCTGTGGGGCCACGCGAGCGGCTGCCAAAGAGCTTTCCAACGAGGCACGGCTTTCCCTCCTGGCTCTTTGGGTGTGGGAGCTGTGGCCAGAGCTGCGGCCCTACTGGAAAATGCTTCGCAGGCTGGCGCGGCGGCGCCACGTAGGCGCCGGTAGCGCCGAGGCTAACGGCCGCCGGAAAGCCCGCAGCCCCACGGGCTGTGGGGCCACGCGAGCGGCTGCCAAAGAGCTTTCCAATGAGGCACGGCTTTCCCTCCTGGGTCTTCGGGTGTGGTAGCTGTCGCCAGAGCCGCAGCCCTACCGGAAAATCCTTCGCAGGCTGGCGTGGCGGCGCCAGGTGGGCGCCGGTGGCGCCGAGGCTGACGGCCGCTGGAAAGCCCGCAGCCCCACGGGCTGTGGGGCCACGCGAGCGGCTGCTAAAGAGCTTTCCAACAAGGCACGGCTTTCCCTCCTGGCTCTTCGGGCATGGGAGCTGTGGACAGAGCCGCGGCCCTACCGGAAAATGCTTCGCAGGCTGGCGAGGCGGCGCCATGCAGGCGCCGGTGGCACTGAGGATGACGGCCACCGGAAAGCCCGCAGCCCCACGGGCTGTGGGGCCACGCGAGAGGCTGCCAAAGAGCTTTCCAATGAGGCACGGCTTTCCCTCCTGACTCTTCAGGCGTGGGACCTGTCGCCAGAGCCGCGGCCCTAACGGAAAATGCTTCGGGGGCTGGCGCGGCGGCGCCAGGTGGGCGCCGGTGGCGCCGAGGCTGACGGCCGCCGCAAAGCCCGCAGCCCCACGGGCTGTGGGGCCACACGAGCGGCTGCCAAATAGCTTTCCAACGAGGCACGGCTTTCCCTCCTGGCTCTTCGGGCATGGGAGCTGTGGACAGAGCCGCGGCCCTACCGGAAAATGCTTCGCAGGCTGGCGCGGTGGCGCCATGCAGGCGCCGGTGGCACCGAGGCTGACGGCCGCTGGAAAGCCCGCAGCCCCACGGGCTGTGGGGCCACGCGAGCGGCTGCCAAAGAGCTTTCCAACGAGGCATGGCTTTCCCTCCTGGCTCTTCGGGCATGGGAGCTGTGGCCAGAGCCGCGGCCCTACCGGATAATGCTTCGGGGGCTGGCGCGGCGGCGTCAGGTGGACGCCGGTTGCGCCGAGGCTGACGGCCGCCGGAAAGCCCGCGGCCCCACGGGCTGTGGGGCCACGTGAGCGGCTGCCAAAGAGCTTTCCAACGAGGCACGGCTTTCCCTCCTGGCTCTTCGGGCGTGGGAGCTGTGGCCAGAATCGCGACCCTACTGGAAAATGCTTCGCAGGCTGGCACGGCGGCGCCAGGTGGGCGCCGGTAGCGCCGAGGCTGACGGCCGCCGCAAAGCCCGCAGCCCCATGGGCTGTGGGGCCACGCGAGCGGCTGCCAAAGAGCTTTCCAACGAGGCACGGCTTTCCCTCCTGGCTCTTCGGGCGTGGGAGCTGTGGCCAGAGCCGCGGCCCCACCGGAAAATGCTTCGGGGGCTGGCGCGGCGGCGCCAGGTGGGCGCCGGTGGCGCCGAGGCTGACGGCCGCCGGAAAGCCCGCAGCCCCACGGGCTGTGGGGCCACGCAAGCGGCTGCCAAAGAGCTTTCCAACGAGGCACGGCTTTCCCTCCTGGCTCTTCGGGCGTGGGAGCTGTGGCCAGAGCCGCGGCCCTACCGGAAAATGCTTCGCAGGCTGGCGCAGCAGCGCCACGTGGGTGCCGGTGGCGCAGAGGCTGACAGCCGCCGCAAAGCCCGCAGCCCCACGGGCTGTGGGGCCACGCGAGCGGCTGCCAGAGAGCTTTCCAACGAGGCACGGCTTTCCCTCCTGGCTCTTCGGGCGTGGGAGCTGTGGCCAGAGCCGCGGCCCTACCAGAAAATGCTTCGGGGGCTGGCGCGGCGGCGCCAGGTGGGCTCCGGTGGCGCCGAGGCTGACGGCCGCCGGAAAGCCCGCAGCCCCACGGGCTGTGGGGCCACGCGAGCGGCTGCCAAAGAGCTTTCCAACGAGGCACGGCTTTCCCTCCTGGCTCTTTGGGTGTGGGAGCTGTGGCCAGAGCCGCGGCCCTACTGGAAAATGCTTCGCAGGCTGGCGCGGCGGTGCCACGTAGGCGCCGGTGGCGCCGAGGCTGACGGCCGCCGCAAAGCCCGCAGCCCCACGGGCTGTGGGGCCACGCGAGCGGCTGCCAAAGAGCTTTCCAACGAGGCACGGCTTTCCCTCCTGGCTCTTTGGGTGTGGGAGCTGTGGCCAGAGCTGCGGCCCTACTGGAAAATGCTTCGCAGGCTGGCGCGGCGGCGCCACGTAGGCGCCGGTGGCGCCGAGGCTGACGGCCGCCGGAAAGCCCGCAGCCCCACGGGCTGTGGGGCCACGCGAGCGGCTGCCAAAGAGCTTTCCAATGAGGCATGGCTTTCCCTCCTGGGTCTTCGGGTGTGGTAGCTGTCGCCCGAGCCGCGGCCCTACCGGAAAATGCTTCGCAGGCTGGCGTGGCGGCGCCAGGTGGGCTCCGGTGGCGCCGAGGCTGACGGCCGCTGGAAAGCCCGCAGCCCCACGGGCTGTGGGGCCACGCGAGCGGCTGCCAAAGAGCTTTCCAACGAGGCACGGCTTTCCCTCCTGGCTCTTCGGGCGTGGGAGCTGTCGCCAGAGCCGCGGCCCTACCAGAAAATGCTTCGGGGGCTGGCGCGGCGGCGCCACGTGGGTGCCGGTGGCGCCGAGGCTGACGGCCGCTGGAAAGCCCGCAGCCCCACGGGCTGTGGGGCCACGCGAGCGGCTGCTAAAGAGCTTTCCAACAAGGCACGGCTTTCCCTCCTGGCTCTTCGGGCATGGGAGCTGTGGCCAGAGCCGCGGCCCTACCGGAAAATGCTTCGCAGGCTGGCGCGGTGGCGCCATGCAGGCGCCGGTGGCACTGAGGATGACGGCCACCGGAAAGCCCGCAGCCCCACGGGCTGTGGGGCCACGCGAGCGGCTGCCAAAGAGCTTTCCAACGAGGCACGGCTTTCCCTCCTGGCTCTTCGGGCGTGGGAGCTGTGGCCAGAGCCGCGGCCCTACCGGAAAATGCTTCGCAGGCTGGCGCGGCAGCGCCACGTAGGCGCTGGTGGCGCCGAGGCTGACGGCCGCCGCAAAGCCCGCAGCCCCACGGGCTGTGGGGCCACGCGAGAGGCTGCCAAAGAGCTTTCCAATGAGGCACGGCTTTCCCTCCTGACTCTTTAGGCGTGGGACCTGTCGCCAGAGCCGCGGCCCTAACGGAAAATGCTTCGGGGGCTGGCGCGGCGGCGCCAGGTGGGCGCCGGTGGCGCCGAGGCTGACGGCCGCCGCAAAACCCGCAGCCCCACGGGCTGTGGGGCCACGCGAGCGGCTGCCAAAGAGCTTTCCAACGAGGCACAGCTTTCCCTCCTGGCTCTTCGGGCGTGGGAGCTGTCGCCAGAGCCGCGGCCCTACCAGAAAATGCTTCGGGGGCTGGCGCGGCGGCGCCACGTGGGCGCCGGTGGCGCCGAGGCTGACGGCCCCCGGAAAGCCCGCAGCCCCACGGGCTGTGGGGCCACGCGAGCGGCTGCTAAAGAGCTTTCCAACGAGGCACGGCTTTCCCTCCTGGCTCTTCATGCATGGGAGCTGTGGACAGAGCCGCGGCCCTACCGGAAAATGCTTCGCAGGCTGGCGCGGTGGCGCCATGCAGGCGCCGGTGGCACCGAGGCTGACGGCCGCTGGAAAGCCCGCAGCCCCACGGGCTGTGGGGCCACGCGAGCGGCTGCCAAAGAGCTTTCCAACGAGGCATGGCTTTCCCTCCTGGCTCTTCGGGCATGGGAGCTGTGGCCAGAGCCGCGGCCCTACCGGATAATGCTTCGGGGGCTGGCGCGGCGGCGTCAGGTGGACGCCGGTTGCGCCGAGCTGACGGCCGCCGGAAAGCCCGCAGCCCCACGGGCTGTGGGGCCACGCGAGCGGCTGCCAAAGAGCTTTCCAACGAGGCACGGCTTTCCCTCCTAGCTCTTCGGGCGTGGGAGCTGTGGCCAGAATCGCGACCCTACTGGAAAATGCTTCGCAGGCTGGCGCGGCGGCGCCACGTAGGCGCCGGTAGCGCCGAGGCTGACGGCCGCCGCAAAGCCCGCAGCCCCACGGGCTGTGGGGCCACGCGAGCGGCTGCCAAAGAGCTTTCCAACGAGGCACGGCTTTCCCTCCTGGCTCTTCGGACGTGGGAGCCGAGGCCGGAGCCGCGGCCTAACCGGAAAATGCTTCGGGGGCTGGCGCGGCGGCGCCAGGTGGGTGCCGGTGGCGCCGAGGCTGACGGCCGCCGCAAAGCCCGCAGCCCCACGGGCTGTGGGGCCACGCGAGCGGCTGCCGAAGAGCTTTCCAACGAGGCACGGCTTTCCCTCCTGGCTCTTCGGGCGTGGGAGCTGTGGCCAGAGACGCGGCCGTACCGGAAAATGCTTCGGGGGCTGGCGCGGCGGCGCCAGGTGGGCGCCGGTGGCGCCGAGGCTGACGGCCGCTGGAAAGCCCGCAGCCCCATGGGCTGTGGGGCCACGCGAGCGGCTGCCAAAGAGCTTTCCAACGAGGCACGGCTTTCCCTCCTGGCTCTTCGGGCGTGGGAGCTGTGGCCAGAGCCGCGGCTCTACTGGAAAATGCTTCGCAGGCTGGCGCGGCGGCGCCACGTGGGCGCCAGTGTCGCCGAGGCTTATGGCCGCCGGAAAGCCCGCAGCCCCACGGGCTGTGGGGCCACGCGAGCGGCTGCCAAAGAGCTTTCCAACGAGGCGCGGCTTTCCCTCCTGGCTCTTCGGGCGTGGGAGCTGTGGCCAGAGCCGCGGCCCTACCGGAAAATGCTTCGCAGGCTGGCGCGGCGTCGCCAGGTGGGCGCCGGTGGCACCGAGGCTGACGGCCGCTGGAAAGCCCGCAGCCCCACGGGCTGTGGGGCCACGCGAGCGGCTGCCAAAGAGCTTTCCAACGAGGCACGGCTTTCCCTCCTGTCTCTTCGGGCGTAGGAGCTGTGGCCAGAGCCACGGCTCTACCGGAAAATGCTTCGCAGGCTGGCGCGGCGGCGCCACGTGGGTGCCGGTGGCGCCGAGGATGACGGCCGCCGGAAAGCCCGCAGCCCCACGGGCTGTGGGGCCACGCGAGCGGCTGCCAAAGAGCTTTCCAACGAGGCACGGCTTTCCCTCCTGGCTCTTCGGGCGTGGGAGCTGTGGCCAGAGCCGCGGCCCTACCAGAAAATGCTTCGGGGGCTGGCGCGGCGGCGCCAGGTGGGCGCCGGTGGCGCCGAGGCTGACGGCCGCTGGAAAACCCGCAGCCCCACGGGCTGTGGGGCCACGCGAGCTGCTGCCAAAGAGCTTTCCAACGAGGCACGGCTTTCCCTCCTGGCTCTTCGGGCGTGGGAGCTGTGGACAGAGCCGCGGCCCTACCGGAAAATGCTTCGCAGGCTGGCACGGCGGCGCCAGGTGGGCGCCGGTGGCGCCGAGGCTGACGGCCGCCGGAAAGCCCGCAGCCCCACGGGCTGTGGGGCCACGCGAGCGGCTGCCAAAGAGCTTTCCAACAAGGCACGGCTTTCCATCCTGGCTCTTCAGGCGTGGGAGCTGTGGCCAGAGCCGCGGCCCTACCGGAAAATGCTTCGCAGGCTGGCGCAGCGGCGCCACGTGGGCGCCAGTGTCGCCGAGGCTGATGGCCGCCGGAAAGCCCGCAGCCCCACGGGCTGTGGGGCCACGCGAGCGGCTGCCAAAGAGCTTTCCAACGAGGCACGGCTTTCCCTCCTGGCTCTTCGGGCGTGGGAGCTGTGGCCAGAGCCGCGGCCCTACCAGAAAATGCTTCGCAGGCTGGCACGGCGGCGCCAGGTGGGCGCCAGTGTCGCCGAGGCTGACGGCCGCCGGAAAGCCCGCAGCCCCACGGGCTGTGGGGCCACGCGAGAGGCTGCCAAAGAGCTTTCCAACAAGGCACGGCTTTCCCTCCTGGCTCTTCAGGCGTGGGAGCTGTGGCCAGAGCCGCGGCCCTACCGGAAAATGCTTCGCAGGCTGGCGCAGCAGCGCCACGTGGGCGCCGGTGGCACCGTGGCAGACAGCCGCCGCAAAGCCCGCAGCCCCACGGGCTGTGGGGCCACGCGAGAGGCTGCCAAAGAGCTTTCCAACGAGGCACGACTTTCCCTCCTGGCTCTTCGGCCGTGGGAGCTGTGCCAGAGCCGCGGCCCTACCGGAAAATGCTTCGGGGGCTGGCGCAGCGGCGCCAGGTGGGCGCCAGTGTCGCCGAGGCTGACGGCCGCCAGAAAGCCCGCAGCCCCACGGGCTGTGGGGCCACGCGAGCGGCTGCCAAAGAGCTTTCCAACGAGGCACGGCTTTCCCTCCTGGCTCTTCGGGCGTGGGAGCTGTGGCCAGAGCCGCGGCCCTACCAGAAAATGCTTCGCAGGCTGGCACGGCGGCGCCAGGTGGGCGCCAGTGTCGCTGAGGCTGACGGCCGCCGCAAAGCCCGCAGCCCCACGGGCTGTGGGGCCACGCGAGAGGCTGCCAAAGAGCTTTCCAACGAGGCACGGCTTTCCCTCCTGGCTCTTCAGGCGTGGGAGCTGTGCCAGAGCCGCGGCCCTACTGGAAAATGCTTCGGGGGCTGGCGCAGCGGCGCCAGGTGGGCGCTGGTGTCGCCGAGGCTGACGGCCGCCAGAAAGCCCGCAGCCCCACGGGCTGTGGGGCCACGCGAGCGGCTGCCAAAGAGCTTTCCAACGAGGCACGGCTTTCCCTCCTGGCTCTTCGGGCGTGGGAGCTGTGGCCAGAGCCGCGGCCCTACCAGAAAATGCTTCGCAGGCTGGCACGGCGGCGCCAGGTGGGCGCCAGTGTCGCCAAGGCTGACGGCCGCCGGAAAGCCCGCAGCCCCACGGGCTGTGGGGCCACGCGAGAGGCTGCCAAAGAGCTTTCCAATGAGGCACGGCTTTCCCTCCTGGCTCTTCAGGCGTGGGAGCTGTGGCCAGAGCCGCGGCCCTACCGGAAAATGCTTCGCAGGCTGGCGCAGCAGCGCCACGTGGGCGCCGGTGGCACCGAGGCAGACAGCCGCCGGAAAGCCCGCAGCTCCACAGGCTGTGGGGCCACGCGAGCGGCTGCCAAAGAGCTTTCCAATGAGGCACGGCTTTCCCTCGTGGCTCTTCAGGCGTGGGAGCTGTGCCAGAGCCGCGGCCCTACCGGAAAATGCTTCGGGGGCTGGCGCGGCGGCGCCAGGTGGGCGCCAGTGGCGCCGAGGCTGACGGCCGCCGCAAAGCCCGCAGCCCCACGGGCTGTGGGGCCACGCGAGCGGCTGCCAAAGAGCTTTCCAACGAGGCACGGCTTTCCCTCCTGGCTCTTCGGGCGTGGGAGCTGTGGCCAGAGCCGCGGCCCTACCGGAAAATGCTTCGCAGGCTGGCACGGCGGCGCCAGGTGGGCGCCAGTGTCGCCGAGGCTGACGGCCGCCGGAAAGCCCGCAGCCCCACGGGCTGTGGGGCCACGCGAGAGGCTGCCAAAGAGCTTTCCAACGAGGCACGGCTTTCCCTCCTGGCTCTTCAGGCGTGGGAGCTGTGCCAGAGCCGCGGCCCTACCGGAAAATGCTTCGGGGGCTGGCGCGGCGGCGCCAGGTGGGCGCCGGTGGCGCCGAGGCTGACGGCCGCCGCAAAGCCCGCAGCCCCACAGTGTGTAGGGCCACGCGAGCGGCTGCCAAAGAGCTTTCCAACGAGGCACGGCTTTCCCTCCTGGCTCTTCGGGCGTGGGAGCTGTGGCCAGAGCCGCGGCCCTACCGGAAAATGCTTCGGGGGCTGGCGCGGCGGCGCCAGGTGGGCGCCCGTGGCGCCGAGGCTGACGGCCGCCGGAAAGCCCGCAGCCCCATGGGCTGTGGGGCCACGCGAGCGGCTGCCAAAGAGCTTTCCAACGAGGCACGGCTTTCCCTCCTGGCTCTTCGGGCGTGGGAGCTGTGGCCAGAGCCGCGGCCCTACCAGAAAATGCTTCGCAGGCTGGCGCGGCGGCGCCACGTAGGCGCTGGTGGCGCCGAGGCTGACGGCCGCCGGAAAGCCCGCAGCCCCACGGGCTGTGAGGCCACGCGAGCGGCTGCCAAAGAGCTTTACAAGGAGGCACCGCTTTCCCTCCTGGGTCTTCGGGTGTGGGAGCTGTGGCCAGAGCCGCGGCCCTACCGGAAAATTCTTCGCAGGCTGGCGTGGCGGCGCCAGGTGGGCGCCCGTGGCGCCGAGGCTGACGGCCGCCGCAAAGCCCGCAGCTCCACGGGCTGTGGTGCCACGCGAGCGGCTGCCAAAGAGCTTTCCAATGAGGCACGGCTTTCCCTCCTGGCTCTTCGGGCGTGGGAGCTGTGCCAGAGCCGCGGCCCTACCGGAAAATGCTTCGGGGGCTGGCGCGGCGGCGTCAGGTGGGCGCCGGTGGCGCCGATTCTGACGGCCGCCGCAATGCCCGCAGCCCCACGGGCTGTGGGGGCCACGCGAGCGGCTGCCAAAGAGCTTTCCAACGGGGCACGGCTTTCCCTCCTGGCTCTTCGGGCGTGGGAGCTGTGCCAGAGCCGCGGCCCTACCGGAAAATGCTTCGGGGGCTGGCGCGGCGGCGCCAGGTGGGCGCCGGTGGCGCCGAGGCTGACGGCCGCCGCAAAGCCCGCAGCCCCACGGCCTGTGGGGCCACGCGAGCGGCTGCCAAAGAGCTTTCCAACGAGGCACGGCTTTCCCTCCTGGCTCTTCGGGCGTGGGAGCTGTGGCCAGAGCCGCGGCCCTACCGGAAAATGCTTCGGGGGCTGGCGCGGCGGCGCCAGGTGGGCGCCGGTGTCGCCGAGGCTGACGGCCGCCGGAAAGCCCGCAGCCCCATGGGCTGTGGGGCCACGCGAGCGGCTGCCAAAGAGCTTTCCAACGAGGCACGGCTTTCCCTCCTGGCTCTTCGGGCGTGGGAGCTGTGGCCAGAGCCGCGGCCCTACCAGAAAATGCTTCGCAGGCTGGCGCGGCGGCGCCACGTAGGCGCTGGTGGCGCCGAGGCTGACGGCCGCCGGAAAGCCCGCAGCCCCACGGGCTGTGGGGCCACGCGAGCGGCTGCCAAAGAGCTTTACAAGGAGGCACCGCTTTCCCTCCTGGGTCTTCAGGCGTGGGAGCTGTGGCCAGAGCCGCGGCCCTACCGGAAAATTCTTCGCAGGCTGGCGTGGCGGCGCCAGGTGGGCGCCCGTGGCGCCGAGGCTGACGGCCGCCGCAAAGCCCGCAGCTCCACGGGCTGTGGTGCCACGCGAGCGGCTGCCAAAGAGCTTTCCAATGAGGCACGGCTTTCCCTCCTGGCTCTTCGGGCGTGGGAGCTGTGCCAGAGCCGCGGCCCTACCGGAAAATGCTTCGGGGGCTGGCGCGGCGGCGTCAGGTGGGCGCCGGTGGCGCCGATTCTGACGGCCGCCGCAATGCCCGCAGCCCCACGGGCTGTGGGGGCCACGCGAGCGGCTGCCAAAGAGCTTTCCAACGGGGCACGGCTTTCCCTCCTGGCTCTTCGGGCGTGGGAGCTGTGCCAGAGCCGCGGCCCTAACGGAAAATGCTTCGGGGGCTGGCGCGGCGTCGCCAGGTGGGCGCTGGTGGCGCCGAGGCTGACGGCCGCCGGAAAGCCCGCAGCCCCACGGGCTGTGAGGCCACGCGAGCGGCTGCCAAAGAGCTTTACAAGGAGGCACCGCTTTCCCTCCTGGGTTTTCGGGTGAGGGAGCTGTGGCCAGAGCCGCGGCCCTACCGGAAAATGCTTCGGGGGCTGGCGCAGCGGCGCCAGGTGGGCGCCAGTGTCGCCGAGGCTGACGGCCGCCAGAAAGCCCGCAGCCCCACGGTGTGTGGGGCCACGCGAGCGGCTGCCAAAGAGCTTTCCAACGAGGCACGGCTTTCCCTCCTGGCTCTTCAGGCGTGGGAGCTGTGGCCAGAGCCGCGGCCCTACCAGAAAATGCTTCGCAGGCTGGCACGGCGGCGCCAGGTGGGCGCCAGTGTCGCCGAGGCTGACGGCCGCCGGAAAGCCCGCAGCCCCACGGGCTGTGGGGCCACGCGAGAGGCTGCCAAAGAGCTTTCCAACGAGGCACGGCTTTCCCTCCTGGCTCTTCAGGCGTGGGAGCTGTGGCCAGAGCCGCGGCCCTACCGGAAAATGCTTCGCAGGCTGGCGCAGCAGCGCCACGTGGGCGCCGGTGGCACCGTGGCAGACAGCCGCCGCAAAGCCCGCAGCCCCACGGGCTGTGGGGCCACGCGAGAGGCTGCCAAAGAGCTTTCCAACGAGGCACGACTTTCCCTCCTGGCTCTTCGGGCGTGGGAGCTGTGCCAGAGCCGCGGCCCTACTGGAAAATGCTTCGGGGGCTGGCGCAGCGGCGCCAGGTGGGCGCCAGTGTCGCCGAGGCTGACGGCCGCCAGAAAGCCCGCAGCCCCACGGCCTGTGGGGCCACGCGAGCGGCTGCCAAAGAGCTTTCCAACGAGGCACGGCTTTCCCTCCTGGCTCTTCGGGCGTGGGAGCTGTGGCCAGAGCCGCGGCCCTACCAGAAAATGCTTCGCAGGCTGGCACGGCGGCGCCAGGTGGGCGCCAGTGTCGCCGAGACTGACGGCCGCCGGAAAGCCCGCAGCCCCACGGGCTGTGGGGCCACGCGAGCGTCTGCCAAAGAGCTTTCCAACGAGGCACGGCTTTCCCTCCTGGCTCTTCGGGCGTGGGAGCTGTGGCCAGAGCCGCGGCCCTACCGGAAAATGCTTCGGGGGCTGGCGCGGCGTCGCCAGGTGGGCGCCGGTGGCGCCGAGGCTGACGGCCGCTGGAAAGCCCGCAGCCCCACGGGCTGTGGGGCCACGCGAGCGGCTGCCAAAGAGCTTTCCAACGAGGCACGGCTTTCCCTCCTGGCTCTTCGGGCGTGGGAGCTGTGGCCAGAGCCGCGGCCCTACCAGAAAATGCTTCGCAGGCTGGCACGGCGGCGCCAGGTGGGCGCCAGTGTCGCTGAGGCTGACGGCCGCCGGAAAGCCCGCAGCCCCACGGGCTGTGGGGCCACGCGAGAGGCTGCCAAAGAGCTTTCCAACGAGGCACGGCTTTCCCTCCTGGCTCTTCAGGCGTGGGAGCTGTGCCAGATCCGCGGCTCTACCGGAAAATGCTTCGGGGGCTGGCGCAGCGGCGCCAGGTGGGCGCCAGTGTCGCCGAGGCTGACGGCCGCCAGAAAGCCCGCAGCCCCACGGTGTGTGGGGCCACGCGAGCGGCTGCCAAAGAGCTTTCCAACGAGGCATGGCTTTCCCTCCTGGCTCTTCGGGTGTGGGAGCTGTCGCCAGAGCCGCGGCCCTACCAGAAAATGCTTCGCAGGCTGGCACGGCGGCGCCAGGTGGGCGCCAGTGTCGCCGAGGCTGACGGCCGCCGGAAAGCCCGCAGCCCCACGGTGTGTGGGGCCACGCGAGCGGCTGCCAAAGAGCTTTCCAACGAGGCACGGCTTTCCCTCCTGGCTCTTCGGGCGTGGGAGCTGTGGCCAGAGCCGCGGCCCTACCAGAAAATGCTTCGCAGGCTGGCACGGCGGCGCCAGGTGGGCGCCAGTGTCGCCGAGGCTGACGGCCGCCGGAAAGCCCGCAGCCCCACGGGCTGTGGGGCCACGCGAGAGGCTGCCAAAGAGCTTTCCAACGAGGCACGGCTTTCCCTCCTGGCTCTTCAGGCGTGGGAGCTGTGGCCAGAGCCGCGGCCCTACCGGAAAATGCTTCGCAGGCTGGCGCAGCAGCGCCACGTGGGCGCCGGTGGCACCGTGGCAGACAGCCGCCGCAAAGCCCGCAGCCCCACGGGCTGTGGGGCCACGCGAGAGGCTGCCAAAGAGCTTTCCAACGAGGCACGACTTTCCCTCCTGGCTCTTCGGCCGTGGGAGCTGTGCCAGAGCCGCGGCCCTACTGGAAAATGCTTCGGGGGCTGGCGCAGCGGCGCCAGGTGGGCGCCAGTGTCGCCGAGGCTGACGGCCTCCAGAAAGCCCGCAGCCCCACGGGCTGTGGGGCCACGCGAGCGGCTGCCAAAGAGCTTTCCAACGAGGCACGGCTTTCCCTCCTGGCTCTTCGGGCGTGGGAGCTGTGGCCAGAGCCGCGGCCCTACCAGAAAATGCTTCGCAGGCTGGCACGGCGGCGCCAGGTGGGCGCCAGTGTCGCCGAGACTGACGGCCGCCGGAAAGCCCGCAGCCCCACGGTCTGTGGGGCCACGCGAGCGGCTGCCAAAGAGCTTTCCAACGAGGCACGGCTTTCCCTCCTGGCTCTTCGGGCGTGGGAGCTGTGGCCAGAGCCGCGGCCCTACCGGAAAATGCTTCGGAGGCTGGCGTGGCAGCGCCAGGTGGGCGCCGGTGGCGCCGAGGCTGACAGCCGCCGCAAAGCCCGCAGCTCCACGAGCTGTGGGGACACGCGAGCGGCTGCCAAAGAGCTTTCCAACGAGGCACGGCTTTCCCTCCTGGCTCTTCAAGCGTGGGAGCTGTGCCAGAGCCGCGGCCCTACCGGAAAATGCTTCGGGGGCTGGCGCGGCGGCGCCAGGTGGGCGCCGGTGGCGCCGAGGCTGACGGCCGCCGCAAAGCCCGCAGCCCCACGGGCTGTGGGGCCACGCGAGCGGCTGCCAAAGAGCTTTCCAACGAGGCACGGCTTTCCCTCCTGGCTCTTCGGGCGTGGGAGCTGTGGCCAGAGCCGCGGCCCTACCGGAAAATGCTTCGCAGGCTGGCACGGCGGCGCCAGGTGGGCGCCAGTGTTGCCGAGGCTGACGGCCGCCGGAAAGCCCGCAGCCCCACGGGCTGTGGGGCCACGCGAGAGGCTGCCAAAGAGCTTTCCAATGAGGCACGGCTTTCCCTCCTGGCTCTTCAGGCGTGGGAGCTGTGGCCAGAGCCGCGGCCCTACCGGAAAATGCTTCGCAGGCTGGCGCAGCGGCGCCACGTGGGCGCCATTGTCGCCGAGGCTGATGGCCGCCGGAAAGCCCGCAGCCCCATGGGCTGTGGGGCCACGCGAGCCGCTGCCAAAGAGCTTTCCAACGAGGCACGGCTTTCCCTCCTGGCTCTTCGGGCGTGGGAGCTGTGGCCAGAGCCGCGGCCCTACCGGAAAATGCTTCGGGGGCTGGCGCGGCGTCGCCAGGTGGGCGCCGGTGGCGCCGAGGCTGACGGCCGCTGGAAAGCCCGCAGCCCCATGGGCTGTGGGGCACGCGAGCGGCTGCCAAAGAGCTTTCCAACGAGGCACGGCTTTCCCTCCTGGCTCTTCGGGCGTGGGAGCTATGGCCAGAGCCGCGGCCCTACCGGAAAATGCTTCGCAGGGTGGCGTGGCGGCGCCAGGTGGGCGCCGGTGGCGCCGAAGCTGACGGCCGCCGCAAAGCCCGCAGCTCCACGGGCTGTGGGACCACGCGAGCGGCTGCCAAAGAGCTTTCCAATGAGGCACGGCTTTCCCTCCTGGCTCTTCGGGCGTGGGAGCTGTGCCAGAGCCGCGGCCCTACCGGAAAATGCTTCGGGGGCTGGCGCGGCGGCGCCAGGTGGGCGCCGGTGGCGCCGAGGCTGACGGCCGCCGCAAAGCCCGCAGCCCCACGGGCTGTGGGGCCACGCGAGCGGCTGCCAAAGAGCTTTCCAACGAGGCACGGCTTTCCCTCCTGGCTCTTCGGGCGTGGGAGCTGTGGCCAGAGCCGCGGCCCTACCGGAAAATGCTTCGGGGGCTGGCGCGGCGGCGTCAGGTGGGCGCCGGTGGCGCCGATTCTGACGGCCGCCGCAATACCCGCAGCCCCACGGGCTGTGGGGGCCACGCGAGCGGCTGCCAAAGAGCTTTCCAACGGGGCACGGCTTTCCCTCCTGGCTCTTCGGGCGTGGGAGCTGTGCCAGAGCCGCGGCCCTACCGGAAAATGCTTCGGGGGCTGGCGCGGCGTCGCCAGGTGGGCGCTGGTGGCGCCGAGGCTGACGGCCGCCGGAATGCCCGCAGCCCCACGGGCTGTGGGGCCACGCGAGCGGCTGCCAAAGAGCTTTACAAGGAGGCACCGCTTTCCCTCCTGGGTTTTCGGGTGAGGGAGCTGTGGCCAGAGCCGCGGCCCTACCGGAAAATGCTTCGGGGGCTGGCGCAGCGGCGCCAGGTGGGCGCCAGTGTCGCCGAGGCTGACGGCCGCCAGAAAGCCCGCAGCCCCACGGTGTGTGGGGCCACGCGAGCGGCTGCCAAAGAGCTTTCCAACGAGGCACGGCTTTCCCTCCTGGCTCTTCGGGCGTGGGAGCTGTGGCCAGAGCCGCGGCCCTACCAGAAAATGCTTCGCAGGCTGGCACGGCGGCGCCAGGTGGGCGCCAGTGTCGCCGAGGCTGACGGCCGCCGGAAAGCCCGCAGCCCCACGGGCTGTGGGGCCACGCGAGAGGCTGCCAAAGAGCTTTCCAACGAGGCACGGCTTTCCCTCCTGGCTCTTCAGGCGTGGGAGCTGTGGCCAGAGCCGCGGCCCTACCGGAAAATGCTTCGCAGGCTGACGCAGCAGCGCCACGTGGGCGCCGGTGGCACCGTGGCAGACAGCCGCCGCAAAGCCCGCAGCCCCACGGGCTGTGGGGCCACGCGAGAGGCTGCCAAAGAGCTTTCCAACGAGGCACGACTTTCCCTCCTGGCTCTTCGGGCGTGGGAGCTGTGCCAGAGCCGCGGCCCTACTGGAAAATGCTTCGGGGGCTGGCGCAGCGGCGCCAGGTGGGCGCCAGTGTCGCCGAGGCTGACGGCCGCCAGAAAGCCCGCAGCCCCACGGGCTGTGGGGCCACGCGAGCGGCTGCCAAAGAGCTTTCCAACGAGGCACGGCTTTCCCTCCTGGCTCTTCGGGCGTGGGAGCTGTGGCCAGAGCCGCGGCCCTACCAGAAAATGCTTCGCAGGCTGGCACGGCGGCGCCAGGTGGGCGCCAGTGTCGCCGAGACTGACGGCCGCCGGAAAGCCCGCAGCCCCACGGTCTGTGGGGCCACGCGAGCGGCTGCCAAAGAGTTTTCCAACGAGGCACGGCTTTCCCTCCTGGCTCTTCGGGCGTGGGAGCTGTGGCCAGAGCCGCGGCCCTACCGGAAAATGCTTCGCAGGCTGGCGTGGCAGCGCCAGGTGGGCGCCGGTGGCGCCGAGGCTGATGGCCGCCGCAAAGCCCGCAGCTCCACGAGCTGTGGGGACACGCGAGCGGCTGCCAAAGAGCTTTCCAACGAGGCACGGCTTTCCCTCCTGGCTCTTCAAGCGTGGGAGCTGTGCCAGAGCCGCGGCCCTACCGGAAAATGCTTCGGGGGCTGGCGCGGCGGCGCCAGGTGGGCGCCGGTGGCGCCGAGGCTGACGGCCGCCGCAAAGCCCGCAGCCCCACGGGCTGTGGGGCCACGCGAGCGGCTGCCAAAGAGCTTTCCAACGAAGCACGGCTTTCCCTCCTGGCTCTTCGGGCGTGGGAGCTGTGGCCAGAGCCGCGGCCCTACCGGAAAATGCTTCGCAGGCTGGCACGGCGGCGCCAGGTGGGCGCCAGTGTTGCCGAGGCTGACGGCCGCCGGAAAGCCCGCAGCCCCACGGGCTGTGGGGCCACGCGAGAGGCTGCCAAAGAGCTTTCCAATGAGGCACGGCTTTCCCTCCTGGCTCTTCAGGCGTGGGAGCTGTGGCCAGAGCCGCGGCCCTACCGGAAAATGCTTCGCAGGCTGGCGCAGCGGCGCCACGTGGGCGCCATTGTCGCCGAGGCTGATGGCCGCCGGAAAGCCCGCAGCCCCATGGGCTGTGGGGCCACGCGAGCCGCTGCCAAAGAGCTTTCCAACGAGGCACGGCTTTCCCTCCTGGCTCTTCGGGCGTGGGAGCTGTGGCCAGAGCCGCGGCCCTACCGGAAAATGCTTCGGGGGCTGGCGCGGCGTCGCCAGGTGGGCGCCGGTGGCGCCGAGGCTGACGGCCGCTGGAAAGCCCGCAGCCCCATGGGCTGTGGGGCACGCGAGCGGCTGCCAAAGAGCTTTCCAACGAGGCACGGCTTTCCCTCCTGGCTCTTCGGGCGTGGGAGCTATGGCCAGAGCCGCGGCCCTACCGGAAAATGCTTCGCAGGGTGGCGTGGCGGCGCCAGGTGGGCGCCGGTGGCGCCGAAGCTGACGGCCGCCGCAAAGCCCGCAGCTCCACGGGCTGTGGGGCCACGCGAGCGGCTGCCAAAGAGCTTTCCAATGAGGCACGGCTTTCCCTCCTGGCTCTTCGGGCGTGGGAGCTGTGCCAGAGCCGCGGCCCTACCGGAAAATGCTTCGGGGGCTGGCGCGGCGGCGCCAGGTGGGCGCCGGTGGCGCCGAGGCTGACGGCCGCCGCAAAGCCCGCAGCCCCACGGGCTGTGGGGCCACGCGAGCGGCTGCCAAAGAGCTTTCCAACGAGGCACGGCTTTCCCTCCTGGCTCTTCGGGCGTGGGAGCTGTGGCCAGAGCCGCGGCCCTACCGGAAAATGCTTCGGGGGCTGGCGCGGCGGCGTCAGGTGGGCGCCGGTGGCGCCGATTCTGACGGCCGCCGCAATACCCGCAGCCCCACGGGCTGTGGGGGCCACGCGAGCGGCTGCCAAAGAGCTTTCCAACGGGGCACGGCTTTCCCTCCTGGCTCTTCGGGCGTGGGAGCTGTGCCAGAGCCGCGGCCCTACCGGAAAATGCTTCGGGGGCTGGCGCGGCGTCGCCAGGTGGGCGCTGGTGGCGCCGAGGCTGACGGCCGCCGGAATGCCCGCAGCCCCACGGGCTGTGGGGCCACGCGAGCGGCTGCCAAAGAGCTTTACAAGGAGGCACCGCTTTCCCTCCTGGGTTTTCGGGTGAGGGAGCTGTGGCCAGAGCCGCGGCCCTACCGGAAAATGCTTCGGGGGCTGGCGCAGCGGCGCCAGGTGGGCGCCAGTGTCGCCGAGGCTGACGGCCGCCAGAAAGCCCGCAGCCCCACGGTGTGTGGGGCCACGCGAGCGGCTGCCAAAGAGCTTTCCAACGAGGCACGGCTTTCCCTCCTGGCTCTTCGGGCGTGGGAGCTGTGGCCAGAGCCGCGGCCCTACCAGAAAATGCTTCGCAGGCTGGCACGGCGGCGCCAGGTGGGCGCCAGTGTCGCCGAGGCTGACGGCCGCCGGAAAGCCCGCAGCCCCACGGGCTGTGGGGCCACGCGAGAGGCTGCCAAAGAGCTTTCCAACGAGGCACGGCTTTCCCTCCTGGCTCTTCAGGCGTGGGAGCTGTGGCCAGAGCCGCGGCCCTACCGGAAAATGCTTCGCAGGCTGACGCAGCAGCGCCACGTGGGCGCCGGTGGCACCGTGGCAGACAGCCGCCGCAAAGCCCGCAGCCCCACGGGCTGTGGGGCCACGCGAGAGGCTGCCAAAGAGCTTTCCAACGAGGCACGACTTTCCCTCCTGGCTCTTCGGGCGTGGGAGCTGTGCCAGAGCCGCGGCCCTACTGGAAAATGCTTCGGGGGCTGGCGCAGCGGCGCCAGGTGGGCGCCAGTGTCGCCGAGGCTGACGGCCGCCAGAAAGCCCGCAGCCCCACGGGCTGTGGGGCCACGCGAGCGGCTGCCAAAGAGCTTTCCAACGAGGCACGGCTTTCCCTCCTGGCTCTTCGGGCGTGGGAGCTGTGGCCAGAGCCGCGGCCCTACCAGAAAATGCTTCGCAGGCTGGCACGGCGGCGCCAGGTGGGCGCCAGTGTCGCCGAGACTGACGGCCGCCGGAAAGCCCGCAGCCCCACGGGCTGTGGGGCCACGCGAGCGTCTGCCAAAGAGCTTTCCAACGAGGCACGGCTTTCCCTCCTGGCTCTTCGGGCGTGGGAGCTGTGGCCAGAGCCGCGGCCCTACCAGAAAATGCTTCGCAGGCTGGCACGGCGGCGCCAGGTGGGCGCCAGTGTCGCTGAGGCTGACGGCCGCCGGAAAGCCCGCAGCCCCACGGGCTGTGGGGCCACGCGAGAGGCTGCCAAAGAGCTTTCCAACGAGGCACGGCTTTCCCTCCTGGCTCTTCAGGCGTGGGAGCTGTGCCAGAGCCGCGGCTCTACCGGAAAATGCTTCGGGGGCTGGCGCAGCGGCGCCAGGTGGGCGCCAGTGTCGCCGAGGCTGACGGCCGCCAGAAAGCCCGCAGCCCCACGGTGTGTGGGGCCACGCGAGCGGCTGCCAAAGAGCTTTCCAACGAGGCATGGCTTTCCCTCCTGGCTCTTCGGGCGTGGGAGCTGTCGCCAGAGCCGCGGCCCTACCAGAAAATGCTTCGCAGGCTGGCACGGCGGCGCCAGGTGGGCGCCAGTGTCGCCGAGGCTGACGGCCGCCGGAAAGCCCGCAGCCCCACGGTGTGTGGGGCCACGCGAGCGGCTGCCAAAGAGCTTTCCAACGAGGCACGGCTTTCCCTCCTGGCTCTTCGGGCGTGGGAGCTGTGGCCAGAGCCGCGGCCCTACCAGAAAATGCTTCGCAGGCTGGCACGGCGGCGCCAGGTGGGCGCCAGTGTCGCCGAGGCTGACGGCCGCCGGAAAGCCCGCAGCCCCACGGGCTGTGGGGCCACGCGAGAGGCTGCCAAAGAGCTTTCCAACGAGGCACGGCTTTCCCTCCTGGCTCTTCAGGCGTGGGAGCTGTGGCCAGAGCCGCGGCCCTACCGGAAAATGCTTCGCAGGCTGGCGCAGCAGCGCCACGTGGGCGCCGGTGGCACCGTGGCAGACAGCCGCCGCAAAGCCCGCAGCCCCACGGGCTGTGGGGCCACGCGAGAGGCTGCCAAAGAGCTTTCCAACGAGGCACGACTTTCCCTCCTGGCTCTTCGGCCGTGGGAGCTGTGCCAGAGCCGCGGCCCTACTGGAAAATGCTTCGGGGGCTGGCGCAGCGGCGCCAGGTGGGCGCCAGTGTCGCCGAGGCTGACGGCCGCCAGAAAGCCCGCAGCCCCACGGGCTGTGGGGCCACGCGAGCGGCTGCCAAAGAGCTTTCCAACGAGGCACGGCTTTCCCTCCTGGCTCTTCGGGCGTGGGAGCTGTGGCCAGAGCCGCGGCCCTACCAGAAAATGCTTCGCAGGCTGGCGCGGCGGCGCCACGTAGGCGCTGGTGGCGCCGAGGCTGACGGCCGCCGGAAAGCCCGCAGCCCCACGGGCTGTGAGGCCACGCGAGCGGCTGCCAAAGAGCTTTACAAGGAGGCACCGCTTTCCCTCCTGGGTCTTCGGGTGTGGGAGCTGTGGCCAGAGCCGCGGCCCTACCGGAAAATTCTTCGCAGGCTGGCGTGGCGGCGCCAGGTGGGCGCCCGTGGCGCCGAGGCTGACGGCCGCCGCAAAGCCTGCAGCTCCACGGGCTGTGGTGCCACGCGAGCGGCTGCCAAAGAGCTTTCCAATGAGGCACGGCTTTCCCTCCTGGCTCTTCGGGCGTGGGAGCTGTGCCAGAGCCGCGGCCCTACCGGAAAATGCTTCGGGGGCTGGCGCGGCGGCGTCAGGTGGGCGCCGGTGGCGCCGATTCTGACGGCCGCCGCAATGCCCGCAGCCCCACGGGCTGTGGGGGCCACGCGAGCGGCTGCCAAAGAGCTTTCCAACGGGGCACGGCTTTCCCTCCTGGCTCTTCGGGCGTGGGAGCTGTGCCAGAGCCGCGGCCCTACCGGAAAATGCTTCGGGGGCTGGCGCGGCGTCGCCAGGTGGGCGCTGGTGGCGCCGAGGCTGACGGCCGCCGGAAAGCCCGCAGCCCCACGGGCTGTGAGGCCACGCGAGCGGCTGCCAAAGAGCTTTACAAGGAGGCACCGCTTTCCCTCCTGGGTTTTCGGGTGAGGGAGCTGTGGCCAGAGCCGCGGCCCTACCGGAAAATGCTTCGGGGGCTGGCGCAGCGGCGCCAGGTGGGCGCCAGTGTCGCCGAGGCTGACGGCCGCCAGAAAGCCCGCAGCCCCACGGTGTGTGGGGCCACGCGAGCGGCTGCCAAAGAGCTTTCCAACGAGGCACGGCTTTCCCTCCTGGCTCTTCGGGCGTGGGAGCTGTGGCCAGAGCCGCGGCCCTACCAGAAAATGCTTCGCAGGCTGGCACGGCGGCGCCAGGTGGGCGCCAGTGTCGCCGAGGCTGACGGCCGCCGGAAAGCCCGCAGCCCCACGGGCTGTGGGGCCACGCGAGAGGCTGCCAAAGAGCTTTCCAACGAGGCACGGCTTTCCCTCCTGGCTC
Organism: Larus michahellis; assembly: GCF_964199755.1. Lineage (NCBI taxonomy): Eukaryota > Metazoa > Chordata > Aves > Charadriiformes > Laridae > Larus > Larus michahellis. The sequence goes on from NW_027436290.1 coordinate 1,298,896, forward strand.
TTCAGGCGTGGGAGCTGTGGCCAGAGCCGCGGCCCTACCGGAAAATGCTTCGCAGGCTGGCGCAGCAGCGCCACGTGGGCGCCGGTGGCACCGTGGCAGACAGCCGCCGCAAAGCCCGCAGCCCCACGGGCTGTGGGGCCACGCGAGAGGCTGCCAAAGAGCTTTCCAACGAGGCACGACTTTCCCTCCTGGCTCTTCGGGCGTGGGAGCTGTGGCCAGAGCCGCGGCCCTACTGGAAAATGCTTCGGGGGCTGGCGCAGCGGCGCCAGGTGGGCGCCAGTGTCGCCGAGGCTGACGGCCGCCAGAAAGCCCGCAGCCCCACGGGCTGTGGGGCCACGCGAGCGGCTGCCAAAGAGCTTTCCAACGAGGCACGGCTTTCCCTCCTGGCTCTTCGGGCGTGGGAGCTGTGGCCAGAGCCGCGGCCCTACCAGAAAATGCTTCGCAGGCTGGCACGGCGGCGCCAGGTGGGCGCCAGTGTCGCCGAGACTGACGGCCGCCGGAAAGCCCGCAGCCCCACGGGCTGTGGGGCCACGCGAGAGGCTGCCAAAGAGCTTTCCAACGAGGCACGGCTTTCCCTCCTGGCTCTTCAGGCGTGGGAGCTGTGCCAGAGCCGCGGCTCTACCGGAAAATGCTTCGGGGGCTGGCGCAGCGGCGCCAGGTGGGCGCCAGTGTCGCCGAGGCTGACGGCCGCCAGAAAGCCCGCAGCCCCACGGTGTGTGGGGCCACGCGAGCGGCTGCCAAAGAGCTTTCCAACGAGGCATGGCTTTCCCTCCTGGCTCTTCGGGCGTGGGAGCTGTCGCCAGAGCCGCGGCCCTACCAGAAAATGGTTCGCAGGCTGGCACGGCGGCGCCAGGTGGGCGCCAGTGTCGCCGAGGCTGACGGCCGCCGGAAAGCCCGCAGCCCCACGGTGTGTGGGGCCACGCGAGCGGCTGCCAAAGAGCTTTCCAACGAGGCACGGCTTTCCCTCCTGGCTCTTCGGGCGTGGGAGCTGTGGCCAGAGCCGCGGCCCTACCAGAAAATGCTTCGCAGGCTGGCACGGCGGCGCCAGGTGGGCGCCAGTGTCGCCGAGGCTGACGGCCGCCGGAAAGCCCGCAGCCCCACAGGCTGTGGGGCCACGCGAGAGGCTGCCAAAGAGCTTTCCAACGAGGCACGGCTTTCCCTCCTGGCTCTTCAGGCGTGGGAGCTGTGGCCAGAGCCGCGGCCCTACCGGAAAATGCTTCGCAGGCTGGCGCAGCAGCGCCACGTGGGCGCCAGTGTCGCCGAGACTGACGGCCGCCGGAAAGCCCGCAGCCCCACGGGCTGTGGGGCCACGCGAGCGGCTGCCAAAGAGCTTTCCAACGAGGCACGGCTTTCCCTCCTGGCTCTTCGGGCGTGGGAGCTGTGGCCAGAGCCGCGGCCCTACCGGAAAATGCTTCGCAGGCTGGCGTGGCGGCGCCAGGTGGGCGCCAGTGTCGCTGAGGCTGACGGCCGCCGCAAAGCCCGCAGCTCCACGAGCTGTGGGGACACGCGAGCGGCTGCCAAAGAGCTTTCCAACGAGGCACGGCTTTCCCTCCTGGCTCTTCAGGCGTGGGAGCTGTGCCAGAGCCGCGGCCCTACCGGAAAATGCTTCGGGGGCTGGCGCGGCGGCGCCAGGTGGGCGCCGGTGGCGCCGAGGCTGACGGCCGCCGCAAAGCCCGCAGCCCCACGGGCTGTGGGGGCCACGCGAGCGGCTGCCAAAGAGCTTTCCAACGAGGCACGGCTTTCCCTCCTGGCTCTTCGGGCGTGGGAGCTGTGGCCAGAGCCGCGGCCCTACCGGAAAATGCTTCGCAGGCTGGCACGGCGGCGCCAGGTGGGCGCCAGTGTCGCCGAGGCTGACGGCCGCCGGAAAGCCCGCAGCCCCACGGGCTGTGGGGCCACGCGAGAGGCTGCCAAAGAGCTTTCCAATGAGGCACGGCTTTCCCTCCTGGCTCTTCAGGCGTGGGAGCTGTGGCCAGAGCCGCGGCCCTACCGGAAAATGCTTCGCAGGCTGGCGCAGCGGCGCCAGGTGGGCGCCATTGTCGCCGAGGCTGATGGCCGCCGGAAAGCCCGCAGCCCCATGGGCTGTGGGGCCACGCGAGCCGCTGCCAAAGAGCTTTCCAACGAGGCACGGCTTTCCCTCCTGGCTCTTCGGGCGTGGGAGCTGTGGCCAGAGCCGCGGCCCTACCGGAAAATGCTTCGGGGGCTGGCGCGGCGTCGCCAGGTGGGCGCCGGTGGCGCCGAGGCTGACGGCCGCTGGAAAGCCCGCAGCCCCATGGGCTGTGGGGCACGCGAGCGGCTGCCAAAGAGCTTTCCAACGAGGCACGGCTTTCCCTCCTGGCTCTTCGGGCGTGGGAGCTATGGCCAGAGCCGCGGCCCTACCGGAAAATGCTTCGCAGGGTGGCGTGGCGGCGCCAGGTGGGCGCCGGTGGCGCCGAAGCTGACGGCCGCCGCAAAGCCCGCAGCTCCACGGGCTGTGGGGCCACGCGAGCGGCTGCCAAAGAGCTTTCCAATGAGGCACGGCTTTCCCTCGTGGCTCTTCGGGCGTGGGAGCTGTGCCAGAGCCGCGGCCCTACCGGAAAATGCTTCGGGGGCTGGCGCGGCGGCGCCAGGTGGGCGCCGGTGGCGCCGAGGCTGACGGCCGCCGCAAAGCCCGCAGCCCCACGGGCTGTGGGGCCACGCGAGCGGCTGCCAAAGAGCTTTCCAACGAGGCACGGCTTTCCCTCCTGGCTCTTCGGGCGTGGGAGCTGTGGCCAGAGCCGCGGCCCTACCGGAAAATGCTTCGGGGGCTGGCGCGGCGGCGTCAGGTGGGCGCCGGTGGCGCCGATTCTGACGGCCGCCGCAATGCCCGCAGCCCCACGGGCTGTGGGGGCCACGCGAGCGGCTGCCAAAGAGCTTTCCAACGGGGCACGGCTTTCCCTCCTGGCTCTTCGGGCGTGGGAGCTGTGCCAGAGCCGCGGCCCTACCGGAAAATGCTTCGGGGGCTGGCGCGGCGTCGCCAGGTGGGCGCTGGTGGCGCCGAGGCTGACGGCCGCCGGAAAGCCCGCAGCCCCACGGGCTGTGAGGCCACGCGAGCGGCTGCCAAAGAGCTTTACAAGGAGGCACCGCTTTCCCTCCTGGGTTTTCTGGTGAGGGAGCTGTGGCCAGAGCCGCGGCCCTACCAGAAAATGCTTCGGGGGCTGGCGCAGCGGCGCCAGGTGGGCGCCAGTGTCGCCGAGGCTGACGGCCGCCAGAAAGCCCGCAGCCCCACGGTGTGTGGGGCCACGCGAGCGGCTGCCAAAGAGCTTTCCAACGAGGCACGGCTTTCCCTCCTGGCTCTTCGGGCGTGGGAGCTGTGGCCAGAGCCGCGGCCCTACCAGAAAATGCTTCGCAGGCTGGCACGGCGGCGCCAGGTGGGCGCCAGTGTCGCCGAGGCTGACGGCCGCCGGAAAGCCCGCAGCCCCACGGGCTGTGGGGCCACGCGAGAGGCTGCCAAAGAGCTTTCCAACGAGGCACGGCTTTCCCTCCTGGCTCTTCAGGCGTGGGAGCTGTGGCCAGAGCCGCGGCCCTACCGGAAAATGCTTCGCAGGCTGGCGCAGCAGCGCCACGTGGGCGCCGGTGGCACCGTGGCAGACAGCCGCCGCAAAGCCCGTAGCCCCACGGGCTGTGGGGCCACGCGAGAGGCTGCCAAAGAGCTTTCCAACGAGGCACGGCTTTCCCTCCTGGCTCTTCAGGCGTGGGAGCTGTGCCAGAGCCGCGGCCCTACTGGAAAATGCTTCGGGGGCTGGCGCAGCGGCGCCAGGTGGGCGCCAGTGTCGCCGAGGCTGACGGCCGCCAGAAAGCCCGCAGCCCCACGGGCTGTGGGGCCACGCGAGCGGCTGCCAAAGAGCTTTCCAACGAGGCACGGCTTTCCCTCCTGGCTCTTCGGGCGTGGGAGCTGTGGCCAGAGCCGCGGCCCTACCAGAAAATGCTTCGCAGGCTGGCACGGCGGCGCCAGGTGGGCGCCAGTGTCGCCAAGGCTGACGGCCGCCGCAAAGCCCGCAGCCCCACGGGCTGTGGGGCCACGCGAGAGGCTGCCAAAGAGCTTTCCAACGAGGCACGGCTTTCCCTCCTGGCTCTTCGGGCGTGGGAGCTGTGGCCAGAGCCGCGGCCCTACCGGAAAATGCTTCGGGGGCTGGCGCGGCGTCGCCAGGTGGGCGCCGGTGGCGCCGAGGCTGACGGCCGCTGGAAAGCCCACAGCCCCATGGGCTGTGGGGCCACGCGAGCGGCTGCCAAAGAGCTTTCCAACGAGGCACGGCTTTCCCTCCTGGCTCTTCGGGCGTGGGAGCTGTGGCCAGAGCCGCGGCCCTACCAGAAAATGCTTCGCAGGCTGGCACGGCGGCGCCAGGTGGGCGCCAGTGTCGCTGAGGCTGACGGCCGCCGGAAAGCCCGCAGCCCCACGGGCTGTGGGGCCACGCGATCGGCTGCCAAAGAGCTTTCCAACGAGGCACGGCTTTCCCTCCTGGCTCTTCAGGCGTGGGAGCTGTGCCAGAGCCGCGGCTCTACCGGAAAATGCTTCGGGGGCTGGCGCAGCGGCGCCAGGTGGGCGCCAGTGTCGCCGAGGCTGACGGCCGCCAGAAAGCCCGCAGCCCCACGGTGTGTGGGGCCACGCGAGCGGCTGCCAAAGAGCTTTCCAACGAGGCATGGCTTTCCCTCCTGGCTCTTCGGGCGTGGGAGCTGTCGCCAGAGCCGCGGCCCTACCGGAAAATGCTTCGCAGGCTGGCACGGCGGCGCCAGGTGGGCGCCAGTGTCGCCGAGGCTGACGGCCGCCGGAAAGCCCGCAGCCCCACGGTGTGTGGGGCCACGCGAGCGGCTGCCAAAGAGCTTTCCAACGAGGCACGGCTTTCCCTCCTGGCTCTTCGGGCGTGGGAGCTGTGGCCAGAGCCGCGGCCCTACCAGAAAATGCTTCGCAGGCTGGCACGGCGGCCCCACGTGGGCGCCAGTGTCGCCGAGGCTGACGGCCGCCGGAAAGCCCGCAGCCCCACGGGCTGTGGGGCCACGCGAGAGGCTGCCAAAGAGCTTTCCAACGAGGCACGGCTTTCCCTCCTGGCTCTTCAGGCGTGGGAGCTGTGGCCAGAGCTGCGGCCCTACCGGAAAATGCTTCGCAGGCTGGCGCAGCAGCGCCACGTGGGCGCCGGTGGCACCGTGGCAGACAGCCGCCGCAAAGCCCGCAGCCCCACGGGCTGTGGGGCCACGCGAGCGGCTGCCAAAGAGCTTTCCAACGAGGCACGGCTTTCCCTCCTGGCTCTTCAGGCGTGGGAGCTGTGGCCAGAGCCGCGGCCCTACCAGAAAATGCTTCGCAGGCTGGCACGGCGGCGCCAGGTGGGCGCCAGTGTCGCCGAGACTGACGGCCGCCGGAAAGCCCGCAGCCCCACGGGCTGTGGGGCCACGCGAGCGGCTGCCAAAGAGCTTTCCAACGAGGCACGGCTTTCCCTCCTGGCTCTTCGGGCGTGGGAGCTGTGGCCAGAGCCGCGGCCCTACCGGAAAATGCTTCGCAGGGTGGCGTGGCGGCGCCAGGTGGGCGCCGGTGGCGCCGAGGCTGACGGCCGCCGCAAAGCCCGCAGCTCCACGAGCTGTGGGGACACGCGAGCGGCTGCCAAAGAGCTTTCCAACGAGGCACGGCTTTCCCTCCTGGCTCTTCAGGCGTGGGAGCTGTGCCAGAGCCGCGGCCCTACCGGAAAATGCTTCGGGTGCTGGCGCGGCGGCGCCAGGTGGGCGCCGGTTGCGCCGAGGCTGACGGCCGCCGCAAAGCCCGCAGCCCCACGGGCTGTGGGGCCACGCGAGCGGCTGCCAAAGAGCTTTCCAACGAGGCACGGCTTTCCCTCCTGGCTCTTCGGGCGTGGGAGCTGTGGCCAGAGCCGCGGCCCTACCGGAAAATGCTTCGCAGGCTGGCGCGGCGGCGCCAGGTGGGCGCCAGTGTCGCCGAGGCTGACGGCCGCCGGAAAGCCCGCAGCCCCACGGGCTGTGGGGCCACCTGAGAGGCTGCCAAAGAGCTTTCCAATGAGGCACGGCTTTCCCTCCTGGCTCTTCAGGCGTGGGAGCTGTGGCCAGAGCCGCGGCCCTACCAGAAAATGCTTCGCAGGCTGGCACGGCGGCGCCAGGTGGGCGCCAGTGTCGCTGAGGCTGACGGCCGCCGGAAAGCCCGCAGCCCCATGGGCTGTGGGGCCACGCGAGCCGCTGCCAAAGAGCTTTCCAACGAGGCACGGCTTTCCCTCCTGGCTCTTCGGGCGTGGGAGCTGTGGCCAGAGCCGCGGCCCTACCGGAAAATGCTTCGGGGGCTGGCGCGGCGTCGCCAGGTGGGCGCCGGTGGCGCCGAGGCTGACGGCCGCTGGAAAGCCCGCAGCCCCATGGGCTGTGGGGCACGCGAGCGGCTGCCAAAGAGCTTTCCAACGAGGCATGGCTTTCCCTCCTGGCTCTTCGGGCGTGGGAGCTGTCGCCAGAGCCGCGGCCCTACCAGAAAATGCTTCGCAGGCTGGCACGGCGGCGCCAGGTGGGCGCCAGTGTCGCCGAGGCTGACGGCCGCCGGAAAGCCCGCAGCCCCACGGTGTGTGGGGCCACGCGAGCGGCTGCCAAAGAGCTTTCCAACGAGGCACGGCTTTCCCTCCTGGCTCTTCGGGCGTGGGAGCTGTGGCCAGAGCCGCGGCCCTACCAGAAAATGCTTCGCAGGCTGGCACGGCGGCGCCAGGTGGGCGCCAGTGTCGCCGAGGCTGACGGCCGCCGGAAAGCCCGCAGCCCCACGGGCTGTGGGGCCACGCGAGAGGCTGCCAAAGAGCTTTCCAACGAGGCACGGCTTTCCCTCCTGGCTCTTCAGGCGTGGGAGCTGTGGCCAGAGCCGCGGCCCTACCGGAAAATGCTTCGCAGGCTGGCGTAGCAGCGCCACGTGGGTGCCGGTGGCACCGTGGCAGACAGCCGCCGCAAAGCCCGCAGCCCCACGGGCTGTGGGGCCACGCGAGAGGCTGCCAAAGAGCTTTCCAACGAGGCACGACTTTCCCTCCTGGCTCTTCGGCCGTGGGAGCTGTGCCAGAGCCGCGGCCCTACTGGAAAATGCTTCGGGGGTTGGCGCAGCGGCGCCAGGTGGGCGCCAGTGTCGCCGAGGCTGACGGCCGCCAGAAAGCCCGCAGCCCCACGGGCTGTGGGGCCACGCGAGCGGCTGCCAAAGAGCTTTCCAACGAGGCACGGCTTTCCCTCCTGGCTCTTCGGGCGTGGGAGCTGTGGCCAGAGCCGCGGCCCTACCAGAAAATGCTTCGCAGGCTGGCACGGCGGCGCCAGGTGGGCGCCAGTGTCGCCGAGACTGACGGCCGCCGGAAAGCCCGCAGCCCCACGGGCTGTGGGGCCACGCGAGCGGCTGCCAAAGAGCTTTCCAACGAGGCACGGCTTTCCCTCCTGGCTCTTCGGGCGTGGGAGCTGTGGCCAGAGCCGCGGCCCTACCGGAAAATGCTTCGCAGGCTGGCGTGGCGGCGCCAGGTGGGCGCCGGTGGCGCCGAGGCTGACGGCCGCCGCAAAGCCCGCAGCTCCACGAGCTGTGGGGACACGCGAGCGGCTGCCAAAGAGCTTTCCAACGAGGCACGGCTTTCCCTCCTGGCTCTTCAGGCGTGGGAGCTGTGCCAGAGCCGCGGCCCTACCGGAAAATGCTTCGGGGGCTGGCGCAGCGGCGCCAGGTGGGCGCCGGTGGCGCCGAGGCTGACGGCCGCCGCAAAGCCCGCAGCCCCACGGGCTGTGGGGCCACGCGAGCGGCTGCCAAAGAGCTTTCCAACGAGGCACGGCTTTCCCTCCTGGCTCTTCGGGCGTGGGAGCTGTGGCCAGAGCCGCGGCCCTACCAGAAAATGCTTCGCAGGCTGGCACGGCGGCGCCAGGTGGGCGCCAGTGTCGCCGAGGCTGACGGCCGCCGGAAAGCCCGCAGCCCCACGGGCTGTGGGGCCACGCGAGAGGCTGCCAAAGAGCTTTCCAATGAGGCACGGCTTTCCCTCCTGGCTCTTCAGGCGTGGGAGCTGTGGCCAGAGCCGCGGCCCTACCGGAAAATGCTTCGCAGGCTGGCGCAGCGGCGCCACGTGGGCGCCATTGTCGCCGAGGCTGATGGCCGCTGGAAAGCCCGCAGCCCCATGGGCTGTGGGGCCACGCGAGCCGCTGCCAAAGAGCTTTCCAACGAGGCACGGCTTTCCCTCCTGGCTCTTCGGGCGTGGGAGCTGTGGCCAGAGCCGCGGCCCTACCGGAAAATGCTTCGGGGGCTGGCGCGGCGTCGCCAGGTGGGCGCCGGTGGCGCCGAGGCTGACGGCCGCTGGAAAGCCCGCAGCCCCATGGGCTGTGGGGCACGCGAGCGGCTGCCAAAGAGCTTTCCAACGAGGCACGGCTTTCCCTCCTGGCTCTTCGGGCGTGGGAGCTATGGCCAGAGCCGCGGCCCTACCGGGAAATGCTTCGCAGGGTGGCGTGGCGGCGCCAGGTGGGCGCCGGTGGCGCCGAAGCTGACGGCCGCCGCAAAGCCCGCAGCTCCACGGGCTGTGGGGCCACGCGAGCGGCTGCCAAAGAGCTTTCCAATGAGGCACGGCTTTCCCTCGTGGCTCTTCGGGCGTGGGAGCTGTGCCAGAGCCGCGGCCCTAACGGAAAATGCTTCGGGGGCTGGCGCGGCGGCGCCAGGTGGGCGCCGGTGGCGCCGAGGCTGACGGCCGCCGCAAAGCCCGCAGCCCCACGGGCTGTGGGGCCACGCGAGCGGCTGCCAAAGAGCTTTCCAACGAGGCACGGCTTTCCCTCCTGGCTCTTCGGGCGTGGGAGCTGTGGCCAGAGCCGCGGCCCTACCAGAAAATGCTTCGCAGGCTGGCACAGCGGCGCCAGGTGGGCGCCAGTGTCGCCGAGGCTGACGGCTGACAGAAAGCCCGCAGCCCCACGGGCTGTGGGGCCACACGAGAGGCTGCCAAAGAGCTTTCCAACGAGGCACGGCTTTCCCTCCTGGCTCTTCAGGCGTGGGAGCTGTGGCCAGAGACGCAGCCCTACCGGAAAATGCTTCGCAGGCTGTCGCAGCAGCGCCACGTGGGCGCCGGTGGCACCGAGGCAGACAGCCGCCGCAAAGCCCGCAGCCCCACGGGCTGTGGGGCCACGCGAGCGGCTGCCAAAGAGCTTTCCAACGAGGCACGGCTTTCCCTCCTGGCTCTTCGGGCGTGGGAGCTGTGGCCAGAGCCGCAGCCCTACCGGAAAATGCTTCGCAGGCTGGCGCGGCGGCGCCACGTAGGCGCTGGTGGCGCCGAGGCTGACGGCCGCCGGAAAGCCCGCAGCCCCACGGGCTGTGGTGCCACGCGAGCGGCTGCCAAAGAGCTTTCCAATGAGGCACGGCTTTCCCTCCTGGGTCTTCGGGTGTGGGAGCTGTGGCCAGAGCCGCGGCCCTACCGGAAAATGCTTCGGGGGCTGGCGCGGCGGCGTCAGGTGGGCGCCGGTGGCGCCGATTCTGACGGCCGCCTCAATGCCCGCAGCCCCACGGGCTGTGGGGGCCACGCGAGCGGCTGCCAAAGAGCTTTCCAACGGGGCACGGCTTTCCCTCCTGGCTCTTCGGGCGTGGGAGCTGTGGCCAGAGCCGCGGCCCTACCGGAAAATGCTTCGGGGGCTGGCGCGGCGGCGCCAGGTGGGCGCCGGTGGCGCCGAGGCTGACGGCCGCCGCAAAGCCCGCAGCCCCACGGGCTGTGGGGCCACGCGAGCGGCTGCCAAAGAGCTTTCCAACGAGGCACGGCTTTCCCTCCTGGCTCTTCGGGCGTGGGAGCTGTGGCCAGAGCCGCGGCCCTACCGGAAAATGCTTCGCAGGCTGGCGCAGCGGCGCCACGTGGGCGCCAGTGTCGCTGAGGCTGATGGCCGCCGGAAAGCCCGCAGCCCCACGGGCTGTGGGGCCACGCGAGCGGCTGCCAAAGAGCTTTCCAACGAGGCACGGCTTTCCCTCCTGGCTCTTTGGGCGTGGGAGCTGTGGCCAGAGCCGCGGCCCTACCAGAAAATGCTTCGCAGGCTGGCACGGCGGCGCCAGGTGGGCGCCAGTGTCGCCGAGGCTGACGGCCGCCGGAAAGCCCGCAGCCCCACGGGCTGTGGGGCCACGCGAGCGGCTGCCAAAGAGCTTTCCAACGAGGCACGGCTTTCCCTCCTGGCTCTTCAGGCGTGGGAGCTGTGGCCAGAGCCGCGGCCCTACCGGAAAATGCTTCGCAGGCTGGCGCGGCGGCGCCACGTAGGCGCTGGTGGCGCCGAGGCTGACGGCCGCCGGAAAGCCCGCAGCCCCACGGGCTGTGAGGCCACGCGAGCGGCTGCCAAAGAGCTTTACAAGGAGGCACCGCTTTCCCTCCTGGGTTTTCGGGTGAGGGAGCTGTGGCCAGAGCCGCGGCCCTACCGGAAAATGCTTCGGGGGCTGGCGCGGCGGCGCCAGGTGGGCGCCAGTGTCGCCGAGGCTGACGGCCGCCAGAAAGCCCGCAGCCCCACGGGCTGTGGGGCCACGCGAGCGGCTGCCAAAGAGCTTTCCAACGAGGCACGGCTTTCCCTCCTGGGTCTTCGGGCGTGGGAGCTGTGGCCAGAGCCGCGGCCCTACCAGAAAATGCTTCGGGGGCTGGCACAGCGGCGCCAGGTGGGCGCCAGTGTCGCCGAGGCTGACGGCCGCCGGAAAGCCCGCAGCCCCACGGGCTGTGAGGCCACGCGAGCGGCTGCCAAAGAGCTTTACAAGGAGGCACCGCTTTCCCTCCTGGGTCTTCGGGTGTGGGAGCTGTGGCCAGAGCCGCGGCCCTACCGGAAAATTCTTCGCAGGCTGGCGTGGCGGCGCCAGGTGGGCGCCCGTGGCGCCGAGGCTGACGGCCGCCGCATAGCCCGCAGCTCCACGGGCTGTGGTGCCACGCGAGCGGCTGCCAAAGAGCTTTCCAATGAGGCACGGCTTTCCCTCCTGGCTCTTCGGGCGTGGGAGCTGTGCCAGAGCCGCGGCCCTACCGGAAAATGCTTCGGGGGCTGGCGCGGCGGCGTCAGGTGGGCGCCGGTGGCGCCGATTCTGACGGCCGCCGCAATGCCCGCAGCCCCACGGGCTGTGGGGGCCACGCGAGCGGCTGCCAAAGAGCTTTCCAACGGGGCACGGCTTTCCCTCCTGGCTCTTCGGGCGTGGGAGCTGTGGCCAGAGCCGCGGCCCTACCGGAAAATGCTTCGGGGGCTGGCGCGGCGGCGCCAGGTGGGCGCCGGTGGCGCCGAGGCTGACGGCCGCCGCAAAGCCCGCAGCCCCACGGGCTGTGGGGCCACGCGAGCGGCTGCCAAAGAGCTTTCCAACGAGGCACGGCTTTCCCTCCTGGCTCTTCGGGCGTGGGAGCTGTGGCCAGAGCCGCGGCCCTACCGGAAAATGCTTCGCAGGCTGGCGCAGCGGCGCCACGTGGGCGCCAGTGTCGCTGAGGCTGATGGCCGCCGGAAAGCCCGCAGCCCCACGGGCTGTGGGGCCACGCGAGCGGCTGCCAAAGAGCTTTCCAACGAGGCACGGCTTTCCCTCCTGGCTCTTTGGGCGTGGGAGCTGTGGCCAGAGCCGCGGCCCTACCGGAAAATGCTTCGGGGGCTGGCGCGGCGTCGCCAGGTGGGCGCCGGTGGCGCCGAGGCTGACGGCCGCTGGAAAGCCCGCAGCCCCATGGGCTGTGGGGCCACGCGAGCGGCTTCCAAAGAGCTTTCCAACGAGGCACGGCTTTCCCTCCTGGCTCTTCGGGCGTGGGAGCTGTGGCCAGAGCCGCGGCCCTACCAGAAAATGCTTCGCAGGCTGGCACGGCGGCGCCAGGTGGGCGCCAGTGTCGCCGAGGCTGACGGCCGCCGGAAAGCCCGCAGCCCCACGGGCTGTGGGGCCACGCGAGCGGCTGCCAAAGAGCTTTCCAACGAGGCACGGCTTTCCCTCCTGGCTCTTCAGGCGTGGGAGCTGTGGCCAGAGCCGCGGCCCTACCGGAAAATGCTTCGCAGGCTGGCGCGGCGGCGCCACGTAGGCGCTGGTGGCGCCGAGGCTGACGGCCGCCGGAAAGCCCGCAGCCCCACGGGCTGTGAGGCCACGCGAGCGGCTGCCAAAGAGCTTTACAAGGAGGCACCGCTTTCCCTCCTGGGTTTTCGGGTGAGGGAGCTGTGGCCAGAGCCGCGGCCCTACCGGAAAATGCTTCGGGGGCTGGCGCGGCGGCGCCAGGTGGGCGCCAGTGTCGCCGAGGCTGACGGCCGCCAGAAAGCCCGCAGCCCCACGGGCTGTGGGGCCACGCGAGCGGCTGCCAAAGAGCTTTCCAACGAGGCACGGCTTTCCATCCTGGCTCTTCGGGCGTGGGAGCTGTGGCCAGAGCCGCGGCCCTACCAGAAAATGCTTCGCAGGCTGGCACAGCGGCGCCAGGTGGGCGCCAGTGTCGCCGAGGCTGACGGCCGCTGGAAAGCCCGCAGCCCCATGGGCTGTGGGGCCACGCGAGCGGCTGCCAAAGAGCTTTCCAACGAGGCACGGCTTTCCCTCCTGGCTCTTCAGGCGTGGGAGCTGTGGCCAGAGCCGCGGCCCTACCGAAATATGCTTCGCAGGCTGTCGCAGCAGCGCCACGTGGGCGCCGGTGGCACCGAGGCAGACAGCCGCCGCAAAGCCCGCAGCCCCACGGGCTGTGGGGCCATGCGAGCGGCTGCCAAAGAGCTTTCCAACGAGGCACGGCTTTCCCTCCTGGCTCTTCGGGCGTGGGAGCTGTGGCCAGAGCCGCGGCCCTACCGGAAAATGCTTCGCAGGCTGGCGCGGCGGCGCCACGTAGGCGCTGGTGGCGCCGAGGCTGACGGCCGCCGGAAAGCCCGCAGCCCCACGGGCTGTGAGGCCACGCGAGCGGCTGCCAAAGAGCTTTCCAACGAGGCACGGCTTTCCCTCCTGGGTCTTCGGGTGTGGGAGCTGTGGCCAGAGCCGCGGCCCTACCGGAAAATGCTTCGCAGGCTGGCGTTGCGGCGCCAGGTTGGCGCCGGTGGCGCCGAGGCTGAAGGCCGCCGCAAAGCCCGCAGCTCCACGGGCTGTGGGGCCACGCGAGCGGCTGCCAAAGGGCTTTCCAATGAGGCACGGCTTTCCCTCCTGGCTCTTCGGGCGTGGGAGCTGTGCCAGAGCCGCGGCCCTACCGGAAAATGCTTCGGGGGCTGGCGCGGCTGCGCCAGGTGGGCACGGTGGCGCCGAGTCTGACGGCCGCCGCAATGCCCGCAGCCCCACGGGCTGTGGGGCCACGCGAGCGGCTGCCAAATAGCTTTCCAACGGGGCACGGCTTTCCCTCCTGGCTCTTCAGGCGTGGGAGCTGTGGCCAGAGCCGCGGCCCTACCGGAAAATGCTTCGGGGGCTGGCGCGGCGGCGCCAGGTGGGCGCCGGTGGCGCCGAGGCTGACGGCCGCCGCAAAGCCCGCAGCCCCACGGGCTGTGGGGCCACGCGAGCGGCTGCCAAAGAGCTTTCCAACGAGGCACGGCTTTCCCTCCTGGCTCTTCGGGCGTGGGAGCTGTGGCCAGAGCCGCGGCCCTACCGGAAAATGCTTCGCAGGCTGGCGCAGCGGCGCCACGTTGGCGCCAGTTTCGCCGAGGCTGATGGACGCCGGAAAGCCCGCAGCCCCACGGGCTGTGGGGCCACGCGAGCGGCTGCCAAAGAGCTTTCCAACGAGGCACGGCTTTCCCTCCTGGGTCTTCGGGCGTGGGAGCTGTGGCCAGAGCCGCGGCCCTACCAGAAAATGCTTCGCAGGCTGGCACGGCGGCGCCAGGTGGGCGCCAGTGTCGCCGAGGCTGACGGCCGCCGGAAAGCCCGCAGCCCCATGGGCTGTGGGGCCACGCGAGAGGCTGCCAAAGAGCTTTCCAACGAGGCACGGCTTTCCCTCCTGGCTCTTCAGGCGTGGGAGCTGTGGCCAGAGCCGCGGCCCTACCGGAAAATGCTTCGCAGGCTGGCGCGGCGGCGCCAGGTGGGCGCCAGTGTCGCTGAGGCTGATTGCCGCCGGAAAGCCCGCAGCCCCACGGGCTGTGAGGCCACGCGAGCGGCTGCCAAAGAGCTTTCCAACGAGGCACGGCTTTCCCTCCTGGGTCTTCGGGTGTGGGAGCTGTGGCCAGAGCCGCGGCCTTACCGGAAAATGCTTCGCAGGCTGGCGTGGCGGCGCCAGGTGGGCGCCGGTGGCGCCGAGGCTGAAGGCCGCCGCAAAGCCCGCAGCTCCACGGGCTGTGGGGCCACGCGAGCGGCTGCCAAAGAGCTTTCCAATGAGGCACGGCTTTCCCTCCTGGCTCTTCGGGCGTGGGAGCTGTGGCCAGAGCCGCGGCCCTACCGGAAAATGCTTCGGGGGCTGGCGCGGCTGCGCCAGGTGGGCACCGGTGGCGCCGAGTCTGACGGCCGCCGCAATGCCCGCAGCCCCACGGGCTGTGGGGCCACGCGAGCGGCTGCCAAAGAGCTTTCCAACGGGGCACGGCTTTCCCTCCTGGCTCTTCAGGCGTGGGAGCTGTGGCCAGAGCCGCGGCCCTACCGGAAAATGCTTCGGGGGCTGGCGCGGCGGCGCCAGGTGGGCGCCGGTGGTGCCGAGGCTGACGGCCGCCGCAAAGCCCGCAGCCCCACGGGCTGTGGGGCCACGCGAGCGGCTGCCAAAGAGCTTTCCAACGAGGCACGGCTTTCCCTCCTGGCTCTTCGGGCGTGGGAGCTGTGGCCAGAGCCGCGGCCCTACCGGAAAATGCTTCGCAGGCTGGCGCAGCGGCGCCACGTTGGCGCCAGTGTCGCCGAGGCTGATGGACGCCGGAAAGCCCGCAGCCCCACGGGCTGTGGGGCCACGCGAGCGGCTGCCAAAGAGCTTTCCAACGAGGCACGGCTTTCCCTCCTGGGTCTTCGGGCGTGGGAGCTGTGGCCAGAGCCGCGGCCCTACTGGAAAATGCTTCGGGGGCTGGCGCGGCGGCGCCAGGTGGGCGCCGGTGGCGCCGAGGCTGACAGCCGCCGCAAAGCCCGCAGCTCCACGGGCTGTGGGGCCACGCGAGCGGCTGCCAAAGAGCTTTCCAATGAGGCACGGCTTTCCTTCCTGGCTCTTCGGGCGTGGGAGCTGTGCCAGAGCCGCGGCCCTACCGGAAAATGCTTCGGGGGCTGGCGCGGCGGCGCCAGGTGGGCTCCGGTGGCGCCGAGTCTGACGGCCGCCGCAATGCCCGCAGCCCCACGGGCTGTGGGGCCACGCGAGCGGCTGCCAAAGAGCTTTCCAACGGGGCACGGCTTTCCCTCCTGGCTCTTCGGGCGTGGGAGCTGTGGCCAGAGCCGCGGCCCTACCGGAAAATGCTTCGGGGGCTGGCGCGGCGGCGCCAGGTGGGCGCCGGTGGCGCCGAGGCTGACAGCCGCCGCAAAGCCCGCAGCTCCACGGGCTGTGGGGCCACGCGAGCGGCTGCCAAAGAGCTTTCCAATGAGGCACGGCTTTCCTTCCTGGCTCTTCGGGCGTGGGAGCTGTGCCAGAGCCGCGGCCCTACCGGAAAATGCTTCGGGGGCTGGCGCGGCGGCGCCAGGTGGGCTCCGGTGGCGCCGAGTCTGACGGCCGCCGCAATGCCCGCAGCCCCACGGGCTGTGGGGCCACGCGAGCGGCTGCCAAAGAGCTTTCCAACGGGGCACGGCTTTCCCTCCTGGCTCTTCGGGCGTGGGAGCTGTGGCCAGAGCCGCGGCCCTACCGGAAAATGCTTCGGGGGCTGGCGCGGCGTCGCCAGGTGGGCGCCGGTGGCGCCGAGGCTGACGGCCGCCGCAAAGCCCGCAGCCCCACGGGCTGTGGGGCCACGCAAGCGGCTGCCAAAGAGCTTTCCAACGAGGCACGGCTTTCCCTCCTGGCTCTTCGGGCGTGGGAGCTGTGGCCAGAGCCGCGGCCCTACCGGAAAATGCTTCGCAGGCTGGCGCAGCGGCGCCACGTGGGCGCCAGTGTCGCCGAGGCTGATGGCCGCCGGAAAGCCCGCAGCCCCACGGGCTGTGGGGCCACGCGAGCGGCTGCCAAAGAGCTTTCCAACGAGGCACGTCTTTCCCTCCTGGCTCTTCGGGCGTGGGAGCTGTGGCCAGAGCCGCGGCCCTACCGGAAAATGCTTCGGGGGCTGGCGCGGCGTCGCCAGGTGGGCGCCGGTGGCGCCGAGGCTGACGGCCGCCGGAAAGCCCGCAGCCCCATGGGCTGTGGGGCCACGCGAGCGGCTGCCAAAGAGCTTTCCAAGGAGGCACGGCTTTCCCTCCTGGCTCTTCGGGTGTGGGAGCTGTGGCCAGAGCCGCGGCCCTACCGGAAAATGCATCGCAGGCTGGCGTGGCGGCGCCAGGTGGGCGCCGGTGGCGCCGAGGCTGACGGCCGCCGCAAAGCCCGCAGCCCCACGGTCTGTGGGGCCACGCGAGCGGCTGCCAAAGAGCTTTCCAATGAGGCACGGCTTTCCCTCGTGGCTCTTCAGGCGTGGGAGCTGTGCCAGAGCCGCGGCCCTACCGGAAAATGCTTCGGGGGCTGGCGCGGCGGCGCCAGGTGGGCGCCGGTGGCGCCGAGTCTGACGGCCGCCGCAAAGCCCGCAGCCCCACGGGCTGTGGGGCCACACAAGCGGCTGCCAAAGAGATTTCCAACGGGGCACGGCTTTCCCTCCTGGCTCTTCGGGCGTGGGAGCTGTGGCCAGAGCCGCGGCCCTACCGGAAAATGCTTCGGGGGCTGGCGCGGCGTCGCCAGGTGGGCGCCGGTGGCGCCGAGGCTGACGGCCGCTGGAAAGCCCGCAGCCCCATGGGCTGTGGGGCCACGCGAGCGGCTGCCAAAGAGCTTTCCAACGAGGCACGGCTTTCCCTCCTGGCTCTTCGGGCATGGGAGCTGTGGCCAGAGCCGCGGCCCTACCAGAAAATGCTTCGTAGGCTGGCACGGCGGCGCCAGGTGGGCGCCAGTGTCGCTGAGGCTGACGGCCGCCGGAAAGCCCGCAGCCCCACGGGCTGTGGGGCCACGCGAGCGGCTGCCAAAGAGCTTTCCAACGAGGCACGGCTTTCCCTCCTGGCTCTTCGGGCGTGGGAGCTGTGGCCAGAGCCGCGGCCCTACCGGAAAATGCTTCGGGGGTTGGCGCGGCGGCGCCAGGTGGGCGCCGGTGGCGCCGAGGCTGACGGCCGCTGGAAAGCCCGCAGCCCCATGGGCTGTGGGGCCACGCGAGCGGCTGCCAAAGAGCTTTCCAACGAGGCACGGCTTTCCCTCCTGGCTCTTCAGGCGTGGGAGCTGTGGCCAGAGCCGCGGCCCTACCGGAAAATGCTTCGCAGGCTGGCGCAGCGGCGCCACGTGGGCGCCAGTGTCGCCGAGGCTGATGGCCGCTGGAAAGCCCGCAGCCCCACGGGCTGTGGGGCCACGCGAGCGGCTGCCAAAGAGCTTTCCAACGAGGCACGGCTTTCCCTCCTGGGTCTTCGGGTGTGGGAGCTGTGGCCAGAGCCGCGGCCTTACCGGAAAATGCTTCGCAGGCTGGCGTGGCGGCGCCAGGTGGGCGCCGGTGGCGCCGAGGCTGAAGGCCGCCGCAAAGCCCGCAGCTCCACGGGCTGTGGGGCCACGCGAGCGGCTGCCAAAGAGCTTTCCAATGAGGCACGGCTTTCCCTCCTGGCTCTTCGGGCGTGGGAGCTGTGCCAGAGCCGCGGCCCTACCGGAAAATGCTTCGGGGGCTGGCGCGGCTGCGCCAGGTGGGCACCGGTGGCGCCGAGTCTGACGGCCGCCGCAATGCCCGCAGCCCCACGGGCTGTGGGGCCACGCGAGCGGCTGCCAAAGAGCTTTCCAACGGGGCACGGCTTTCCCTCCTGGCTCTTCAGGCGTGGGAGCTGTGGCCAGAGCCGCGGCCCTACCGGAAAATGCTTCGGGGGCTGGCGCGGCGGCGCCAGGTGGGCGCCGGTGGCGCCGAGGCTGACGGCCGCCGCAAAGCCCGCAGCCCCACGGGCTGTGGGGCCACGCGAGCGGCTGCCAAAGAGCTTTCCAACGAGGCACGGCTTTCCCTCCTGGCTCTTCGGGCGTGGGAGCTGTGGCCAGAGCCGCGGCCCTACCGGAAAATGCTTCGCAGGCTGGCGCGGCGGCGCCACGTTGGCGCCAGTGTCGCCGAGGCTGATGGACGCCGGAAAGCCCGCAGCTCCACGGGCTGTGGGGCCACGCGAGCGGCTGCCAAAGAGCTTTCCAACGAGGCACGGCTTTCCCTCCTGGGTCTTCGGGCGTGGGAGCTGTGGCCAGAGCCGCGGCCCTACTGGAAAATGCTTCGCAGGCTGGCGCGGCGGCGCCACGTAGGCACTGGTGGCGCCGAGGCTGACGGCCGCCGGAAAGCCCGCAGCCCCACGGGCTGTGAGGCCACGCGAGCGGCTGCCAAAGAGCTTTACAAGGAGGCACCGCTTTCCCTCCTGGGTCTTCGGGTGTGGGAGCTGTGGCCAGAGCCGCGGCCCTACTGGAAAATGCTTCGGGGGCTGGCGCGGCGGCGCCAGGTGGGCGCCGGTGGCACCGAGGCTGACAGCCGCCGCAAAGCCCGCAGCTCCACGGGCTGTGAGGCCACGCGAGCGGCTGCCAAAGAGCTTTCCAATGAGGCACGGCTTTCCTTCCTGGCTCTTCGGGCGTGGGAGCTGTGCCAGAGCCGCGGCCCTACCGGAAAATGCTTCGGGGGCTGGCGCGGCGGCGCCAGGTGGGCTCCGGTGGCGCCGAGTCTGACGGCCGCCGCAATGCCCGCAGCCCCACGGGCTGTGGGGCCACGCGAGCGGCTGCCAAAGAGCTTTCCAACGGGGCACGGCTTTCCCTCCTGGCTCTTCGGGCGTGGGAGCTGTGGCCAGAGCCGCGGCCCTACCGGAAAATGCTTCAGGGGCTGGCGCGGCGTCGCCAGGTGGGCGCCGGTGGCGCCGAGGCTGACGGCCGCCGCAAAGCCCGCAGCCCCACGGGCTGTGGGGCCACGCAAGCGGCTGCCAAAGAGCTTTCCAACGAGGCACGGCTTTCCCTCCTGGCTCTTCGGGCGTGGGAGCTGTGGCCAGAGCCGCGGCCCTACCGGAAAATGCTTCGCAGGCTGGCGCAGCGGCGCCACGTGGGCGCCAGTGTCGCCGAGGCTGATGGCCGCCGGAAAGCCCGCAGCCCCACGGGCTGTGGGGCCACGCGAGCGGCTGCCAAAGAGCTTTCCAACGAGGCACGGCTTTCCCTCCTGGCTCTTCGGGCGTGGGAGCTGTGGCCAGAGCCGCGGCCCTACCGGAAAATGCTTCGGGGGCTGGCGCGGCGTCGCCAGGTGGGCGCCGGTGGCGCCGAGGCTGACGGCCGCCGGAAAGCCCGCAGCCCCATGGGCTGTGGGGCCACGCGAGCGGCTGCCAAAGAGCTTTCCAAGGAGGCACGGCTTTCCCTCCTGGCTCTTCGGGTGTGGGAGCTGTGGCCAGAGCCGCGGCCCTACCGGAAAATGCATCGCAGGCTGGCGTGGCGGCGCCAGGTGGGCGCCGGTGGCGCCGAGGCTGACGGCCGCCGCAAAGCCCGCAGCCCCACGGTC
Organism: Larus michahellis; assembly: GCF_964199755.1. NCBI lineage: Eukaryota > Metazoa > Chordata > Aves > Charadriiformes > Laridae > Larus > Larus michahellis. The sequence goes on from NW_027436290.1 coordinate 1,318,315, forward strand.
TGTGGGGCCACGCGAGCGGCTGCCAAAGAGCTTTCCAATGAGGCACGGCTTTCCCTCGTGGCTCTTCAGGCGTGGGAGCTGTGCCAGAGCCGCGGCCCTACCGGAAAATGCTTCGGGGGCTGGCGCGGCGGCGCCAGGTGGGCGCCGGTGGCGCCGAGTCTGACGGCCGCCGCAAAGCCCGCAGCCCCACGGGCTGTGGGGCCACACAAGCGGCTGCCAAAGAGATTTCCAACGGGGCACGGCTTTCCCTCCTGGCTCTTCGGGCGTGGGAGCTGTGGCCAGAGCCGCGGCCCTACCGGAAAATGCTTCGGGGGCTGGCGCGGCGTCGCCAGGTGGGCGCCGGTGGCGCCGAGGCTGACGGCCGCTGGAAAGCCCGCAGCCCCATGGGCTGTGGGGCCACGCGAGCGGCTGCCAAAGAGCTTTCCAACGAGGCACGGCTTTCCCTCCTGGCTCTTCGGGCATGGGAGCTGTGGCCAGAGCCGCGGCCCTACCAGAAAATGCTTCGTAGGCTGGCGCGGCGTCGCCAGGTGGGCGCTGGTGGCGCCGAGGCTGACGGCCGCCGGAAAGCCCGCAGCCCCACGGGCTGTGAGGCCACGCGAGCGGCTGCCAAAGAGCTTTCCAACGAGGCACGGCTTTCCCTCCTGGCTCTTCAGGCGTGGGAGCTGTGGCCAGAGCCGCGGCCCTACCAGAAAATGCTTCGCAGGCTGGCGCAGCGGCGCCACGTGGGCGCCAGTGTCGCCGAGGCTGACGGCCGCTGGAAAGCCCGCAGCCCCACGGGCTGTGGGGCCACGCGAGCGGCTGCCAAAGAGCTTTCCAACGAGGCACGGCTTTCCCTCCTGGCTCTTCGGGCGTGGGAGCTGTGGCCAGAGCCGCGGCCCTACCGGAAAATGCTTCGCAGGCTGGCGCGGCGTCGCCAGGTGGGTGCCGGTGGCGCCGAGGCTGACGGCTGACAGAAAGCCCGCAGCCCCACGGGCTGTGGGGCCACGCGAGAGGCTGCCAAAGAGCTTTCCAACGAGGCACGGCTTTCCCTCCTGGCTCTTCAGGCGTGGGAGCTGTGGCCAGAGCCGCGGCCCTACCGGAATATGCTTCGCAGGCTGTCGCAGCAGCGCCACGTGGGCGCCGGTGGCACCGAGGCAGACAGCCGCCGCAAAGCCCGCAGCCCCACGGGCTGTGGGGCCATGCGAGCGGCTGCCAAAGAGCTTTCCAACGAGGCACGGCTTTCCCTCCTGGCTCTTCGGGCGTGGGAGCTGTGGCCAGAGCCGCGGCCCTACCGGAAAATGCTTCGCAGGCTGGCGCGGCGGCGCCACGTAGGCGCTGGTGGCGCCGAGGCTGACGGCCGCCGGAAAGCCCGCAGCCCCACGGGCTGTGAGGCCACGCGAGCGGCTGCCAAAGAGCTTTACAAGGAGGCACTGCTTTCCCTCCTGGGTCTTCGGGTGTGGGAGCTGTGGCCAGAGCCGCGGCCCTACCGGAAAATGCTTCGCAGGCTGGCGTGGCGGCGCCAGGTGGGCGCCGGTGGCGCCGAGGCTGACGGCCGCCGCAAAGCCCGCAGCTCCACGGGCTGTGGGGCCACGCGAGCGGCTGCCAAAGAGCTTTCCAATGAGGCACGGCTTTCCCTCCTGGCTCTTCGGGCGTGGGAGCTGTGCCAGAGCCGCGGCCCTAACGGAAAATGCTTCGGGGGCTGGCGCGGCGGCGCCAGGTGGGCGCCGGTGGCGCCGAGGCTGACGGCCGCCGCAATGCCCGCAGCCCCACGGGCTGTGGGGCCACGCGAGCGGCTGCCAAAGAGCTTTCCAACGGGGCACGGCTTTCCCTCCTGGCTCTTCGGGCGTGGGAGCTGTGGCCAGAGCCGCGGCCCTACCGGAAAATGCTTCGGGGGCTGGCGCGGCGTCGCCAGGTGGGCGCCGGTGGCGCCGAGGCTGACGGCCGCTGGAAAGCCCGCAGCCCCACGGGCTGTGGGGCCACGCGAGCGGCTGCCAAAGAGCTTTCCAACGAGGCACGGCTTTCCCTCCTGGCTCTTCGGGCGTGGGAGCTGTGGCCAGAGCCGCGGCCCTACCGGAAAATGCTTCGCAGGCTGGCGCAGCGGCGCCACGTGGGCGCCAGTGTCGCCGAGGCTGATGGCCGCCGGAAAGCCCGCAGCCCCACGGGCTGTGGGGCCACGCGAGCGGCTGCCAAAGAGCTTTCCAACGAGGCACGGCTTTCCCTCCTGGCTCTTCGGGCGTGGGAGCTGTGGCCAGAGCCGCGGCCCTACCGGAAAATGCTTCGGGGGCTGGCGCGGCGTCGCCAGGTGGGCGCCGGTGGCGCCGAGGCTGACGGCCGCTGGAAAGCCCACAGCCCCATGGGCTGTGGGGCCACGCGAGCGGCTGCCAAAGAGCTTTCCAAGGAGGCACGGCTTTCCCTCCTGGCTCTTCGGGTGTGGGAGCTGTGGCCAGAGCCGCGGCCCTACCGGAAAATGCATCGCAGGCTGGCGTGGCGGCGCCAGGTGGGCGCCGGTGGCGCCGAGGCTGACGGTTGCCGCAAAGCCCGCAGCCCCACGGTCTGTGGGGCCACGCGAGCGGCTGCCAAAGAGCTTTCCAACGAGGCATGGCTTTCCCTCCTGGCTCTTCGGGCGTCGGAGCTGTGGCCAGAGACGCGGCCCTACCGGAAAATGCTTCGGGGGCTGGCGCGGCGGCGCCAGGTGGGCGCCGGTGGCGCCGAGTCTGACGGCCGTTGCAAAGCCCGCAGCCCCACGGGCTGTGGGGCCACACAAGCGGCTGCCAAAGAGATTTCCAACGGGGCACGGCTTTCCCTCCTGACTCTTTGGGCGTGGGAGCTGTGGCCAGAGCCGCGGCCCTACCGGAAAATGCTTCGGGGGCTGGCGCGGCGTCGCCAGGTGGGCGCCGGTGGCGCCGAGGCTGACGGCCGCTGGAAAGCCCGCAGCCCCATGGGCTGTGGGGCCACGCGAGCGGCTGCCAAAGAGCTTTCCAACGAGGCACGGCTTTCCCTCCTGGCTCTTCGGGCGTGGGAGCTGTGGCCAGAGCCGAGGCCGTACCAGAAAATGCTTCGTAGGCTGGCACGGCGGCGCCAGGTGGGCGCCAGTGTCGCCGAGGCTGACGGCCGCCGGAAAGCCCGCAGCCCCACGGGCTGTGGGGCCACGCGAGCGGCTGCCAAAGAGCTTTCCAACGAGGCACGGCTTTCCCTCCTGGCTCTTCAGGCGTGGGAGCTGTGGCCAGAGCCGCGGCCCTACCGGAAAATGCTTCGCAGGCTGGCGCGGCGGCGCCACGTAGGCGCTGGTGGCGCCGAGGCTGACGGTCGCCGGAAAGCACGCAGCCACACAGGCTGTGAGGCCACGCGAGCGCCTGCCAAAGAGCTTTACAAGGAGGCACCGCTTTCCCTCCTGGGTCTTCGGGTGAGGGAGCTGTGGCCAGAGCCGCGGCCCTACCGGAAAATGCTTCGCAGGCTGGCGTGGCGGCGCCAGGTGGGCGCCAGTGTCGCCGAGGCTGACGGCCGCCAGAACGCCCGCAGCCCCACGGGCTGTGGGGCCACGCGAGCGGCTGCCAAAGAGCTTTCCAACGAGGCACGGCTTTCCCTCCTGGCTCTTCGGGCGTGGGAGCTGTGGCCAGAGCCGCGGCCCTACCAGAAAATGCTTCGCAGGCTGGCACGGCGGCGCCAGGTGGGCGCCAGTGTCGCCGAGGCTGACGGCTGCTGGAAAGCCCGCAGCCCCATGGGCTGTGGGGCCACGCGAGCGGCTGCCAAAGAGCTTTCCAACGAGGCACGGCTTTCCCTCCTGGCTCTTCAGGCGTGGGAGCTGTGGCCAGAGCCGCGGCCCTACCGGAATATGCTTCGCAGGCTGTCGCAGCAGCGCCACGTGGGCGCCGGTGGCACCGAGGCAGACAGCCGCCGAAAAGCCCGCAGCCCCACGGGCTGTGGGGCCATGCGAGCGGCTGCCAAAGAGCTTTCCAACGAGGCACGGCTTTCCCTCCTGGCTCTTCGGGCGTGGGAGCTGTGGCCAGAGCCGCGGCCCTACCGGAAAATGCTTCGCAGGCTGGCGCGGCGGCGCCACGTAGGCGCTGGTGGCGCCGAGGCTGACGGCCGCCGGAAAGCCCGCAGCCCCACGGGCTGTGAGGCCACGCGAGCGGCTGCCAAAGAGCTTTCCAACGAGGCACGGCTTTCCCTCCTGGGTCTTCGGGTGTGGGAGCTGTGGCCAGAGCCGCGGCCCTACCGGAAAATGCTTCGCAGGCTGGCGTGGCGGCGCCAGGTGGGCGCCGGTGGCGCCGAGGCTGAAGGCCGCCGCAAAGCCCGCAGCTCCACGGGCTGTGGGGCCACGCGAGCGGCTGCCAAAGAGCTTTCCAATGAGGCACGGCTTTCCCTCCTGGCTCTTCGGGCGTGGGAGCTGTGCCAGAGCCGCGGCCCTACCGGAAAATGCTTCGGGGGCTGGCGCGGCTGCGCCAGGTGGGCACCGGTGGCGCCGAGTCTGACGGCCGCCGCAATGCCCGCAGCCCCACGGGCTGTGGGGCCACGCGATCGGCTGCCAAAGAGCTTTCCAACGAGGCATGGCTTTCCCTCCTGGCTCTTTGGGCGTGGGAGCTGTGGCCAGAGCCGCGGCCCTACCGGAAAATGCTTCGGGGGCTGGCGCGGCGTCGCCAGGTGGGCGCCGGTGGCGCCGAGGCTGACGGCCGCTGGAAAGCCCGCAGCCCCATGGGCTGTGGGGCCACGCGAGCGGCTGCCAAAGAGCTTTCCAACGAGGCACGGCTTTCCCTCCTGGCTCTTCGGGCGTGGGAGCTGTGGCCAGAGCCGAGGCCCTACCAGAAAATGCTTCGTAGGCTGGCACGGCGGCGCCACGTGGGCGCCAGTGTCGCCGAGTCTGACGGCCGCCGGAAAGCCCGCAGCCCCACGGGCTGTGGGGCCACGCGAGCGGCTGCCAAAGAGCTTTCCAACGAGGCACGGCTTTCCCTCCTGGCTCTTCAGGCGTGGGAGCTGTGGCCAGAGCCGCGGCCCTACCGGAAAATGCTTCGCAGGCTGGCGCGGCGGCGCCACGTAGGCGCTGGTGGCGCCGAGGCTGACGGCCGCCGGAAAGCACGCAGCCACACAGGCTGTGAGGCCACGCGAGCGGCTGCCAAAGAGCTTTACAAGGAGGCACCGCTTTCCCTCCTGGGTCTTCGGGTGAGGGAGCTGTGGCCAGAGCCGCGGCCCTACCGGAAAATGCTTCGCAGGCTGGCGTGGCGGCGCCAGGTGGGCGCCAGTGTCGCCGAGGCTGACGGCCGCCAGAACGCCGCAGCCCCACGGGCTGTGGGGCCACACGAGCGGCTGCCAAAGAGCTTTCCAACGAGGCACGGCTTTCCCTCCTGGCTCTTCGGGCGTGGGAGCTGTGGCCAGAGCCGCGGCCCTACCAGAAAATGCTTCGCAGGCTGGCACGGCGGCGCCAGGTGGGCGCCAGTGTCGGCGAGGCTGACGGCCGCTGGAAAGCCCGCAGCCCCATGGGCTGTGGGGCCACGCGAGCGGCTGCCAAAGAGCTTTCCAACGAGGCACGGCTTTCCCTCCTGGCTCTTCAGGCGTGGGAGCTGTGGCCAGAGCCGCGGCCCTACCGGAATATGCTTCGCAGGCTGTCGCAGCAGCGCCACGTGGGCGCCGGTGGCACCGAGGCAGACAGCCGCCGCAAAGCCCGCAGCCCCATGGGCTGTGGGGCCATGCGAGCGGCTGCCAAAGAGCTTTCCAACGAGGCACGGCTTTCCCTCCTGGCTCTTCGGGCGTGGGAGCTGTGGCCAGAGCCGCGGCCCTACCGGAAAATGCTTCGCAGGCTGGCGCGGCGGCGCCACGTAGGCGCTGGTGGCGCCGAGGCTGACGGCCGCCGGAAAGCCCGCAGCCCCACGGGCTGTGAGGCCACGCGAGCGGCTGCCAAAGAGCTTTCCAACGAGGCACGGCTTTCCCTCCTGGGTCTTCGGGTGTGGGAGCTGTCGCCAGAGCCGCGGCCCTACCGGAAAATGCTTCGCAGGCTGGCGTGGCGGCGCCAGGTGGGCGCCGGTGGCGCCGAGGCTGAAGGCCGCCGCAAAGCCCGCAGCTCCACGAGCTGTGGGGCCACGCGAGCGGCTGCCAAAGAGCTTTCCAATGAGGCACGGCTTTCCCTCCTGGCTCTTCGGGCGTGGGAGCTGTGCCAGAGCCGCGGCCCTACCGGAAAATGCTTCGGGGGCTGGCGCGGCTGCGCCAGGTGGGCACCGGTGGCGCCGAGTCTGACGGCCGCCGCAATGCCCGCAGCCCCACGGGCTGTGGGGCCACGCGAGCGGCTGCCAAAGAGCTTTCCAACAGGGCACGGCTTTCCCTCCTGGCTCTTCAGGCGTGGGAGCTGTGGCCAGAGCCGCGGCCCTACCGGGAAATGCTTCGGGGGCTGGCGCGGCGGCGCCAGGTGGGCGCCGGTGGCGCCGAGGCTGACGGCCGCCGCAAAGCCCGCAGCCCCACGGGCTGTGGGGCCACGCGAGCGGCTGCCAAAGAGCTTTCCAACGAGGCACGGCTTTCCCTCCTGGGTCTTCGGGCGTGGGAGCTGTGGCCAGAGCCGCGGCCCTACCGGAAAATGCTTCGGGGGCTGGCGCGGCGTCGCCAGGTGGGCGCCGGTGGCGCCGAGGCTGACGGCCGCTGGAAAGCCCGCAGCCCCACGGGCTGTGGGGCCACGCGTGCGGCTGCCAAAGAGCTTTCCAACGAGGCACGGCTTTCCCTCCTGGCTCTTCGGGCGTGGGAGCTGTGGCCAGAGCCGCGGCCCTACCAGAAAATGCTTCGCAGGCTGGCACGGCGGCGCCAGGTGGGCGCCAGTGTCGCCGAGGCTGACGGCCGCCGGAAAGCCCGCAGCCCCACGGGCTGTGGGGCCACGCGAGAGGCTGCCAAAGAGCTTTCCAACGAGGCACGGCTTTCCCTCCTGGCTCTTCAGGCGTGGGAGCTGTGGCCAGAGCCGCGGCCCTACCGGAAAATGCTTCGCAGGCTGGCGCGGCGGCGCCACGTAGGCACTGGTGGCGCCGAGGCTGACGGCCGCCGGAAAGCCCGCAGCCCCACGGGCTGTGAGGCCACGCGAGCGGCTGCCAAAGAGCTTTACAAGGAGGCACCGCTTTCCCTCCTGGGTCTTCGGGTGTGGGAGCTGTGGCCAGAGCCGCGGCCCTACCGGAAAATGCTTCGGGGGCTGGCGCGGCGGCGCCAGGTGGGCGCCGGTGGCGCCGAGGCTGACAGCCGCCGCAAAGCCCGCAGCTCCACGGGCTGTGGGGCCACGCGAGCGGCTGCCAAAGAGCTTTCCAATGAGGCACGGCTTTCCTTCCTGGCTCTTCGGGCGTGGGAGCTGTGCCAGAGCCGCGGCCCTACCGGAAAATGCTTCGGGGGCTGGCGCGGCGGCGCCAGGTGGGCTCCGGTGGCGCCGAGTCTGACGGCCGCCGCAATGCCCGCAGCCCCACGGGCTGTGGGGCCACGCGAGCGGCTGCCAAAGAGCTTTCCAACGGGGCACGGCTTTCCCTCCTGGCTCTTCGGGCGTGGGAGCTGTGGCCAGAGCCGCGGCCCTACCGGAAAATGCTTCGGGGGCTGGCGCTGCGTCGCCAGGTGGGCGCCGGTGGCGCCGAGGCTGACGGCCGCCGCAAAGCCCGCAGCCCCACGGGCTGTGGGGCCACGCGAGCGGCTGCCAAAGAGCTTTCCAACGAGGCACGGCTTTCCCTCCTGGCTCTTCGGGCGTGGGAGCTGTGGCCAGAGCCGCGGCCCTACCGGAAAATGCTTCGCAGGCTGGCGCAGCGGCGCCACGTGGGCGCCAGTGTCGCCGAGGCTGATGGCCGCCGGAAAGCCCGCAGCCCCACGGGCTGTGGGGCCACGCGAGCGGCTGCCAAAGAGCTTTCCAACGCGGCACGGCTTTCCCTCCTGGCTCTTCGGGCGTGGGAGCTGTGGCCAGAGACGCGGCCCTACCGGAAAATGCTTCGCAGGCTGGCGCGGCGGCGCCAGGTGGGCGCCGGTGGCGCCGAGGCTGACGGCTGACAGAAAGCCCGCAGCCCCACGGGCTGTGGGGCCACGCGAGAGGCTGCCAAAGAGCTTTCCAACGAGGCACGGCTTTCCCTCCTGGCTCTTCAGGCGTGGGAGCTGTGGCCAGAGACGCGGCCCTACCGGAATATGCTTCGCAGGCTGTCGCAGCAGCGCCACGTGGGCGCCGGTGGCACCGAGGCAGACAGCCGCCGCAAAGCCCGCAGCCCCACGGGCTGTGGGGCCATGCGAGCGGCTGCCAAAGAGCTTTCCAACGAGGCACGGCTTTCCCTCCTGGCTCTTCGGGCGTGGGAGCTGTCGCCAGAGCCGCGGCCCTACCGGAAAATGCTTCGCAGGCTGGCGCGGCGGCGCCACGTAGGCGCTGGTGGCGCCGAGGCTGACGGCCGCCGGAAAGCCCGCAGCCCCACGGGCTGTGAGGCCACGCGAGCGGCTGCCAAAGAGCTTTACAAGGAGGCACTGCTTTCCCTCCTGGCTCTTCGGGTGTGGGAGCTGTGGCCAGAGCCGCGGCCCTACCGGAAAATGCTTCGCAGGCTGGCGTGGCGGCGCCAGGTGGGCGCCGGTGGCGCCGAGGCTGACGGCCGCCGCAAAGCCCGCAGCTCCACGGGCTGTGGGGCCACGCGAGCGGCTGCCAAAGAGCTTTCCAATGAGGCACGGCTTTCCCTCCTGGCTCTTCGGGCGTGGGAGCTGTGCCAGAGCCGCGGCCCTGCCGGAAAATGCTTCGGGGGCTGGCGCGGCGGCGCCAGGTGGGCGCCGGTGGCGCCGAGGCTGACGGCCGCCGCAATGCCCGCAGCCCCACGGGCTGTGGGGCCACGCGAGCGGCTGCCAAAGAGCTTTCCAACGGGGCACGGCTTTCCCTCCTGGCTCTTCAGGCGTGGGAGCTGTGGCCAGAGCCGCGGCCCTACCGGAAAATGCTTCGGGGGCTGGCGCGGCGGCGCCAGGTGGGCGCCGGTGGCGCCGAGGCTGAAGGCCGCCGCAAAGCCCGCAGCTCCACGGGCTGTGGGGCCACGCGAGCGGCTGCCAAAGAGCTTTCCAATGAGGCACGGCTTTCCCTCCTGGCTCTTCGGGCGTGGGAGCTGTGCCAGAGCCGCGGCCCTACCGGAAAATGCTTCGGGGGCTGGCGCGGCTGCGCCAGGTGGGCACCGGTGGCGCCGAGTCTGACGGCCGCCGCAATGCCCGCAGCCCCACGGGCTGTGGGGCCACGCGATCGGCTGCCAAAGAGCTTTCCAACGAGGCATGGCTTTCCCTCCTGGCTCTTTGGGCGTGGGAGCTGTGGCCAGAGCCGCGGCCCTACCGGAAAATGCTTCGCAGGCTGGCGCGGCGGCGCCACGTAGGCGCTGGTGGCGCCGAGGCTGACGGCCGCCGGAAAGCCCGCAGCCCCACGGGCTGTGAGGCCACGCGAGCGGCTGCCAAAGAGCTTTCCAACGAGGCACGGCTTTCCCTCCTGGGTCTTCGGGTGTGGGAGCTGTGGCCAGAGCCGCGGCCCTACCGGAAAATGCTTCGCAGGCTGGCGTGGCGGCGCCAGGTGGGCGCCGGTGGCGCCGAGGCTGAAGGCCGCCGCAAAGCCCGCAGCTCCACGGGCTGTGGGGCCACGCGAGCGGCTGCCAAAGAGCTTTCCAATGAGGCACGGCTTTCCCTCCTGGCTCTTCGGGCGTGGGAGCTGTGCCAGAGCCGCGGCCCTACCGGAAAATGCTTCGGGGGCTGGCGCGGCTGCGCCAGGTGGGCACCGGTGGCGCCGAGTCTGACGGCCGCCGCAATGCCCGCAGCCCCACGGGCTGTGGGGCCACGCGATCGGCTGCCAAAGAGCTTTCCAACGAGGCATGGCTTTCCCTCCTGGCTCTTTGGGCGTGGGAGCTGTGGCCAGAGCCGCGGACCTACCGGAAAATGCTTCGCAGGCTGGCGTGGCGGCGCCAGGTGGGCGCCAGTGTCGCCGAGGCTGACGGCCGCCAGAACGCCCGCAGCCCCACGGGCTGTGGGGCCACACGAGCGGCTGCCAAAGAGCTTTCCAACGAGGCACGGCTTTCCCTCCTGGCTCTTCGGGCGTGGGAGCTGTGGCCAGAGCCGCGGCCCTACCAGAAAATGCTTCGCAGGCTGGCACGGCGGCGCCAGGTGGGCGCCAGTGTCGGCGAGGCTGACGGCCGCTGGAAAGCCCGCAGCCCCATGGGCTGTGGGGCCACGCGAGCGGCTGCCAAAGAGCTTTCCAACGAGGCACGGCTTTCCCTCCTGGCTCTTCAGGCGTGGGAGCTGTGGCCAGAGCCGCGGCCCTACCGGAATATGCTTCGCAGGCTGTCGCAGCAGCGCCACGTGGGCGCCGGTGGCACCGAGGCAGACAGCCGCCGCAAAGCCCGCAGCCCCATGGGCTGTGGGGCCATGCGAGCGGCTGCCAAAGAGCTTTCCAACGAGGCACGGCTTTCCCTCCTGGCTCTTCGGGCGTGGGAGCTGTGGCCAGAGCCGCGGCCCTACCGGAAAATGCTTCGCAGTCTGGCGCGGCGGCGCCACTTAGGCGCTGGTGGCGCCGAGGCTGACGGCCGCCGGAAAGCCCGCAGCCCCACGGGCTGTGAGGCCACGCGAGCGGCTGCCAAAGAGCTTTCCAACGAGGCACGGCTTTCCCTCCTGGGTCTTCGGGTGTGGGAGCTGTCGCCAGAGCCGCGGCCCTACCGGAAAATGCTTCGCAGGCTGGCGTGGCGGCGCCAGGTGGGCGCCGGTGGCGCCGAGGCTGAAGGCCGCCGCAAAGCCCGCAGCTCCACGAGCTGTGGGGCCACGCGAGCGGCTGCCAAAGAGCTTTCCAATGAGGCACGGCTTTCCCTCCTGGCTCTTCGGGCGTGGGAGCTGTGCCAGAGCCGCGGCCCTACCGGAAAATGCTTCGGGGGCTGGCGCGGCTGCGCCAGGTGGGCACCGGTGGCGCCGAGTCTGACGGCCGCCGCAATGCCCGCAGCCCCACGGGCTGTGGGGCCACGCGAGCGGCTGCCAAAGAGCTTTCCAACAGGGCACGGCTTTCCCTCCTGGCTCTTCAGGCGTGGGAGCTGTGGCCAGAGCCGCGGCCCTACCGGAAAATGCTTCGGGGGCTGGCGCGGCGGCGCCAGGTGGGCGCCGGTGGCGCCGAGGCTGACGGCCGCCGCAAAGCCCGCAGCCCCACGGGCTGTGGGGCCACGCGAGCGGCTGCCAAAGAGCTTTCCAACGAGGCACGGCTTTCCCTCCTGGGTCTTCGGGCGTGGGAGCTGTGGCCAGAGCCGCGGCCCTACCGGAAAATGCTTCGGGGGCTGGCGCGGCGTCGCCAGGTGGGCGCCGGTGGCGCCGAGGCTGACGGCCGCTGGAAAGCCCGCAGCCCCACGGGCTGTGGGGCCACGCGAGCGGCTGCCAAAGAGCTTTCCAACGAGGCACGGCTTTCCCTCCTGGCTCTTCGGGCGTGGGAGCTGTGGCCAGAGACGCGGCCCTACCAGAAAATGCTTCGCAGGCTGGCACGGCGGCGCCAGGTGGGCGCCAGTGTCGCCGAGGCTGACGGCCGCCGGAAAGCCCGCAGCCCCACGGGCTGTGGGGCCACGCGAGAGGCTGCCAAAGAGCTTTCCAACGAGGCACGGCTTTCCCTCCTGGCTCTTCAGGCGTGGGAGCTGTGGCCAGAGCCGCGGCCCTACCGGAAAATGCTTCGCAGGCTGGCGCGGCGGCGCCACGTAGGCACTGGTGGCGCCGAGGCTGACGGCCGCCGGAAAGCCCGCAGCCCCACGGGCTGTGAGGCCACGCGAGCGGCTGCCAAAGAGCTTTACAAGGAGGCACCGCTTTCCCTCCTGGGTCTTCGGGTGTGGGAGCTGTGGCCAGAGCCGCGGCCCTACCGGAAAATGCTTCGGGGGCTGGCGCGGCGGCGCCAGGTGGGCGCCGGTGGCGCCGAGGCTGACAGCCGCCGCAAAGCCCGCAGCTCCACGGGCTGTGGGGCCACGCGAGCGGCTGCCAAAGAGCTTTCCAATGAGGCACGGCTTTCCTTCCTGGCTCTTTGGGCGTGGGAGCTGTGCCAGAGCCGCGGCCCTACCGGAAAATGCTTCGGGGGCTGGCGCGGCGGCGCCAGGTGGGCTCCGGTGGCGCCGAGTCTGACGGCCGCCGCAATGCCCGCAGCCCCACGGGCTGTGGGGCCACGCGAGCGGCTGCCAAAGAGCTTTCCAACGGGGCACGGCTTTCCCTCCTGGCTCTTCGGGCGTGGGAGCTGTGGCCAGAGCCGCGGCCCTACCGGAAAATGCTTCGGGGGCTGGCGCTGCGTCGCCAGGTGGGCGCCGGTGGCGCCGAGGCTGACGGCCGCCGCAAAGCCCGCAGCCCCACGGGCTGTGGGGCCACGCGAGCGGCTGCCAAAGAGCTTTCCAACGAGGCACGGCTTTCCCTCCTGGCTCTTCGGGCGTGGGAGCTGTGGCCAGAGCCGCGGCCCTACCGGAAAATGCTTCGCAGGCTGGCGCAGCGGCGCCACGTGGGCGCCAGTGTCGCCGAGGCTGATGGCCGCCGGAAGGCCCGCAGCCCCACGGGCTGTGGGGCCACGCGAGCGGCTGCCAAAGAGCTTTCCAACGCGGCACGGCTTTCCCTCCTGGCTCTTCGGGCGTGGGAGCTGTGGCCAGAGACGCGGCCCTACCGGAAAATGGTTCGCAGGCTGGCGCGGCGGCGCCAGGTGGGCGCCGGTGGCGCCGAGGCTGACGGCTGACAGAAAGCCCGCAGCCCCACGGGCTGTGGGGCCACGCGAGAGGCTGCCAAAGAGCTTTCCAACGAGGCACGGCTTTCCCTCCTGGCTCTTCAGGCGTGGGAGCTGTGGCCAGAGACGCGGCCCTACCGGAATATGCTTCGCAGGCTGTCGCAGCAGCGCCACGTGGGCGCCGGTGGCACCGAGGCAGACAGCCGCCGCAAAGCCCGCAGCCCCACGGGCTGTGGGGCCATGCGAGCGGCTGCCAAAGAGCTTTCCAACGAGGCACGGCTTTCCCTCCTGGCTCTTCGGGCGTGGGAGCTGTCGCCAGAGCCGCGGCCCTACCGGAAAATGCTTCGCAGGCTGGCGCGGCGGCGCCACGTAGGCGCTGGTGGCGCCGAGGCTGACGGCCGCCGGAAAGCCCGCAGCCCCACGGGCTGTGAGGCCACGCGAGCGGCTGCCAAAGAGCTTTACAAGGAGGCACTGCTTTCCCTCCTGGGTCTTCGGGTGTGGGAGCTGTGGCCAGAGCCGCGGCCCTACCGGAAAATGCTTCGCAGGCTGGCGTGGCGGCGCCAGGTGGGCGCCGGTGGCGCCGAGGCTGACGGCCGCCGCAAAGCCCGCAGCTCCACGGGCTGTGGGGCCACGCGAGCGGCTGCCAAAGAGCTTTCCAATGAGGCACGGCTTTCCCTCCTGGCTCTTCGGGCGTGGGAGCTGTGCCAGAGCCGCGGCCCTGCCGGAAAATGCTTCGGGGGCTGGCGCGGCGGCGCCAGGTGGGCGCCGGTGGCGCCGAGGCTGACGGCCGCCGCAATGCCCGCAGCCCCACGGGCTGTGGGGCCACGCGAGCGGCTGCCAAAGAGCTTTCCAACGGGGCACGGCTTTCCCTCCTGGCTCTTCAGGCGTGGGAGCTGTGGCCAGAGCCGCGGCCCTACCGGAAAATGCTTCGGGGGCTGGCGCGGCGGCGCCAGGTGGGCGCCGGTGGCGCCGAGGCTGACGGCCGCCGCAAAGCCCGCAGCCCCACGGGCTGTGGGGCCACGCGAGCGGCTGCCAAAGAGCTTTCCAACGAGGCACGGCTTTCCCTCCTGGCTCTTCGGGCGTGGGAGCTGTGGCCAGAGCCGCGGCCCTACCGGAAAATGCTTCGCAGGCTGGCGCAGCGGCGCCACGTTGGCGCCAGTGTCGCCGAGGCTGATGGCCGCCGGAAAGCCCGCAGCCCCACGGGCTGTGGGGCCACGCGAGCGGCTGCCAAAGAGCTTTCCAACGAGGCACGGCTTTCCCTCCTGGCTCTTCGGGCGTGGGAGCTGTGGCCAGAGCCGCGGCCCTACCGGAAAATGCTTCGGGGGCTGGCGCGGCGTCGCCAGGTGGGCGCCGGTGGCGCCGAGGCTGACGGCCGCTGGAAAGCCCGCAGCCCCACGGGCTGTGGGGCCACGCGAGCGGCTGCCAAAGAGCTTTCCAACGAGGCACGGCTTTCCCTCCTGGCTCTTTGGGCGTGGGAGCTGTGGCCAGAGCCGCGGCCCTACCGGAAAATGCTTCGCAGGCTGGCGCAGCGGCGCCACGTGGGCGCCAGTGTCGCCGAGGCTGATGGCCGCCGGAAAGCCCGCAGCCCCACGGGCTGTGGGGCCACGCGAGTGGCTGCCAAAGAGCTTTCCAACGAGGCACGGCTTTCCCTCCTGGCTCTTCGGGCGTGGGAGCTGTGGCCAGAGCCGCGGCCCTACCGGAAAATGCTTCGGGGGCTGGCGCGGCGTCGCCAGGTGGGCGCCGGTGGCGCCGAGGCTGACGGCCGCTGGAAAGCCCGCAGCCCCATGGGCTGTGGGGCCACGCGAGCGGCTGCCAAAGAGCTTTCCAAGGAGGCACGGCTTTCCCTCCTGGCTCTTCGGGTGTGGGAGCTGTGGCCAGAGCCGCGGCCCTACCGGAAAATGCATCGCAGGCTGGCGTGGCGGCGCCAGGTGGGCGCCGGTGGCGCCGAGGCTGACGGTTGCCGCAAAGCCCGCAGCCCCACGGTCTGTGGGGCAACGCGAGCGGCTGCCAAAGAGCTTTCCAATGAGGCACGGCTTTCCCTCGTGGCTCTTCAGGCGTGGGAGCTGTGCCAGAGCCGCGGCCCTACCGGAAAATGCTTCGGGGGCTGGCGCGGCGGCGCCAGGTGGGCGCCGGTGGCGCCGAGTCTGACGGCCGCCGCAAAGCCCGCAGCCCCACGGGCTGTGGGGCCACACAAGCGGCTGCCAAAGAGATTTCCAACGGGGCACGGCTTTCCCTCCTGGGTCTTTGGGCGTGGGAGCTGTGGCCAGAGCCGCGGCCCTACCGGAAAATGCTTCGCAGGCTGGCGCGGCGTCGCCAGGTGGGCGCCGGTGGCGCCGAGGCTGACGGCCGCTGGAAAGCCCGCAGCCCCATGGGCTGTGGGGCCACGCGAGCGGCTGCCAAAGAGCTTTCCAACGAGGCACGGCTTTCCCTCCTGGCTCTTCAGGCGTGGGAGCTGTGGCCAGAGCCGCGGCCCTACCGGAAAATGCTTCGCAGGCTGGCGCGGCGGCGCCACGTAGGCGCTGGTGGCGCCGAGGCTGACGGCCGCCGGAAAGCCCGCAGCCCCACGGGCTGTGAGGCCACACGAGCGGCTGCCAAAGAGCTTTACAAGGAGGCACCGCTTTCCCTCCTGGGTCTTCGGGTGAGGGAGCTGTGGCCAGAGCCGCGGCCCTACCGGAAAATGCTTCGCAGGCTGGCGTGGCGGCGCCAGGTGGGCGCCAGTGTCGCCGAGGCTGACGGCCGCCAGAACGCCCGCAGCCCCATGGGCTGTGGGGCCACGCGAGCGGCTGCCAAAGAGCTTTCCAACGAGGCACGGCTTTCCCTCCTGGCTCTTCGGGCGTGGGAGCTGTGGCCAGAGCCGCGGCCCTACCAGAAAATGCTTCGCAGGCTGGCACAGCGGCGCCAGGTGGGCGCCAGTGTCGCCGAGGCTGACGGCTGACAGAAAGCCCGCAGCCCCACGGGCTGTGGGGCCACGCGAGCGGCTGCCAAAGAGCTTTCCAACGAGGCACGGCTTTCCCTCCTGGCTCTTCGTGCGTGGGAGCTGTGGCCAGAGCCGCGGCCCTACCGGAAAATGCTTCGGGGGCTGGCGCGGCGGCGCCAGGTGGGCGCCAGTGTCGCCGAGGCTGACGGCTGCTGGAAAACCCGCAGCCCCATGGGCTGTGGGGCCACGCGAGCGGCTGCCAAAGAGCTTTCCAAGGAGGCACGTCTTTCCCTCCTGGCTCTTCGGGCGTGGGAGCTGTGGCCAGAGCCGCGGCCCTACCAGAAAATGCTTCGCAGGCTGGCACAGCGGCGCCAGGTGGGCGCCAGTGTCGGCGAGGCTGACGGCCGCTGGAAAGCCCGCAGCCCCATGGGCTGTGGGGCCACGCGAGCGGCTGCCAAAGAGCTTTCCAACGAGGCACGGCTTTCCCTCCTGGCTCTTCAGGCGTGGGAGCTGTGGCCAGAGCCGCGGCCCTACCGGAATATGCTTCGCAGGCTGTCGCAGCAGCGCCACGTGGGCGCCGGTGGCACCGAGGCAGACAGCCGCCGCAAAGCCCGCAGCCCCATGGGCTGTGGGGCCATGCGAGCGGCTGCCAAAGAGCTTTCCAACGAGGCACGGCTTTCCCTCCTGGCTCTTCGGGCGTGGGAGCTGTGGCCAGAGCCGCGGCCCTACCGGAAAATGCTTCGCAGTCTGGCGCGGCGGCGCCACTTAGGCGCTGGTGGCGCCGAGGCTGACGGCCGCCGGAAAGCCCGCAGCCCCACGGGCTGTGAGGCCACGCGAGCGGCTGCCAAAGAGCTTTCCAACGAGGCACGGCTTTCCCTCCTGGGTCTTCGGGTGTGGGAGCTGTCGCCAGAGCCGCGGCCCTACCGGAAAATGCTTCGCAGGCTGGCGTGGCGGCGCCAGGTGGGCGCCGGTGGCGCCGAGGCTGAAGGCCGCCGCAAAGCCCGCAGCTCCACGAGCTGTGGGGCCACGCGAGCGGCTGCCAAAGAGCTTTCCAATGAGGCACGGCTTTCCCTCCTGGCTCTTCGGGCGTGGGAGCTGTGCCAGAGCCGCGGCCCTACCGGAAAATGCTTCGGGGGCTGGCGCGGCTGCGCCAGGTGGGCACCGGTGGCGCCGAGTCTGACGGCCGCCGCAATGCCCGCAGCCCCACGGGCTGTGGGGCCACGCGAGCGGCTGCCAAAGAGCTTTCCAACAGGGCACGGCTTTCCCTCCTGGCTCTTCAGGCGTGGGAGCTGTGGCCAGAGCCGCGGCCCTACCGGAAAATGCTTCGGGGGCTGGCGCGGCGGCGCCAGGTGGGCGCCGGTGGCGCCGAGGCTGACGGCCGCCGCAAAGCCCGCAGCCCCACGGGCTGTGGGGCCACGCGAGCGGCTGCCAAAGAGCTTTCCAACGAGGCACGGCTTTCCCTCCTGGGTCTTCGGGCGTGGGAGCTGTGGCCAGAGCCGCGGCCCTACCGGAAAATGCTTCGGGGGCTGGCGCGGCGTCGCCAGGTGGGCGCCGGTGGCGCCGAGGCTGACGGCCGCTGGAAAGCCCGCAGCCCCACGGGCTGTGGGGCCACGCGAGCGGCTGCCAAAGAGCTTTCCAACGAGGCACGGCTTTCCCTCCTGGCTCTTCGTGCGTGGGAGCTGTGGCCAGAGCCGCGGCCCTACCGGAAAATGCTTCGGGGGCTGGCGCGGCGGCGCCAGGTGGGCGCCAGTGTCGCCGAGGCTGACGGCTGCTGGAAAACCCGCAGCCCCATGGGCTGTGGGGCCACGCGAGCGGCTGCCAAAGAGCTTTCCAAGGAGGCACGTCTTTCCCTCCTGGCTCTTCGGGCGTGGGAGCTGTGGCCAGAGCCGCGGCCCTACCAGAAAATGCTTCGCAGGCTGGCACAGCGGCGCCAGGTGGGCGCCAGTGTCGGCGAGGCTGACGGCCGCTGGAAAGCCCGCAGCCCCATGGGCTGTGGGGCCACGCGAGCGGCTGCCAAAGAGCTTTCCAACGAGGCACGGCTTTCCCTCCTGGCTCTTCAGGCGTGGGAGCTGTGGCCAGAGCCGCGGCCCTACCGGAATATGCTTCGCAGGCTGTCGCAGCAGCGCCACGTGGGCGCCGGTGGCACCGAGGCAGACAGCCGCCGCAAAGCCCGCAGCCCCATGGGCTGTGGGGCCATGCGAGCGGCTGCCAAAGAGCTTTCCAACGAGGCACGGCTTTCCCTCCTGGCTCTTCGGGCGTGGGAGCTGTGGCCAGAGCCGCGGCCCTACCGCAAAATACTTCGGGGGCTGGCGCGGCGGCGCCGGGTGGGCGCCGGTGGCGCCGAGGCTGACGGCCGCGGGAAAGCCCGCAGCCCCACGGGCTGTGGGGCCACGCGAGCGGCTGCCAAAGAGCTTTCCAACAAGGCACGGCTTTCCCTCCTGGCTATTCAGGCGTGGGAGCTGTGGCCAGAGCCGCGGCCCTACCGGAAAATGCTTCGCAGGCTGGCGCAGCGGCGCCACGTGGGCGCCAGTGTCGCCGAGGCTGATGGCCGCCGGAAAGCCCGCAGCCCCACGGGCTGTGGGGCCACGCGAGCGGCTGCCAAAGAGCTTTCCAACGAGGCACGGCTTTCCCTCCTGGCTCTTCGGGCGTGGGAGCTGTGGCCAGAGCCGCGGCCCTACCGGAAAATGCTTCGGGGGCTGGCGCGGCGTCGCCAGGTGGGCGCCAGTGTCGCCGAGGCTGACGGCTGACAGAAAGCCCGCAGCCCCACGGGCTGTGGGGCCACGCGAGAGGCTGCCAAAGAGCTTTCCAACGAGGCACGGCTTTCCCTCCTGGCTCTTCAGGCGTGGGAGCTGTGGCCAGAGCCGCGGCCCTACCGGAAAATGCTTCGCAGGCTGGCGCAGCAGCGCCACGTGGGCGCCGGTGGCACCGAGGCAGACAGCCGCCGGAAAGCCCGCAGCCCCATGGGCTGTGGGGCCACGCGAGCGGCTGCCAAAGAGCTTTCCAACGAGGCACGGCTTTCCCTCCTGGCTCTTCGGGCGTGGGAGCTGTGGCCAGAGCCGCGGCCCTACCGGAAAATGCTTCGCAGGCTGGCACGGCGGCGCCAGGTGGGCGCCAGTGTCGCCGAGGCTGACGGCCGCCGCAAAGCCCGCAGCCCCACGGGCTGTGGGGCCACGCGAGCGGCTGCCAAAGAGCTTTCCAACGAGGCATGGCTTTCCCTCCTGGCTCTTCGGGCGTGGGAGCTGTGGCCAGAGCCGCGGCCCTACCGCAAAATGCTTCGGGGGCTGGCGCGGCGGCGCCAGGTGGGCGCCGGTGGCGCCGAGGCTGACGGCCGCGGGAAAGCCCGCAGCCCCACGGGCTGTGGGGCCACGCGAGCGGCTGCCAAAGAGCTTTCCAACAAGGCACGGCTTTCCCTCCTGGCTATTCAGGCGTGGGAGCTGTGGCCAGAGCCGCGGCCCTACCGGAAAATGCTTCGCAGGCTGGCGCAGCGGCGCCACGTGGGCGCCAGTGTCGCCGAGGCTGATGGCCGCCGGAAAGCCCGCAGCCCCACGGGCTGTGGGGCCACGCGAGCGGCTGCCAAAGAGCTTTCCAACGAGGCACGGCTTTCCCTCCTGGCTCTTCGGGCGTGGGAGCTGTGGCCAGAGCCGCGGCCCTACCGGAAAATGCTTCGCAGGCTGGCGCGGCGTCGCCAGGTGGGCGCCGGTGGCGCCGAGGCTGACGGATGACAGAAAGCCCGCAGCCCCACGGGCTGTGGGGCCACGCGAGAGGCTGCCAAAGAGCTTTCCAACGAGGCACGGCTTTCCCTCCTGGCTCTTCGGGCGTGGGAGCTGTGGCCAGAGCCGCGGCCCTACCGGAAAATGCTTCGGGGGCTGGCACGGCGTCGCCAGGTGGGCGCCAGTGGCGCCGAGGCTGACGGCCGCTGGAAAGCCCGCAGCCCCACGGGCTGTGGGGCCACGCGAGCGGCTGCCAAAGAGCTTTCCAACGAGGCACGGCTTTCCCTCCTGGCTCTTCGGGCGTGGGAGCTGTGGCCAGAGCCGCGGCCCTACCAGAAAATGCTTCGGGGGCTGGCACGGCGGCGCCAGATGGGCGCCAGTGTCGCCGAGGCTGACGGCCGCCGCAAAGCCCGCAGCCCCACGGGCTGTGGGGCCACGCGAGCGGCTGCCAAAGAGCTTTCCAACGAGGCACGGCTTTCCCTCCTGGCTCTTCAGGCGTGGGAGCTGTGGCCAGAGCCGCGGCCCTACTGGAAAATGCTTCGCAGGCTGGCGCGGCGGCGCCACGTAGGCGCTGGTGGCGCCGAGGCTGACGGCCGCCGGAAAGCCCGCAGCCCCACGGGCTGTGAGGCCACGCGAGCGCCTGCCAAAGAGCTTTACAAGGAGGCACCGCTTTCCCTCCTGGGTCTTCGGGTGAGGGAGCTGTGGCCAGAGCCGCGGCCCTACCGGAAAAAGCTTCGCAGGCTGGCGTGGCGGCGCCAGGTGGGCGCCAGTGTCGCCGAGGCTGACGGCCGCCAGAAAGCCCAGGGTCCCACGGGCTGTGGGGCCACGCGAGCGGCTGCCAAAGAGCTTTCCAACGAGGCACGGCTTTCCCTCCTGGGTCTTCGGGTGTGGGAGCTGTGGCCAGAGCCGCGGCCCTACCAGAAAATGCTTCGCAGGCTGGCACAGCGGCGCCAGGTGGGCGCCAGTGTCGCCGAGGCTGACGGCTGACAGAAAGCCCGCAGCCCCACGGGCTGTGAGGCCACGCGAGCGGCTGCCAAAGAGCTTTCCAACGAGGCACGGCTTTCCCTCCTGGCTCTTCGGGCGTGGGAGCTGTGGCCAGAGCCTCGGCCCTACCGGAAAATGCTTCGGGGGCTGGCGCGGCGGCGCCAGGTGGGCGCTGGTGGCGCCGAGGCTGAGGGCCGCTGGAAAGCCCGCAGCCCCATGGGCTGTGGGGCCACGCGAGCGGCTGCCAAAGGGCTTTCCAACGAGGCACGGCTTTCCCTCCTGGCTCTTCGGGCGTGGGAGCTGTGGCCAGAGCCGCGGCCCTACCAGAAAATGCTTCGCAGGCTGGCACAGCGGCGCCAGGTGGGCGCCAGTGTCGCCGAGGCTGACGGCTGACAGAAAGCCCGCAGCCCCACGGGCTGTGGGGCCACGCGAGAGGCTGCCAAAGAGCTTTCCAACGAGGCATGGCTTTCCCTCCTGGCTCTTCAGGCGTGGGAGCTGTGGCCAGAGCCGCGGCCCTACCGGAAAATGCTTCGCAGGCTGGCGCAGCAGCGCCACGTGGGCGCCGGTGGCACCGAGGCAGACAGCCGCCGGAAAGCCCGCAGCCCCACGGGCTGTGGGGCCACACGAGCGGCTGCCAAAGAGCTTTCCAACGAGGCACGGCTTTCCCTCCTGGCTCTTCGGGCGTGGGAGCTGTGGCCAGAGCCGCGGCCCTACCGGAAAATGCTTCGCAGGCTGGCGCGGCGGCGCCACGTACGCGCCGGTGGCGCCGAGGCTGACGGCCGCCGGAAAGCCCGCAGCCCCACGGGCTGTGGGGCCACGCGAGCGGCTGCCAAAGAGCTTTCCAACGAGGCATGGCTTTCCCTCCTGGCTCTTCGGGCGTGGGAGCTGTGGCCAGAGCCGCGGCCCTACCGCAAAATGCTTCGGGGGCTGGCGCGGCGGCGCCAGGTGGGCGCCGGTGGCGCCGAGGCTGATGGCCGCCGCAAAGCCCGCAGCCCCACGGGCTGTGGGGCCACGCGAGCGGCTGCCAAAGAGCTTTCCAACGAGGCACGGCTTTCCCTCCTGGCTCTTCGGGCGTGGGAGCTGTGGCCAGAGCCGCGGCCCTACCGGAAAATGCTTCGGGGGCTGGCGCGGCGTCGCCAGGTGGGCGCCAGTGTCGCCGAGGCTGACGGCTGACAGAAAGCCCGCAGCCCCACGGGCTGTGGGGCCACGCGAGAGGCTGCCAAAGAGCTTTCCAACGAGGCACGGCTTTCCCTCCTGGCTCTTCAGGCGTGGGAGCTGTGGCCAGAGCCGCGGCCCTACCGGAAAATGCTTCGCAGGCTGGCGCAGCAGCGCCACGTGGGCGCCGGTGGCACCGAGGCAGACAGCCGCCGGAAAGCCCGCAGCCCCACGGGCTGTGGGGCCACGCGAGCGGCTGCCAAAGAGCTTTCCAACGAGGCACGGCTTTCCCTCCTGGCTCTTCGGGCGTGTGAGCTGTGGCCAGAGCCGCGGCCCTACCGGAAAATGCTTCGCAGGCTGGCACGGCGGCGCCAGGTGGGCGCCAGTGTCGCCGAGGCTGACGGCCGCCGCAAAGCCCGCAGCACCACGGGCTGTGGGGCCACGCGAGCGGCTGCCAAAGAGCTTTCCAACGAGGCATGGCTTTCCCTCCTGGCTCTTCGGGCGTGGGAGCTGTGGCCAGAGCCGCGGCCCTACCGCAAAATGCTTCGGGGGCTGGCGCGGCGGCGCCAGGTGGGCGCCGGTGGCGCCGAGGCTGACGGCCGCGGGAAAGCCCGCAGCCCCACGGGCTGTGGGGCCACGCGAGCGGCTGCCAAAGAGCTTTCCAACAAGGCACGGCTTTCCCTCCTGGCTATTCAGGCGTGGGAGCTGTGGCCAGAGCCGCGGCCCTACCGGAAAATGCTTCGCAGGCTGGCGCAGCGGCGCCACGTGGGCGCCAGTGTCGCCGAGGCTGATGGCCGCCGGAAAGCCCGCAGCCCCACGGGCTGTGGGGCCACGCGAGCGGCTGCCAAAGAGCTTTCCAACGAGGCACGGCTTTCCCTCCTGGCTCTTCGGGCGTGGGAGCTGTGGCCAGAGCCGCGGCCCTACCGGAAAATGCTTCGGGGGCTGGCGCGGCGTCGCCAGGTGGGCGCCGGTGGCGCCGAGGCTGACGGATGACAGAAAGCCCGCAGCCCCACGGGCTGTGGGGCCACGCGAGAGGCTGCCAAAGAGCTTTCCAACGAGGCACGGCTTTCCCTCCTGGCTCTTCGGGCGTGGGAGCTGTGGCCAGAGCCGCGGCCCTACCGGAAAATGCTTCGGGGGCTGGCACGGCGTCGCCAGGTGGGCGCCGGTGGCGCCGAGGCTGACGGCCGCTGGAAAGCCCGCAGCCCCATGGGCTGTGGGGCCACGCGAGCGGCTGCCAAAGAGCTTTCCAACGAGGCACGGCTTTCCCTCCTGGCTCTTCGGGCGTGGGAGCTGTGGCCAGAGCCGCGGCCCTACCAGAAAATGCTTCGCAGGCTGGCACGGCGGCGCCAGATGGGCGCCAGTGTCGCCGAGGCTGACGGCCGCCGCAAAGCCCGCAGCCCCACGGGCTGTGAGGCCACGCGAGCGCCTGCCAAAGAGCTTTACAAGGAGGCACCGCTTTCCCTCCTGGGTCTTCGGGTGAGGGAGCTGTGGCCAGAGCCGCGGCCCTACCGGAAAAAGCTTCGCAGGCTGGCGCGGCGGCGCCAGGTGGGCGCCAGTGTCGCCGAGGCTGACGGCCGCTGGAAAGCCCGCAGCCCCACGGGCTGTGGGGCCACGCGAGCGGCTGCCAAAGAGCTTTCCAACGAGGCACGGCTTTCCCTCCTGGCTCTTCGGGCGTGGGAGCTGTGGCCAGAGCCGCGGCCCTACCAGAAAATGCTTCGCAGGCTGGCACAGCGGCGCCAGGTG
This sequence comes from Larus michahellis, assembly GCF_964199755.1. Taxonomy (NCBI): domain Eukaryota; kingdom Metazoa; phylum Chordata; class Aves; order Charadriiformes; family Laridae; genus Larus; species Larus michahellis. Next base: position 1,341,452 of record NW_027436290.1, read on the forward strand.
GGCCCCAGTGTCGCCGAGGCTGACGGCTGACAGAAAGCCCGCAGCCCCACGGGCTGTGAGGCCACGCGAGCGGCTGCCAAAGAGCTTTCCAACGAGGCACGGCTTTCCCTCCTGGCTCTTCGGGCGTGGGAGCTGTGGCCAGAGCCGCGGCCCTACCGGAAAATGCTTCGGGGGCTGGCGCGGCGGCGCCAGGTGGGCGCTGGTGGCGCCGAGGCTGAGGGCCGCTGGAAAGCCCGCAGCCCCATGGGCTGTGGGGCCACGCGAGCGGCTGCCAAAGGGCTTTCCAACGAGGCACGGCTTTCCCTCCTGGCTCTTCGGGCGTGGGAGCTGTGGCCAGAGCCGCGGCCCTACCAGAAAATGCTTCGCAGGCTGGCACAGCGGCGCCAGGTGGGCGCCAGTGTCGCCGAGGCTGACGGCTGACAGAAAGCCCGCAGCCCCACGGGCTGTGGGGCCACGCGAGCGGCTGCCAAAGAGCTTTCCAACGAGGCATGGCTTTCCCTCCTGGCTCTTCAGGCGTGGGAGCTGTGGCCAGAGCCGCGGCCCTACCGGAAAATGCTTCGCAGGCTGGCGCAGCGGCGCCACGTGGGCGCCAGTGTCGCCGAGGCTGATGGCCGCCGGAAAGCCCGCAGCCCCACGGGCTGTGGGGCCACGCGAGCGGCTGCCAAAGAGCTTTCCAACGAGGCACGGCTTTCCCTCCTGGCTCTTCGGGCGTGGGAGCTGTGGCCAGAGCCGCGGCCCTACCGGAAAATGCTTCGGGGGCTGGCGCGGCGTCGCCAGGTGGGCGCCGGTGGCGCCGAGGCTGACGGATGACAGAAAGCCCGCAGCCCCACGGGCTGTGGGGCCACGCGAGAGGCTGCCAAAGAGCTTTCCAACGAGGCACGGCTTTCCCTCCTGGCTCTTCGGGCGTGGGAGCTGTGGCCAGAGCCGCGGCCCTACCGGAAAATGCTTCGGGGGCTGGCACGGCGTCGCCAGGTGGGCGCCGGTGGCGCCGAGGCTGACGGCCGCTGGAAAGCCCGCAGCCCCATGGGCTGTGGGGCCACGCGAGCGGCTGCCAAAGAGCTTTCCAACGAGGCACGGCTTTCCCTCCTGGCTCTTCGGGCGTGGGAGCTGTGGCCAGAGCCGCGGCCCTACCGGAAAATGCTTCGCAGGCTGGCACGGCGGCGCCAGCTGGGCGCCGGTGTCGCCGAGGCTGACGGCCGCCGCAAAGCCCGCAGCCCCACGGGCTGTGGGGCCACGCGAGCGGCTGCCAAAGAGCTTTCCAACGAGGCATGGCTTTCCCTCCTGGCTCTTCGGGCGTGGGAGCTGTGGCCAGAGCCGCGGCCCTACCGCAAAATGCTTCGGGGGCTGGCGTGGCGGCGCCAGGTGGGCGCCGGTGGCGCCGAGGCTGACGGCCGCCGGAAAGCCCGCAGCCGCACGGGCTGTGGGGCCACGCGAGCGGCTGCCAAAGAGCTTTCCAACAAGGCACGGCTTTCCTTCCTGGCTCTTCAGGCGTGGGAGCTGTGGCCACAGCCGCGGCCCTACCGGAAAATGCTTCGCAGGCTGGCGCAGCGGCGCCACGTGGGCGCCAGTGTCGCCGAGGCTGATGGCCGCCGCAATGCCCGCAGCCCCACGGGCTGTGGGGCCACGCGAGCGGCTGCCAAAGAGCTTTCCAACGAGGCACGGCTTTCCCTCGTGGCTCTTCAGGCGTGGGAGCTGTGCCAGAGCCGCGGCCCTACCGGAAAATGCTTCGGGGGCTGGCGCGGCGGCGCCAGGTGGGCGCCAGTGTCGCCGAGGCTGACGGCCGCCGGAAAGCCCGCAGCCCCACGGGCTGTGGGGCCACGCGAGCGGCTGCCAAAGAGCTTTCCAACGAGGCACGGCTTTCCCTCCTGGCTCTTCAGGCGTGGGAGCTGTGGCCAGAGCCGCGGCCCTACCGGAAAATGCTTCGCAGGCTGGCGTGGCGGCGCCAGGTGGGCGCCGGTGGCGCCGAGGCTGACGGCCTCCGTAAAGCCCGCAGCTCCACGGGCTGTGGGGCCACGCGAGCGGCTGCCAAAGAGCTTTCCAATGAGGCACGGCTTTCCCTCGTGGCTCTTCAGGCGTGGGAGCTGTGCCAGAGCCGCGGCCCTACCGGAAAATGCTTCGGGGGCTGGCGCGGCGGCGCCAGGTGGGCGCCAGTGTCGCCGAGGCTGACGGCTGACAGAAAGCCCGCAGCCCCACGGGCTGTGGGGCCACGCGAGCGGCTGCCAAAGAGCTTTCCAACGAGGCACGGCTTTCCCTCCTGGCTCTTCGGGCGTGGGAGCTGTGGCCAGAGCCGCGGCCCTACCGGAAAATGCTTCGGGGGCTGGCGCGGCGTCGCCAGGTGGGCGCCGGTGGCGCCGAGGCTGACGGCCGCTGGAAAGCCCGCAGCCCCATGGGCTGTGGGGCCACGCGAGCGGCTGCCAAAGAGCTTTCCAACGAGGCACGGCTTTCCCTCCTGGCTCTTCGGGCGTGGGAGCTGTGGCCAGAGCCGCGGCCCTACCAGAAAATGCTTCGCAGGCTGGCACGGCGGCGCCAGGTGGGCGCCAGTGTCGCCGAGGCTGACGGCCGCCGGAAAGCCCGCAGCCCCACGGGCTGTGGGGCCACGCGAGCGGCTGCCAAAGAGCTTTCCAACGAGGCACGGCTTTCCCTCCTGGCTCTTCAGGCGTGGGAGCTGTGGCCAGAGCCGCGGCCCTACCGGAAAATGCTTCGGGGGCTGGCGCGGCGGCGCCACGTAGGCGCTGGTGGCGCCGAGGCTGACGGCCGCCGCAAAGCCCGCAGCCCCACGGGCTGTGAGGCCACGCGAGCGGCTGCCAAAGAGCTTTACAAGGAGGCACCGCTTTCCCTCCTGGGTCTTCGGGTGAGGGAGCTGTGCCAGAGCCGCGGCCCTACCGGAAAATGCTTCGCAGGCTGGCGTGGCGGCGCCAGGTGGGCGCCAGTGTCGTCGAGGCTGACGGCCGCCAGAAAGCCCGCAGCCCCACGGGCTGTGGGGCCACGCGAGCGGCTGCCAAAGAGCTTTCCAACGAGGCACGGCTTTCCCTCCTGGCTCTTCGGGCGTGGGAGCTGTGGCCAGAGCCGCGGCCCTACCAGAAAATGCTTCGCAGGCTGGCACAGCGGCGCCAGGTGGGCGCCAGTGTCGCCGAGGCTGACGGCTGACAGAAAGCCCGCAGCCCCACGGGCTGTGGGGCCACGCGAGCGGCTGCCAAAGAGCTTTCCAACGAGGCACGGCTTTCCCTCCTGGCTCTTCGGGCGTGGGAGCTGTGGCCAGAGCCGCGGCCCTACCGGAAAATGCTTCGGGGGCTGGCGCGGCGGCGCCAGGTGGGCGCCGGTGGCGCCGAGGCTGAGGGCCGCTGGAAAGCCCGCAGCCCCACGGGCTGTGGGGCCACGCGAGCGGCTGCCAAAGAGCTTTCCAACGAGGCACGGCTTTCCCTCCTGGCTCTTCGGGCGTGGGAGCTGTGGCCAGAGCCGCGGCCCTACCAGAAAATGCTTCGCAGGCTGGCACAGCGGCGCCAGGTGGGCGCCAGTGTCGCCGAGGCTGACGGCTGACAGAAAGCCCGCAGCCCCACGGGCTGTGGGGCCACGCGAGAGGCTGCCAAAGAGCTTTCCAACGAGGCACGGCTTTCCCTCCTGGCTCTTCAGGCGTGGGAGCTGTGGCCAGAGCCGCGGCCCTACCGGAAAATGCTTCGCAGGCGGGCGCAGCAGCGCCACGTGGGCGCCGGTGGCACCGAGGCAGACAGCCGCCGGAAAGCCCGCAGCCCCACGGGCTGTGGGGCCACGCGAGCGGCTGCCAAAGAGCTTTCCAACGAGGCACGGCTTTCCCTCCTGGCTCTTCGGGCGTGGGAGCTGTGGCCAGAGCCGCGGCCCTACCGGAAAATGCTTCGCAGGCTGGCACGGCGGCGCCAGGTGGGCGCCGGTGTCGCCGAGGCTGACGGCCGCCGCAAAGCCCGCAGCCCCACGGGCTGTGGGGCCACGCGAGCGGCTGCCAAAGAGCTTTCCAACGAGGCATGGCTTTCCCTCCTGGCTCTTCGGGCGTGGGAGCTGTGGCCAGAGCCGCGGCCCTACCGCAAAATGCTTCGGGGGCTGGCGCGGTGGCGCCAGGTGGGCGCCGGTGGCGCCGAGGCTGACGGCCGCGGGAAAGCCCGCAGCCCCACGGGCTGTGGGGCCACGCGAGCGGCTGCCAAAGAGCTTTCCAACAAGGCACGGCTTTCCCTCCTGGCTCTTCAGGCGTGGGAGCTGTGGCCAGAGCCGCGGCCCTACCGGAAAATGCTTCGCAGGCTGGCGCAGCGGCGCCACGTGGGCGCCAGTGTCGCCGAGGCTGATGGCTGCCGGAAAGCCCGCAGCCCCACGGGCTGTGAGGCCACGCGAGCGGCTGCCAAAGAGCTTTCCAACGAGGCACGGCTTTCCCTCCTGGCTCTTCGGGCGTGGGAGCTGTGGCCAGAGCCGCGGCCCTACCGGAAAATGCTTCGGGGGCTGGCGCGGCGTCGCCAGGTGGGCGCCGGTGGTGCCGAGGCTGACGGCCGCTGGAAAGCCCGCAGCCCCATGGGCTGTGGGGCCACGCGAGCCGCTGCCAAAGAGCTTTCCAACGAGGCACGGCTTTCCCTCCTGGCTCTTCGGGCGTGGGAGCTATGGCCAGAGCCGCGGCCCTACCGGAAAATGCTTCGCAGGCTGGCGTGGCGGCGCCAGGTGGGCGCCGGTGGCGCCGAGGCTGACGGCCTCCGCAAAGCCCGCAGCTCCACGGGCTGTGGGGCCACGCGAGCGGCTGCCAAAGAGCTTTCCAATGAGGCACGGCTTTCCCTCCTGGCTCTTCGGGCGTGGGAGCTGTGCCAGAGCCGCGGCCCTACCGGAAAATGCTTCGGGGGCTGGCGCGGCGGCGCCAGGTGGGCGCCAGTGTCGCCGAGGCTGACGGCTGACAGAAAGCCCGCAGCCCCACGGGCTGTGGGGCCATGCGAGTGGCTGCCAAAGAGCTTTCCAACGAGGCACGGCTTTCCCTCCTGGCTCTTCGGGCGTGGGAGCTGTGGCCAGAGCCGCGGCCCTACCGGAAAATGCTTCGGGGGCTGGCGCGGCGGCGGCACGTAGGCGCTGGTGGCGCCGAGGCTGACGGCCGCCGGAAAGCCCGCAGCCCCACGGGCTGTGAGGCCACGCGAGCGGCTGCCAAAGAGCTTTACAAGGAGGTACTGCTTTCCCTCCTGGGTCTTCGGGTGTGGGAGCTGTGGCCAGAGCCGCGGCCCTACCGGAAAATGCTTCGGGGGCTGGCGTGGCGGCGCCAGGTGGGCGCCGGTGGCGCCGAGGCTGACGGCCGCCGCAAAGCCCGCAGCTCCACGGGCTGTGGGGCCACGCGAGCGGCTGCCAAAGAGCTTTCCAAGGAGGCACGGCTTTCCCTCCTGGCTCTTCGGGCGTGGGAGCTGTGCCAGAGCCGCGGCCCTACCGGAAAATGCTTCGGGGGCTGGCGCGGCGGCGCCAGGTGGGCGCCGGTGGCGCCGAGTCTGACGGCCGCCGCAATGCCCGCAGCCCCACGGGCTGTGGGGCCACGCGAGCGGCTGCCAAAGAGCTTTCCAACGGGGCACGGCTTTCCCTCCTGGCTCTTCGGGCGTGGGAGCTGTGGCCAGAGCCGCGGCCCTACCGGAAAATGCTTCGGGGGCTGGCGCGGCGGCGCCAGGTGGGCGCCGGTGGCGCCGAGGCTGACGGCCGCCGCAAAGCCCGCAGCCCCACGGGCTGTGGGGCCACGCGAGCGGCTGCCAAAGAGCTTTCCAACGAGGCACGGCTTTCCCTCCTGCCTCTTCGGGCGTGGGAGCTGTGGACAGAGCCGCGGCCCTCCCGGAAAATGCTTCGCAGGCTGGCGCGGTGGCGCCATGTAGGCGCCGGTGGCACCGAGGCTGACGGCCGCTGGAAAGCCCGCAGCCCCACGGGCTGTGGGGCCACGCAAGCGGCTGCCAAAGAGCTTTCCAACGGGGCACGGCTTTCCCTCCTGGCTCTTCGGGCGTGGGAGCTGTCGCCAGAGCCGCGGCCCTACCGGAAAATGCTTCGGGGGCTGGCGCGGCGGCGCCAGGTGGGCGCCGGTGGCACCGAGGCTGACGGCCGCTGGAAAGCCCGCAGCCCCACGGGCTGTGGGGCCACGTGAGCGGCTGCCAAAGATCTTTCCATCAAGACACGGCTTTCCCTCCTGGCTCTTCGGGCGTGGGAGCTGTGGCCAGAGCCGTGGCCCTACCGAAATATGCTTCGGGGGCTGGCGCGGCAGCGCCACGTGGGCGCCGGTGGCGCCGAGGCTGACGGCCGCCTCAAAGCCCGCAGCCCCACGGGCTGTGGGGCCACGCGAGAGGCTGCCAAAGAGCTTTCCAACGAGGCACGGCTTTCCCTCCTGGCTCTTCAGGCGTGGGAGCTGTGGCCAGAGCCGCGGCCCTACCAGAAAATGCTTCGGGGGCTGGCGCGGCGGCGCCAGGTGGGCGCCGGTGGCGCCGAGGCTGACGGCCGCTGGAAAGCCCGCACCCCACGGGCTGTGGGGCCACGCGAGCGGCTGCTAAAAAGCTTTCCAACGAGGCACGGCTTTCCCTCCTGGCTCTTCGGGCATGGGAGCTGTGGCCAGAGCCGCGGCCCTACCGGAAAATGCTTCGCAGGCTGGCGCGGTGGCGCCATGTAGGCGCCGGTGGCACCGAGGCTGACGGCCGCTGGAAAGCCCGCAGCCCCACGGGCTGTGGGGCCACGCGAGCGGCTGCCAAAGTGCTTTCCAACGGGGCACGGCTTTCCCTCCTGGCTCTTCGGGCGTGGGAGCTGTCGCCAGAGCCGCGGCCCTACCGGAAAATGCTTCGGGGGCTGGCGCGGCGGCGCCAGGTGGGCGCCGGTGGCACCGAGGCTGACGGCCGCTGGAAAGCCCGCAGCCCCACGGGCTGTGGGGCCACGCGAGCGGCTGCCAAAGATCTTTCCATCAAGACACGGCTTTCCCTCCTGGCTCTTCGGGCGTGGGAGCTGTGGCCAGAGACGCGGCCCTACCGAAATATGCTTCGGGGGCTGGCGCGGCGGCGCCACGTGGGCGCCGGTGGCGCCGAGGCTGACGGCCGCCTCAAAGCCCGCAGCCCCACGGGCTGTGGGGCCACGCGAGCGGCTGCCAAAGAGCTTTCCAACGAGGCACGGCTTTCCCTCCTGGCTCTTCGGGCGTGGGAGCTGTGGCCAGAGACGCGGCCCTACCGGAAAATGCTTCGGGGGCTGGCGCAGCAGCGCCACGTGGGTGCCGGTGGCGCCGAGGCTGACGGCCGCCGGAAAGCCCGCAGATCCACAGGCTGTGGGGCCACGCAAGCGGCTGCCAAAGACCTTTCCAACGAGGCACGGCTTTCCCTCCTGGCTCTTCGGGCGTGGGAGCTGTGGCCAGAGCCGCGGCCCTACCAGAAAATGCTTCGGGGGCTGGCGCGGCGGCGCCAGGTGGGCGCCGGTGGCGCCGAGGCTGACGGCCGCTGGAAAGCCCGCACCCCACGGGCTGTGGGGCCACGCGAGCGGCTGCCAAAGAGCTTTCCAACGAGGCATGGCTTTCCCTCCTGGCTCTTCGGCCGTGGGAGCTGTGGCCAGAGCCGCGGCCCTACCGGAAAATGCTTCGCAGGCTGGCGCGGTGGCACCATGTAGGCGCCGGTGGCACCGAGGCTGACGGCCGCTGGAAAGCCCGCAGCCCCACGGGCTGTGGGGCCACGCGAGCGGCTGCCAAAGATCTTTCCATCAAGACACGGCTTTCCCTCCTGGCTCTTCGGGCGTGGGAGCTGTGGCCAGAGCCGCGGCCCTACCGGAAAATGCTTCGCAGGCTGGCGCGGCGGCGCCACATAGGCTTCGGTGGCGCCGAGGCTGACGTCCGCGGGAAAGCCCGCAGCCCCACGGGCTGTGGGGCCACGCGAGCGGCTGCCAAAGAGCTTTCCAACAAGGCACGGCTTTCCCTCCTGGCTCTTCAGGCGTGGGAGCTGTGGCCAGAGCCGCGGCCCTACCGGAAAATGCTTCGGGGGCTGGCGCAGCAGCGCCACGTGGGTGCCGGTGGCGCCGAGGCTGACGGCCGCTGGAAAGCCCGCAGCTCCACAGGCTGTGGGGCCACGCGAGCGGCTGCCAAAGAGCTTTCCAACGAGGCACGGCTTTCCCTCCTGGCTCTTCGGGCGTGGGAGCTGTGGCCAGAGCCGCGGCCCTACCAGAAAATGCTTCGGTGGCTGGCGCGGCGGCGCCAGGTGGGCGCCGGTGGTGCCGAGGCTGACGGCCGCTGGAAAGCCCGCACCCCACGGGCTGTGGGGCCACGCGAGCGGCTGCCAAAGAGCTTTCCAACGAGGCATGGCTTTCCCTCCTGGCTCTTCGGCCGTGGGAGCTGTGGCCAGAGCCGCGGCCCTACCGGAAAATGCTTCGCAGGCTGGCGCGGTGGCACCATGTAGGCGCCGGTGGCACCGAGGCTGACGGCCGCTGGAAAGCCCGCAGCCCCACGGGCTGTGGGGCCACGCGAGCGGCTGCCAAAGATCTTTCCATCAAGACACGGCTTTCCCTCCTGGCTCTTCGGGCGTGGGAGCTGTGGCCAGAGCCGCGGCCCTACCGGAAAATGCTTCGCAGGCTGGCGCGGCGGCGCCACATAGGCTTCGGTGGCGCCGAGGCTGACGTCCGCGGGAAAGCCCGCAGCCCCACGGGCTGTGGGGCCACGCGAGCGGCTGCCAAAGGGCTTTCCAACAAGGCACGGCTTTCCCTCCTGGCTCTTCAGGCGTGGGAGCTGTGGCCAGAGCCGCGGCCCTACCGGAAAATGCTTCGCAAGCTGGCGCGGCGGCGCCACGTGGGTGCCGGTGGCGCCGAGGCTGACGGCCGCCGGAAAGCCCGCAGCTCCACAGGATGTGGGGCCACGCGAGCGGCTGCCAAAGAGCTTTCCAACGAGGCACGGCTTTCCCTCCTGGCTCTTCGGGCGTGGGAGCTGTGGCCAGAGCCGCGGCCCTACCAGAAAATGCTTCGGGGGCTGGCGCGGCGGCGCCAGGTGGGCGCCGGTGGCGCCGAGGCTGACGGCCGCCGGAAAGCCCGCAGCCCCACGGGCTGTGGGGCCACGCGAGCGGCTGCCAAAGAGCTTTCCAACGAGGCACGGCTTTCCCTCCTGGCTCTTCGGGCGTGGGAGCTGTGGACACAGCCGCGGCCCTACCGGAAAATGCTTCGGGGGCTGGCACAGCAGTGCCAGGTGGGCGCCGGTAGCGCCGAGGCTGACGGCCGCCGCAAAGCCCTCAGCCCCACGGGCTGTGGGGCCACGCGAGCGGCTGCCAAAGAGCTTTCCAACGAGGCACGGCTTTCCCTCCTGGCTCTTCGGGCGTGGGAGCTGTGGCCAGAGACGCGGCCCTACCGGAAAATGCTTCGCAGGCTGGCGCTGCGGCGCCACGTGGGTGCCGGTGGCGCCGAGGCTGACGGCCGCCGGAAAGCCCGCAGCTCCACAGGCTGTGGGGCCACGCGAGCGGCTGCCAAAGAGCTTTCCAACGAGGCACGGCTTTCCCTCCTGGCTCTTCGGGCGTGGGAGCTGTGGCCAGAGCCGCGGCCCTACCAGAAAATGCTTCGGGGGCTGGCGCGGCGGCGCCAGGTGGGCGCCGGTGGTGCCGAGGCTGACGGCCGCTGGAAAGCCCGCACCCCACGGGCTCTGGGGCCACGCGAGCGGCTGCCAAAGAGCTTTCCAACGAGGCATGGCTTTCCCTCCTGGCTCTTCGGCCGTGGGAGCTGTGGCCAGAGCCGCGGCCCTACCGGAAAATGCTTCGCAGGCTGGCGCGGTGGCACCATGTAGGCGCCGGTGGCACCGAGGCTGACGGCCGCTGGAAAGCCCGCAGCCCCACGGGCTGTGGGGCCACGCGAGCGGCTGCCAAAGAGCTTTCCATCAAGACACGGCTTTCCCTCCTGGCTCTTCGGGCGTGGGAGCTGTGGCCAGAGCCGCCGCCCTACCGGAAAATGCTTCGCAGGCTGGCGCGGCGGCGCCACATAGGCTTCGGTGGCGCCGAGGCTGACGTCCGCGGGAAAGCCCGCAGCCCCACGGGCTGTGGGGCCACGCGAGCGGCTGCCAAAGAGCTTTCCAACAAGGCACGGCTTTCCCTCCTGCCTCTTCGGGCGTGGGAGCTGTGGACAGAGCCGCGGCCCTACCGGAAAATGCTTCGGGGGCTGGCACGGCAGTGCCAGGTGGGCGCCGGTAGCGCCGAGGCTGACGGCCGCCGGAAAGCCCGCAGCCCCACGGGCTGTGGGGCCACGCGAGCGGCTGCCAAAGAGCTTTCCAACGACGCATGGCTTTCCCTCCTGGCTCTTCGGCCGTGGGAGCTGTGGCCAGAGCCGCGGCCCTACCGGAAAATGCTTCGCAGGCTGGCGCGGTGGCACCATGTAGGCGCCGGTGGCACCGAGGCTGATGGCCGCTGGAAAGCCCGCAGCCCCACGGGCTCTGGGGCCACGCGAGCGGCTGCCAAAGAGCTTTCCAACGAGGCATGGCTTTCCCTCCTGGCTCTTCGGGCGTGGGAGCTGTGGACAGAGCCGCGGCCCTACCGGAAAATGCTTCGCAGGCTGGCGCAGCAGCGCCACGTGGGTGCCGGTGGCGCCGAGGCTGACGGCCGCCGGAAAGCCCGCAGCTCCACAGGCTGTGGGGCCACGCGAGCGGCTGCCAAAGAGCTTTCCAACGAGGCACGGCTTTCCCTCCTGGCTCTTCGGGCGTGGGAGCTGTGGCCAGAGCCGCGGCCCTACCAGAAAATGCTTCGGGGGCTGGCGCGGCGGCGCCAGGTGGGCGCCGGTGGTGCCGAGGCTGACGGCCGCTGGAAAGCCCGCACCCCACGGGCTGTGGGGCCACGCGAGCGGCTGCCAAAGAGCTTTCCAACGAGGCATGGCTTTCCCTCCTGGCTCTTCGGCCGTGGGAGCTGTGGCCAGAGCCGCGGCCCTACCGGAAAATGCTTCGCAGGCTGGCGCGGTGGCACCATGTAGGCGCCGGTGGCACCGAGGCTGACGGCCGCTGGAAAGCCCGCAGCCCCACGGGCTGTGGGGCCACGCGAGCGGCTGCCAAAGATCTTTCCATCAAGACACGCCTTTCCCTCCTGGGTCTTCGGGCGTGGGAGCTGTGGCCAGAGCCGCGGCCCTACCGGAAAATGCTTCGCAGGCTGGCGCGGCGGCGCCACATAGGCTTCGGTGGCGCCGAGGCTGACGTCCGCGGAAAGCCCGCAGCCCCACGGGCTGTGGGGCCACGCGAGCGGCTGCCAAAGAGCTTTCCAACAAGGCACGGCTTTCCCTCCTGGCTCTTCAGGCGTGGGAGCTGTGTCCAGAGCCGCGGCCCTACCGGAAAATGCTTCTCAGGCTGGCGCGGCGGCGCCACGTGGGTGCCGGTGGCGCCGAGGCTGACGGCCGCCGGAAAGCCCGCAGCTCCACAGGCTGTGGGGCCACGCGAGCGGCTGCCAAAGAGCTTTCCAACGAGGCACGGCTTTCCCTCCTGGCTCTTCGGGTGTGGGAGCTGTGGCCAGAGCCGCGGCCCTACCGGAAAATGCTTCGGGGGCTGGCGCGGCGGCGCCACGTGGGCGCCGGTGGCGCCGAGGCTGACGGCCGCCGGAAAGCCCGCAGCCCCACGGGCTGTGGGGCCACGCGAGCGGCTGCCAAAGAGCTTTCCAACGAGGCACGGCTTTCCCTCCTGGCTCTTTGGGCGTGGGAGCTGTGGCCAGAGCCGCGGCCCTACCGGAAAATGCTTCGGGGGCTGGCGCGGCGTCGCCAGGTGGGCGCCGGTGGCGCCGAGGCTGACGGCCGCTGGAAAGCCCGCAGCCCCATGAGCTGTGGGGCCACGCGAGCGGCTGCCAAAGAGCTTTCCAACGAGGCACGGCTTTCCCTCCTGGCTCTTCGGGCGTGGGAGCTGTGGCCAGAGCCGCGGCCCTACCAGAAAATGCTTCGCAGGCTGGCACGGCGGCGCCAGGTGGGCGCCAGTGTCGCCGAGGCTGACGGCCGCCGGAAAGCCCGCAGCCCCACGGGCTGTGGGGCCACGCGAGCGGCTGCCAAAGAGCTTTCCAACGAGGCACGGCTTTCCTTCCTGGCTCTTCGGGCGTTTGAGCTGTGGCCAGAGCCGCGGCCCTACCGGAAAATGGTTCGCAGGCTGGCGCGGCGGCGCCACGTAGGCTTCGGTGGCGCCGAGGCTGACGGCCGCGGGAAAGCCCACAGCCCCACGGGCTGTGGGGCCACGCGAGCGGCTGCCAAAGAGCTTTCCATCGAGACACGGCTTTCCTTCCTGGCTCTTCGGGCGTGGGAGCTGTGGCCAGAGCCGCGGCCCTACCGGAAAATGGTTCGCAGGCTGGCGCGGCGGCGCCACGTGGGCGCCAGTGTCACCGAGGCTGATGGCCGCCGGAAAGCCCGCAGCCCCACGGGCTGTGGGGCCACACGAGCGGCTGCCAAAGAGCTTTCCAACGAGGCACGGCTTTCCCTCCTGGGTGTTCGAGCGTGGGAGCTGTCGCCAGAGCCGCGGCCCTACCGGAAAATGCTTCGCAGGCTGGCGCGGCGGCGCCAGGTGGGCGGCGGTGGCGCCCAGGCTGACGGCCGCCGCAAAGCCCGCAGCCCCACGGGCTGTGGGGCCACGCGAGCGGCTGCCAAAGAGCTTTCCAACGAGGCACGGCTTTCCCTCCTCGGTCTTCGGGTGTGGGAGCTGTGGCCAGAGACGCGGCCCTACCGGAAAATGCTTCGCAGGCTGGCACGGCGGCGCCAGGTGGGCGCCAGTGGCGCCGAGGCTGACGGCCGCCGCAAAGCCCGCAGCCCCACGGGCTGTGGGGCCACGCGAGCGGCTGCCAAAGAGCTTTCCAACGAGGCACGGCTTTCCCTCCTGGCTCTTCAGGCGTCGGAGCTGTCGCCAGAGCCGCGGCCCTACCGGAAAATGCTTCGCAGGCTGGCGCGGTGGCGCCATGTAGGCGCCGGTGGCACCGAGGCTGACGGCCGCTGGAAAGCCCGCAGCCCCACGGGCTGTGGGGCCACGCGAGCGGCTGCCAAAGAGCTTTCCAACGAGGCATGGCTTTCCCTCCTGGCTCTTCGGGCATGGGAGCTGTGGCCAGAGCCGCGGCCCTACCGGAAAATGCTTCGGGGGCTGGCGCGGCGGAGCCAGGTGGGCGCCGGTGGCGCCGAGGCTGACGGCCGCCGCAAAGCCCGCAGCCCCACGGTGTGTGGGGCCACGCGAGCGGCTGCCAAAGAGCTTTCCAACGAGGCACGGCTTTCCCTCCTGGCTCTTCGGGCGTGGGAGCTGTGGACAGAGCCGCGGCCCTACCGGAAAATGCTTCGCAGGCTGGCACGGCGGCGCCAGGTGGGCGCCGGTGGCGCCGAGGCTGACGGCCGCCGCAAAGCCCGCAGCCCCACGGGCTGTGGGGCCACGCGAGCGGCTGCCAAAGAGCTTTCCAACGAGGCACGGCTTTCCCTCCTGGCTCTTCGGGCGTGGGAGCTGTGGCCAGAGCCGCGGCCCTACCGGAAAATGCTTCGGGGGCTGGCGCGGCGGCGCCAGGTGGGCGCCGGTGGCGCCGAGGCTGACGGCCGCCGCAAAGCCCGCAGCCCCACGGGCTGTGGGGCCACGCGAGCGGCTGCCAAAGAGCTTTCCAACGAGGCACGGCTTTCCTTCCTGGCTCTTCGGGCGTGGGAGCTGTGGCCAGAGCCGCGGCCCTACCGGAAAATGGTTCGCAGGCTGGCGCGGCGGCACCACGTAGGCTTCGGTGGCGCCGAGGCTGACGGCCACCGCAAAGCCCGCAGCCCCACGGGCTGTGGGGCCACGCGAGCGGCTGCCAAAGAGCTTTCCAACAAGGCACGGCTTTCCCTCCTGGCTCTTCAGGCGTGGGAGCTGTGGCCAGAGCCGCGGCCCTACCGGAAAATGCTTCGCAGGCTGGCGCAGCGGCGCCACGTGGGCGCCAGTTTCGCCGAGGCTGATGGCCGCCGGAAAGCCCGCAGCCCCACGGGCTGTGGGGCCACACGAGCGGCTGCCAAAGAGCTTTCCAACGAGGCACGGCTTTCCCTCCTGGGTGTTCGAGCGTGGGAGCTGTCGCCAGAGCCGCGGCCCTACCGGAAAATGCTTCGCAGGCTGGCGCGGTGGCACCATGTAGGCGCCGGTGGCACCGAGGCTGACGGCCGCTGGAAAGCCCGCAGCCCCACGGGCTGTGGGGCCACGCGAGCGGCTGCCAAAGATCTTTCCATCAAGACATGGCTTTCCCTCCTGGCTCTTCGGGCGTGGGAGCTGTGGCCAGAGCCGCGGCCCTACCGGAAAATGCTTCGCAGGCTGGCGCGGCGGCGCCACATAGGCTTCGGTGGCGCCGAGGCTGACATCCGCGGGAAAGCCCGCAGCCCCACGGGCTGTGGGGCCACGCGAGCGGCTGCCAAAGAGCTTTCCAACGAGGCACGGCTTTCCCTCCTGGCTCTTCAGGCGTGGGAGCTGTGGCCAGAGCCGCGGCCCTACCGGAAAATGCTTCGCAGGCTGGCGCGGCGGCGCCACGTGGGTGCCGGTGGCGCCGAGGCTGACGGCCGCCGGAAAGCCCGCAGCTCCACAGGATGTGGGGCCACGCGAGCGGGTGCCAAAGAGCTTTCCAACGAGGCACGGCTTTCCCTCCTGGCTCTTCGGGCGTGGGAGCTGTGGCCAGAGCCGCGGCCCTACCAGAAAATGCTTCGGGGGCTGGCGCGGCGGCGCCAGGTGGGCGCCGGTGGCGCCGAGGCTGACGGCCGCCGGAAAGCCCGCAGCCCCACGGGCTGTGGGGCCACGCGAGCGGCTGCCAAAGAGCTTTCCAACGACGCATGGCTTTCCCTCCTGGCTCTTCGGCCGTGGGAGCTGTGGCCAGAGCCGCGGCCCTACCGGAAAATGCTTCGCAGGCTGGCGCGGTGGCACCATGTAGGCGCCGGTGGCACCGAGGCTGACGGCCGCTGGAAAGCCCGCAGCCCCACGGGCTGTGGGGCCACGCGAGCGGCTGCCAAAGAGCTTTCCAACGAGGCATGGCTTTCCCTCCTGGCTCTTCGGGCGTGGGAGCTGTGGCCAGAGCCGCGGCCCTACCGGAAAATGCTTCGCAGGCTGGCGCAGCAGCGCCACGTGGGTGCCGGTGGCGCCGAGGCTGACGGCCGCCGGAAAGCCCGCAGCTCCACAGGCTGTGGGGCCACGCGAGCGGCTGCCAAAGAGCTTTCCAACGAGGCACGGCTTTCCCTCCTGGCTCTTCAGGCGTGGGAGCTGTGGCCAGAGCCGCGGCCCTACCGGAAAATGCTTCGCAGGCTGGCGCGGCGGCGCCACGTGGGTGCCGGTGGCGCCGAGGCTGACGGCCGCCGCAAAGCCCGCAGCTCCACAGGATGTGGGGCCACGCGAGCGGCTGCCAAAGAGCTTTCCAACGAGGCACGGCTTTCCCTCCTGGCTCTTCGGGTGTGGGAGCTGTGGCCAGAGCCGCGGCCCTACCAGAAAATGCTTCGGGGGCTGGCGCGGCGGCGCCAGGTGGGCGCCGGTGGCGCCGAGGCTGACGGCCGCCGGAAAGCCCGCAGCCCCACGGGCTGTGGGGCCACGCGAGCGGCTGCCAAAGAGCTTTCCAACGAGGCACGGCTTTCCCTCCTGGCTCTTCGGGCGTGGGAGCTGTGGCCAGAGCCGCGGCCCTACCGGAAAATGCTTCGGGGGCTGGCGCGGCGTCGCCAGGTGGGCGCCGGTGGCGCCGAGGCTGACGGCCGCTGGAAAGCCCGCAGCCCCATGGGCTGTGGGGCCACGTGAGCGGCTGCCAAAGAGCTTTCCAACGAGGCACGGCTTTCCCTCCTGGCTCTTCGGGCGTGGGAGCTGTGGCCAGAGCCGCGGCCCTACCAGAAAATGCTTCGCAGGCTGGCACGGCGGCGCCAGGTGGGCGCCAGTGTCGCCGAGGCTGACGGCCGCCGGAAAGCCCGCAGCCCCACGGGCTGTGGGGCCACGCGAGCGGCTGCCAAAGAGCTTTCCAACGAGGCACGGCTTTCCCTCCTGGCTCTTCGGGCGTGGGAGCTGTGGACAGAGCCGCGGCCCTACCGGAAAATGCTTCGCAGGCTGGCGCAGCAGCGCCACGTGGGTGCCGGTGGCGCAGAGGCTGACGGCCGCCGGAAAGCCCGCAGCTCCACAGGCTGCGGGGCCACGCGAGCGGCTGCCAAAGAGCTTTCCAACGAGGCACGGCTTTCCCTCCTGGCTCTTCGGGCGTGGGAGCTGTGGCCAGAGCCGCGGCCCTACCAGAAAATGCTTCGGGGGCTGGCGCGGCGGCGCCAGGTGGGCGCCGGTGGTGCCGAGGCTGACGGCCGCTGGAAAGCCCGCACCCCACGGGCTGTGGGGCCACGCGAGCGGCTGCCAAAGAGCTTTCCAACGAGGCATGGCTTTCCCTCCTGGCTCTTCGGCCGTGGGAGCTGTGGCCAGAGCCGCGGCCCTACCGGAAAATGCTTCGCAGGCTGGCGCGGTGGCACCATGTAGGCCCCGGTGGCACCGAGGCTGACGGCCGCTGGAAAGCCCGCAGCCCCACGGGCTGTGGGGCCACGCGAGCGGCTGCCAAAGATCTTTCCATCAAGACACGCCTTTCCCTCCTGGCTCTTCGGGCGTGGGAGCTGTGGCCAGAGCCGCGGCCCTACCGGAAAATGCTTCGCAGGCTGGCGCGGCGGCGCCACATAGGCTTCGGTGGCGCCGAGGCTGACGTCCGCGGGAAAGCCCGCAGCCCCACGGGCTGTGGGGCCACGCGAGCGGCTGCCAAAGAGCTTTCCAACAAGGCACGGCTTTCCCTCCTGGCTCTTCAGGCGTGGGAGCTGTGGCCAGAGCCGCGGCCCTACCGGAAAATGCTTCGCAGGCTGGCGCGGCGGCGCCACGTGGGTGCCGGTGGCGCCGAGGCTGACGGCCGCCGCAAAGCCCGCAGCTCCACAGGATGTGGGGCCACGCGAGCGGCTGCCAAAGAGCTTTCCAACGAGGCACGGCTTTCCCTCCTGGCTCTTCGGTTGTGGGAGCTGTGGCCAGAGCCGCGGCCCTACCAGAAAATGCTTCGGGGGCTGGCGCGGCGGCGCCAGGTGGGCGCCGGTGGCGCCGAGGCTGACGGCCGCCGGAAAGCCCACAGCCCCACGGGCTGTGGGGCCACGCGAGCGGCTGCCAAAGAGCTTTCCAACGAGGCACGGCTTTCCCTCCTGGCTCTTTGGGCGTGGGAGCTGTGGCCAGAGCCGCGGCCCTACCGGAAAATGCTTCGGGGGCTGGCGCGGCGTCGCCAGGTGGGCGCCGGTGGCGCCGAGGCTGACGGCCGCTGGAAAGCCCGCAGCCCCACGGGCTGTGGGGCCACGCGAGCGGCTGCCAAAGAGCTTTCCAACGAGGCACGGCTTTCCCTCCTGGCTCTTCGGGCGTGGGAGCTGTGGCCAGAGCCGCGGCCCTACCAGAAAATGCTTCGCAGGCTGGCACGGCGGCGCCAGGTGGGCGCCAGTGGCGCCGAGGCTGACGGCCGCCGGAAAGCCCGCAGCCCCACGGGCTGTGGGGCCACGCGAGCGGCTGCCAAAGAGCTTTCCAACGAGGCACGGCTTTCCTTCCTGGCTCTTCGGGCGTTTGAGCTGTGGCCAGAGCCGCGGCCCTACCGGAAAATGCTTCGCAGGCTGGCGCGGCGGCGCCACGTAGGCTTCGGTGGCGCCGAGGCTGACGGCCGCGGGAAAGCCCGCAGCCCCACGGGCTGTGGGGCCACGCGAGCGGCTGCCAAAGAGCTTTCCATCGAGACACGGCTTTCCTTCCTGGCTCTTCGGGCGTGGGAGCTGTGGACAGAGCCGCGGCCCTACCGGAAAATGCTTCGCAGGCTGGCGCGGCGGCGCCAGGTGGGCGGCGGTGGCGCCGAGGCTGACGGCCGCCGCAAAGCCCACAGCCCCACGGGCTGTGGGGCCACGCGAGCGGCTGCCAAAGAGCTTTCCAACGAGGCACGGCTTTCCCTCCTGGCTCTTCGGGCGTGGGAGCTGTGGCCAGAGCCGCGGCCCTACCGGAAAATGCTTCGCAGGCTGGCGCGGCGTCGCCAGGTGGGTGCCGGTGGCACCGAGGCTGACGGCCGCTGGAAAGCCCGCAGCCCCATGGGCTGTGGGGCCACGCGAGCGGCTGCCAAAGAGCTTTCCATCGAGACACGGCTTTCCTTCCTGGCTCTTCGGGCGTGGGAGCTGTGGCCAGAGCCGCGGCCCTACCGGAAAATGGTTCGCAGGCTGGCGCGGCGGCGCCACGTGGGCGCCAGTGTCGCCGATGCTGATGGCCGCCGGAAAGCCCGCAGCCCCACGGGCTGTGGGGCCACACGAGCGGCTGCCAAAGAGCTTTCCAACGAGGCACGGCTTTCCCTCCTGGGTGTTCGAGCGTGGGAGTTGTCGCCAGAGCCGCGGCCCTACCGGAAAATGCTTCGGGGGCTGGCGCGGCGGCGCCAGGTGGGCGCCGGTGGCGCCGAGGCTGACGGCCGCCGCAAAGCCCGCAGCCCCACGGGCTGTGGGGCCACGCGAGCGGCTGCCAAAGAGCTTTCCAACGAGGCACGGCTTTCCCTCCTCGGTCTTCGGGTGTGGGAGCTGTGGCCAGAGCCGCGGCCCTACCGGAAAATGCTTCGCAGGCTGGCTCAGCGTTGCCAGGTGGGCGGCGGTGGCACCGAGGCTGACGGCCGCTGGAAAGCCCGAAGCCCCACGGGCTGTGGGGCCACGCGAGCGGCTGCCAAAGAGCTTTCCATCGAGACACGGCTTTCCCTCCTGGCTCTTCGGGCGTGGGAGCTGTGGCCAGAGACGCGGCCCTACCGGAAAATGCTTCGCAGGCTGGCACGGCGGCGCCAGGTGGGCGCCAGTGGCGCCGAGGCTGACGGCCGCCGCAAAGCCCGCAGCCCCACGGGCTGTGGGGCCACGCGAGCGGCTGCCAAAGAGCTTTCCAATGAGGCACGGCTTTCCCTCCTGGCTCTTCAGGCGTCGGAGCTGTCGCCAGAGCCGCGGCTCTACCGGAAAATGCTTCGCAGGCTGGCGCGGTGGCGCCATGTAGGCGCCGGTGGCACCGAGGCTGACGGCCGCTGGAAAGCCCGCAGCCCCACGGGCTGTGGGGCCACGCGAGCGGCTGCCAAAGAGCTTTCCAACGAGGCATGGCTTTCCCTCCTGGCTCTTCGGGCATGGGAGCTGTGGCCAGAGCCGCGGCCCTACCGGAAAATGCTTCGGGGGCTGGCGCGGCGGCGCCAGGTGGGCGCCGGTGGCGCCGAGGCTGACGGCCGCCGCAAAGCCCGCAGCCCCACGGGCTGTGGGGCCACGCGAGCGGCTGCCAAAGACCTTTCCAATGAGGCACGGCTTTCCCTCCTGGCTCTTCGGGCGTGGGAGCTGTGGACAGAGCCGCGGCCCTACCGGAAAATGCTTCGCAGGCTGGCACGGCGGCGCCAGGTGGGCGCCAGTGGCACCGAGGCTGACGGCCGCCGCAAAGCCCGCAGCCCCACGGGCTGTGGGGCCACGCGAGCGGCTGCCAAAGAGCTTTCCAACGAGGCACGGCTTTCCCTCCTGGCTCTTCGGGCGTGGGAGCTGTGGCCAGAGCCGCGGCCCTACCGGAAAATGCTTCGGGGGCTGGCGCGGCGGCGCCAGGTGGGCGCCGGTGGCGCCGAGGCTGACGGCCGCCACAGAGCCCGCAGCCCCACGGGCTGTGGGGCCACGCGAGCGGCTGCCAAAGAGCTTTCCATCGAGACACGGCTTTCCCTCCTGGCTCTTCGGGCGTGGGAGCTGTGGCCAGAGACGCGGCCCTACCGGGAAATGCTTCGCAGGCTGGCGCGGCGGCGCCAGGTGGGCGCCGGTGGCGCCGAGCCTGACGGCCGCGGGAAAGCCCGCAGCCCCACGGGCTGTGGGGCCACGCGAGCGGCTGCCAAAGAGCTTTCCAACGAGGCATGGGTTTCCCTCCTGGCTCTTCGGGCGTGGGAGCTGTGGCCAGAGTCGCGGCCCTACCGGAAAATTCTTCGGGGGCTGGCGCGGCGGCGCCAGGTGGGCGCCGGTGGCGCCGAGGCTGACGGCTGCCGCAAAGCCCGCAGCCCCACGGGCTGTGGGGCCACGCGAGCGGCTGCCAAAGAGCTTTCCAACGAGGCACGGCTTTCCCTCCTGGGTGTTCGGGCGTGGGAGCTGTCGCCAGAGCCGCGGCCCTACTGGAAAATGCTTCGCAGGCTGGCGCGGCGGCGCCAGGTGGGCGCCGGTGGCGCCGAGGCTGACGGCCGCCGCAAAGCCCGCAGCCCCACGGGCTGTGGGGCCACGCGAGCGGCTGCCAAAGAGCTTTCCAACGAGGCACGGCTTTCCCTCCTGGGTCTTCGGGTGTGGGAGCTGTGGCCAGAGCCGCGGCCCTACTGGAAAATGCTTCGCAGGCTGGCGCGGCGTCGCCAGGTGGGCGCCGGTGGCACCGAGGCTGACGGCCGCTGGAAAGCCTGCAGCCCCACGGGCTGTGGGGCCACGCGAGCGGCTGCCAAAGAGCTTTCCATCGAGACACGGCTTTCCCTCCTGGCTCTTCGGGCGTGGGAGCTGTGGCCAGAGACGCGGCCTTACCGGAAAATGCTTCGCAGGCTGGCAAGGCGGCACCAGGTGGGCGCCGGTGGCGCCGAGGCTGACGGCCGCCGGAAAGCCCGCAGCCCCACGGGCTGTGGGGCCATGCGAGCGGCTGCCAAAGAGCTTTCCAATGAAGCACGGCTTTCCCTCCTGGCTCTTCAGGCGTCGGAGCTGTCGCCAGAGCCGCGGCCCTACCGGAAAATGCTTTGCAGGCTTGCGCGGCGGCCCGACGTGGGCGCCGGTTTAGCCCAGGCTGACGGCCGCCGGAAAGGCCACAGCCCCACGGCCTGTGGGTCCACACGAGCGGCTGCCCAAGAGCTTTCCAACGAGGCACAGCTTTCCCTCCTGGCTCTTCGGGCGTGGGAGCTGTCGCCAGAGCCGCGGCCCTACCGGAAAATACTTCGCAGGCTGGCGCGGCGGCGCAACGTGGGCGCCGGTGGCGCCGAGGCTGACGGCCGCTCAAAGCCCGCAGCCCCATGGGCTGTGGGGCCACGCGAGCGGCTGCCAAAGAGCTTTCCAACGAGGCACGGCTTTCCCTCCTGGCTCTTCGGGCGTGGGAGCTGTGGCCAGAGCCGCGGCCCTACCGGAAAATTCTTTGCAGGCTGGCGCGGCGGCCCTACGTGGGCGCCGGTGGCGCCGAGGCTGACGGCCACCACAAAGCCCGCAGCCCCATGGGCTGTGGGGCCACGCGAGCGGCTGCCAAAGAGCTTTCCAACGAGGCACGGCTTTCCCTCCTGGCTCTTCGGGCGCGGGATCTGTCGCCAGAGCCGCGGCCCTACTGGAAAATGCTTCACAGGCTGGCGCGGTGGTGACACGTGTGCGCCGGTGGCGCCGAGGCTGACGGCTGCCGGAAAGCCCGCAGCCCCACGGGCTGTGGGGCCACGCGAGCGGCTGCCAAAGAGCTTTCCAACGAGGCACGGATTTCCCTCCTGGCTCTTCAGGCGTGGGAGCTGTCGCCAGAGCCGCGGCCCTACCGGAAAATGCTTCGCAGGCTGGCGCGGCGGCCCCACGTGGGCGCCCCTGGCGCCGAGGCTGACGGCCGCCGCAAAGCCCACAGCCCCACGGGCTGTGGGGCTACGTGAGCGGCTGCCAAAGAGCTTTCCAATGAGGCACGGCTTTCCCTCCTGGCTCTTCGGGCGTGGGAGCTGTGGCCAGAGCCGCGGCCCTACCGGAAAATGCTTCGCAGGCTGGCGCGGCGGCGCCAGGTGGGCGGCGGTGGCGCCGAGGCTGACGGCCGCCGCAAAGCCCGCAGCCCCACGGGCTGTGGGGCCACGCGAGCGGCTGCCAAAGAGCTTTCCAACGAGGCACGGCTTTCCCTCCTGGCTCTTCGGGCGTGGGAGCTGTCGCCAGAGCCGCGGCCCTACTGGAAAATGCTTCGCAGGCTGGTGCAGCGACCCCACGTGGACGCCGGTGGCGCTGAGGCTGACGGCCGCCGCAAAGCCCGCAGCCCCATTGGCTGTGGGGCCATGCGAGCGGGTGCCAAAGAGCTTTCCAACGAGGCACGGCTTTCCCTCCTGGCTCTTCAGGCGTGGGAGCTGTCGCCAGAGCCGCGGCCCTACCGGAAAATGCTTCGCAGGCTGGCGCGGTGGTGCCACGTGGGCGCCGGTGGCGCCGCGGTTGACGTCCGCCACAAAGCCCGCAGCGCCATGGGCTGTGGGGCCACGCGAGCGGCTGCCAAAGAGCTTTCCAACGAGGCACGTCTTTCCCTCCTGGCTCTTCGGGCGTGGGAGCTGTCGCCAGAGATGCAGCCCTACCGGAAAATGCTTCGCAGGCTGGCGCGGCGGCGCAACGTGGGCGCCAGTGGCGCCGATGCTGACGGCCGCCGGAAAGCCCGCAGCCCCACAGGCTTTAGGGCCATGCGAGTGGCTGCCAAAGACCTTTCCAACGAGGCACGTCTTTCCCTCCTGGCTCTTCGGGCGTGGGAGCTGTCGCCAGAGCCGCGGCCCTACCGGAAAATGCTTCGCAGGCTGGCGCAGCGGCGCAACGTGGGCGCCGGTGGCGCCGAGTCTGACGGCCGCCTCAACACCCGCAGCCCCACGGGCTGTGGGGCCACGCGAGCGGCTGCCAAAGAGCTTTCCAACGAGGCACGGCTTTCCCTCCTGGCTCTTCGGGCGTGGGAGCTGTCGCCAGAGCCGCGGCCATACCGGAAAATGCTTCGCAGGCTGGCGCAGCGGCGCAACGTGGGCGCCGGTGGCGCCGAGTCTGACGGCCGCCTCAACACCCGCAGCCCCACGGGCTGTGGGGCCACGCGAGCGGCTGCCAAAGAGCTTTCCAACAAGGCACGGCTTTCCCTCCTGGCTCTTCGGGCGTGGGAGCTGTCGCCAGAGCCGCGGCCCTACCGGAAAATGCTTCGCAGGCTGGAGCGGCGGCGCCACATCGGCACCGGTGGCACCGAGGCTGACGGCCGCCTCAACGCCCGCAGCCCCATGGGCTGTGGGGCCACGCGAGCGGCTGCCAAAGAGCTTTCCAACGAGGCACGGCTTTCCCTCCTGGCTCTTTGGCCGTGGGAGCTGTCGCCAGAGACGCGGCCCTACCGGAAAATGCTTCGCAGGCTGGAGCGGCGGCGCCACGTGGGCGCCGGTGTCGCCCAGGCTGACGGCCGCCGCAAAGCCCGCAGCCCCACAGGCTGTGGGGCCATGCGAGCGGCTGCCAAAGAGCTTTCCAAGAAGGCACGGCTTTCCCTCCTGGCTCTTCGGGCGTGGGAGCTCTCGCCAGAGCCGCGGCCCTACCGGAAAATGCTTCGCAGGCTGGCGCGGCGGCCCGACGTGGGCGCCGGTGGCGCCGAGGCTGACAGCCGCCGGAAAGCCCGCAGCCCCACGGGCTGTGGGGCCACGCAAGCGGCTGCCAAAGAGCTTTAGAACGAGGCACGGCTTTCCCTCCTGGCTCTTCGGGCGTGGGAGCTGTCGCCAGAGCCGCGGCCCTACCGGAAAATGCTTTGCAGGCTGGTGCGTCGGCCCGACGTGGGCGCCTGTGTCGCCCAGGCTGACGGCCGCCAGAAAGCCCGCAGCCCCACGGGCTGTGGGGCCACGCGAGCGACTGCCAAGGAGCTTTCCAATGAGACACGGCTTTCCCTCCTGGCTCTTCGGGCGTGGGAGCTGTGGCCAGAGACGCGGCCCTACCGGAAAATGCTTCGGGGGCCGGCGCGGCGGCCCCACGTGAGCGCCGGTGGCGCCGAGGCTGATGGCCACCGCAAAGCCCGCAGCCCCACAGGCTGTGGGGACACGCAAGCGGCTGCCAAAGAGCTTTCCAACGAGGCACGGCTTTCCCTCCTGGCTCTTCGGGCGTGGGAGCTGTCGCCAGAGCCGCGGCTCTACCGGAAAATGCTTCGCAGGCTGGCGCGGCGGCGTCACGTGGGCGCCGGTGGCGCCGAGGCTGACGGCCGCCGGAAAGCCCGCAGCCCCACAGGCTTTAGGGCCATGCAAGTGGCTGCCAAAGAGCTTTCCAACAAGGCACGGCTTTCCCTCCTGGCTCTTCGGGTGTGGGAGCTTTTGCCAGAGCCGCGGCCCTACCGGAAAATGCTTCGCAGGCTGGCGCAGCGGCCCCACGTGGGCGCCGGTGTCGCCCAGGCTGACGGCTGCTGCAAAGCCGCAGCCCCACGGGCTGTGGGGCCATGAGAGCGGCTGCCAAAGAGCTTTCCAACGAGGCACGGCTTTCCCTCCTGGCTCTTCGGGCGTGGGAGCTGTCGCCAGAGCCGCGGCCCTACCTGAAAATGCTTCGCAGGCTGGCGCGGCGGCCACACCTGGGCGCCGGTATTGCCCAGGCTGACGGCCGCCAGAAAGCCCGCAGCCCCACGGGGTGTGGGGCCACGCGAGCGGCTGCCAAAGAGCTTTCCAACGAGGCACGGCTTTCCCTCCTGGCTCTTCGGGTGTGGGAGCTGTCGCCAGAGACGCGGCCCTACCGCAAAATGCTTCGCAGGCTGGCACGGCGGCGCCACGTGGGCGCCGGTGGCGCCGAGGCTGACGGCCGCCGGAAAGCCCGCAGCCCCACGGGCTGTGGGGCCACGCGAGCGGCTACCAAAGAGCTTTCCAATGAGGCAGGGCTTTCCCTCCTAGCTCTTCGGGCGTGGGAGCTGTCGCCAGAGCCGCGGCCCTACCGGAAAATGCTTCCAGGCTGGTGCAGCGGCGCAACGTGGACGCCGATGGCGCCGAGGCTGACGGCCGCCGCAAAGCCCGCAGCCCCACGGGCTGTGAGGCCACGCGAGCGGCTGCCAAAGAGCTTTCCAACGAGGCACGGCTTTCCCTCCTGGCTCTTCGGGCGTGGGAGCTGTCGCCAGAGCCGCGGCTCTACCGGAAAATGCTTCGCAGGCTGGCGCGGCGGCGCCACGTGGGCGCCGGTGGCACTGAGGCTGACGGCTGCCGCAAAGCCCGCAGCCCCATGGGCTGTGGGGCCACGCGAGCGGCTGCCAAAGAGCTTTCCAACGAGGCACGGCTTTCCCTCCTGGCTCTTCGGGCGTGGGAGCTGTCGCCAGAGACGCGGCCCTACCAGAAAAATGCTTCGGGGGCTGGCGCGGCGGCGTCACGTGGGCGCCGGTGGCGCCGAGGCTGACGGCCGCCGGAAAGCCCGCAGCCCCACAGGATTTAGGGCCATGCAAGTGGCTGCCAAAGAGCTTTCCAAGAAGGCACGGCTTTCCCTCCTGGCTCTTCGGGCACGGGAGCTGTCGCCAGAGACGCGGCCCTACCGGAAAATGCTTCGCAGGCTGGCGGGGCGGCGCCACGTGGGCGCCGGTGGCACTGAGGCTGACGGCTGCCGCAAAGCCCGCAGCCCCACAGGCTTTAGGGCCATACAAGTGGCTGCCAAAGAGCTTTCCAAGGAGGCACGGCTTTCCCTCCTGGCTCTTCGGGCGCGGGAGCTGTCGCCAGAGCCGCGGCCCTACCGGAAAATGCTTCGCAGGCTAGCGCGGCGGCCCCACCTGGGCGCCGGTGTCGCCCAGGCTGACAGCCGCCGGAAAACCCGCAGCCCCACGGGCTGTGGGGCCACGCGAGCGGCTGCCAAAGAGCTTTCCAACGAGGCACGGCTTTCCCTCCTGGCTCTTCGGGCGTGGGAGCTGTCGCCAGAGCCGCGGCCCTACTGGAAAATGCTTCGCAGGCTGGTGCAGCGGCCCCACGTGGAGGCCGGTGGCGCCGAGGCTGACGGCCGCCGCAAAGCCCGCAGCCCCATTGGCTGTGGGGCCATGCGAGCGGCTGCCAAAGAGCTTTCCAACGAGGCACGGCTTTCCCTCCTGGCTCTTCAGGCGTGGGAGCTGTCGCCAGAGCCGCGGCCCTACCGGAAAATGCTTCGCAGGCTGGCGCGGTGGTGCCACGTGGGCGCCGGTGGCGCCGCGGTTGACGTCCGCCACAAAGCCCGCAGCGCCATGGGCTGTGGGGCCACGCGAGCGGCTGCCAAAGAGCTTTCCAACGAGGCACGGCTTTCCCTCCTGGCTCTTCGGGCGTGGGAGCTGTCGCCAGAGCCGCGGCCCTACCGGAAAATGCTTCGCAGGCTGGCGCAGCGGCCCCACGTGGGCGCCGGTGTCGCCCAGGCTGACGGCTGCTGCAAAGCCGCAGCCCCACGGGCTGTGGGGCCATGAGAGCGGCTGCCAAAGAGCTTTCCAACGAGGCACGGCTTTCCCTCCTGGCTCTTCGGGCGTGGGAGCTGTCGCCAGAGCCGCGGCCCTACCTGAAAATGCTTCGCAGGCTGGCGCGGCGGCCACACCTGGGCGCCGGTATTGCCCAGGCTGACGGCCGCCAGAAAGCCCGCAGCCCCACGGGGTGTGGGGCCACGCGAGCGGCTGCCAAAGAGCTTTCCAACGAGGCACGGCTTTCCCTCCTGGCTCTTCGGGTGTGGGAGCTGTCGCCAGAGACGCGGCCCTACCGCAAAATGCTTCGCAGGCTGGCACGGCGGCGCCACGTGGGCGCCGGTGGCGCCGAGGCTGACGGCCGCCGGAAAGCCCGCAGCCCCACGGGCTGTGGGGCCACGCGAGCGGCTACCAAAGAGCTTTCCAATGAGGCAGGGCTTTCCCTCCTAGCTCTTCGGGCGTGGGAGCTGTCGCCAGAGCCGCGGCCCTACCGGAAAATGCTTCCAGGCTGGTGCAGCGGCGCAACGTGGACGCCGATGGCGCCGAGGCTGACGGCCGCCGCAAAGCCCGCAGCCCCACGGGCTGTGAGGCCACGCGAGCGGCTGCCAAAGAGCTTTCCAACGAGGCACGGCTTTCCCTCCTGGCTCTTCGGGCGTGGGAGCTGTCGCCAGAGCCGCGGCTCTACCGGAAAATGCTTCGCAGGCTGGCGCGGCGGCGCCACGTGGGCGCCGGTGGCACTGAGGCTGACGGCTGCCGCAAAGCCCGCAGCCCCATGGGCTGTGGGGCCACGCGAGCGGCTGCCAAAGAGCTTTCCAACGAGGCACGGCTTTCCCTCCTGGCTCTTCGGGCGTGGGAGCTGTCGCCAGAGACGCGGCCCTACCAGAAAAATGCTTCGGGGGCTGGCGCGGCGGCGTCACGTGGGCGCCGGTGGCGCCGAGGCTGACGGCCGCCGGAAAGCCCGCAGCCCCACAGGATTTAGGGCCATGCAAGTGGCTGCCAAAGAGCTTTCCAAGAAGGCACGGCTTTCCCTCCTGGCTCTTCGGGCACGGGAGCTGTCGCCAGAGACGCGGCCCTACCGGAAAATGCTTCGCAGGCTGGCGGGGCGGCGCCACGTGGGCGCCGGTGGCACTGAGGCTGACGGCTGCCGCAAAGCCCGCAGCCCCACAGGCTTTAGGGCCATACAAGTGGCTGCCAAAGAGCTTTCCAAGGAGGCACGGCTTTCCCTCCTGGCTCTTCGGGCGCGGGAGCTGTCGCCAGAGCCGCGGCCCTACCGGAAAATGCTTCGCAGGCTAGCGCGGCGGCCCCACCTGGGCGCCGGTGTCGCCCAGGCTGACAGCCGCCGGAAAACCCGCAGCCCCACGGGCTGTGGGGCCACGCGAGCGGCTGCCAAAGAGCTTTCCAACGAGGCACGGCTTTCCCTCCTGGCTCTTCGGGCGTGGGAGCTGTCGCCAGAGCCGCGGCCCTACTGGAAAATGCTTCGCAGGCTGGTGCAGCGGCCCCACGTGGAGGCCGGTGGCGCCGAGGCTGACGGCCGCCGCAAAGCCCGCAGCCCCATTGGCTGTGGGGCCATGCGAGCGGCTGCCAAAGAGCTTTCCAACGAGGCACGGCTTTCCCTCCTGGCTCTTCAGGCGTGGGAGCTGTCGCCAGAGCCGCGGCCCTACCGGAAAATGCTTCGCAGGCTGGCGCGGTGGTGCCACGTGGGCGCCGGTGGCGCCGCGGTTGACGTCCGCCACAAAGCCCGCAGCGCCATGGGCTGTGGGGCCACGCGAGCGGCTGCCAAAGAGCTTTCCAACGAGGCACGGCTTTCCCTCCTGGCTCTTCGGGCGTGGGAGCTGTCGCCAGAGATGCAGCCCTACCGGAAAATGCTTCGCAGGCTGGCGCGGCGGCACCACGTGAGCGCCGGTGGCGCCGAGGCTGACGGCCGCCGCAAAGCCCGCAGCCCCACGGGCTGTGGGGCCATGCGAGCGGCTGCCAAAGAGCTTTCCAACGAGGCACGGCTTTCCCTCCTGGCTCTTCGGGCGTGGGAGCTGTCGCCAGAGACGCGGCCCTACCGGAAAATGCTTCGCAGGCTGCCGCGGTGGCACCACGTCGGCGCCGGTGGCGCCCAGGCTGACGTCCGCCGCAAAGCCCGCAGCCCCATGGGTTGTGGGGCCACGCGAGCGGCTGCCAAAGATCTTTCCAACGAGGCACGGCTTTCCCTCCTGGCTCTTCGGGCGTGGGAGCTGTCGCCAGAGCCGCGGCCCTACCGGAAAATGCTTCGCAGGCTGGCCCGGCGGCGCAACGTGGGCGCCGGTGGCGCCGAGTCTGACGGCCGCCTCAACACCCGCAGCCCCATGGGCTGTGGGGCCACGCGAGCGGCTGCCAAAGAGCTTTCCAACAAGGCACGGCTTTCCCTCCTGGCTCTTCGGGCGTGGGAGCTGTCGCCAGAGCCGCGGCCCTACCGGAAAATGCTTCGCAGGCTGCCGCGGCGGCGCAACGTGGGCGCCTGTGGCACTGAGGCTGACGGCCGCCGCAAAGCCCGCAGCCCCACGGGCTGTGGGGCCATGCGAGCGGCTGCCAAAGAGCTTTCCAACGAGGCACGGCTTTCCCTCCTGGCTCTTCGGGCGTGTGAGCTGTCGCCAGAGCCGCGGCCCTACCGGAAAATGCTTCGCAGGCTGGCGCGGCGGCCCGACGTGGGCGCCGATGGCGCCGAGGCTGACGGCCGCCGGAAAGCCCGCAGCCCCACGGGCTGTGGGGCCACGCGAGCGGCTGCCAAAGAGCTTTCCAACGAGGCACGGCTTTCCCTCCTGCCTCTTCGGGCGTGGGAGCTCTCGCCAGAGCCGCGGCCCTACTGGAAAATGCTTCGCAGGCTGGCGCAGCGGCCCCACGTGGGTGCCAGTGGCGCCGAGGCTGACGGCTGCCGCAAAGCCCGCAGCCCCACGGGCTGTGGGGCCATGCGAGCGGCTGCCAAAGAGCTTTCCAACGAGGCACGGCTTTCCCTCCTGGCTCTTCGGGCGTGGGAGCTGTCGCCAGAGCCCTGGCCCTACCGGAAAATGCTTCGCAGGCTGGCGCCGTGGCGCCACGTGGGCGCCGGTGTCGCCCAGGCTGACGGCCGCCGGAAAGCCCGCAGCCCCACGAGCTGTGGGGACATGCGAGCGGCTGCCAAAGAGCTTTCCAACGAAGCACGGCTTTCCCTCCTGGCTCTTCGGGCGTGGGAGCTGTCACAAGAGCTGCGGCCCTACCGGAAAATGCTTCGCAGGCTGGCGCGGCGGCCCCACGTGGGTGGCAGTGGCGCCGAGGCTGACGGCTGCCGCAAAGCCCGCAGCCCCACGGGCTGTGGGGCCACGCGAGCGGCTGCCAAAGAGCTTTCCAACGAGGCACGGCTTTCCCTCCTAGCTCTTCGGGCGAGAGAGGTGAAGCCAGAGCCGCGGCCCTACCGGAAAATGCTTCGCAGTCTGGCGTGGCGGCGCCACGTGGGCGCCGGTGGTGCCGAGGCTGACGGCCGCCGCAAAGCCCGCAGCCCCACGGGCTGTGGGGCCACGCGAGCGGCTGCCAAAGAGCTTTCCAACGAGGCACGGCTTTCCCTCCTGGCTCTTCGGGCGTGGGAGCTGTCGCCAGAGCAGCGGCCCTACCGGAAAATGCTTCGCAGGCCGGCGCGGCGGCGCAACGTGGGCGCCGGTGGCGCCGACGCTGACGGCCGCCGCAAATTCCGCAGCCCCATGGGCTGTGGGGCCATGCGAGCGGCTGCCAAAGAGCTTTCCAACGAGGCACGGCTTTCCCTCCTGGCTCTTCGGGCGTGGGAGCTGTCGCCAGAGCCGCGGCCGTACCGGAAAATGCTTCGCAGGCTGGCGCGGCGGCGCAACGTGGGCGCCGGTGGCGCCGAGGCTGACGGCCGCCGCAAAGCCCATAGCCCCACGGGCTGTGGGGCCACGCGAGCGGCTGCCAAAGAGCTTTCCAACAAGGGACGGCTTTCCCTCCTCGCTCTTCGGGCGTGGGAGCTGTCGCCAGAGACGCGGCCCTACCGCAAAATGCTTCGCAGGCTGGCGCGGCGGCCCGACGTGGGCGCCGATGGCGCCGAGGCTGACGGCCGCCGCAAAGCCCGCAGCCCCACGGGCTGTGGGGCCATGCGAGCGGCTGCCAAAGAGCTTTCCAACGAGGCACGGCTTTCCCTCCTGGCTCTTCGGGCGTGGGAGCTGTCGCCAGAGCCGCGGCCCTACCGGAAAATGCTTCGCAGGCTGGCGCGGCGACCCGACGTGGGCGCCGATGGCGCCGAGGCTGACGGCCGCCGGAAAGCCCGCAGCCCCACGGGCTGTGGGGCCACGTGAGCGGCTGCCAAAGAGCTTTCCAACGAGGCACGGCTTTCCCTCCTGCCTCTTCGGGCGTGGGAGCTCTCGCCAGAGCTGCGGCCCTACTGGAAAATGCTTCGCAGGCTGGCGCAGCGGCCCCACGTGGGTGCCAGTGGCGCCGAGGCTGACGGCTGCCGCAAAGCCCGCAGCCCCACGGGCTGTGGGGCCATGCGAGCGGCTGCCAAAGAGCTTTCCAATGAGGCACGGCTTTCCCTCCTGGCTCTTCGGGCGTGTGAGCTGTCGCCAGAGCCGCGGCCGTACCGGAAAATGCTTCGCAGGCTGGCGCGGCGGCGCAACGTGGGCGCCGGTGGCGCCGAGGCTGACGGCCGCCGGAAAGCCCATAGCCCCACGGGCTGTGGGGCCACGCGAGCGGCTGCCAAAGAGCTTTCCAACAAGGGACGGCTTTCCCTCCTCGCTCTTCGGGCGTGGGAGCTGTCGCCAGAGACGCGGCCCTACCGGAAAATGCTTCGCAGGCTGGCGCGGCGGCCCGACGTGAGCGCCGGTGGCGCCGAGGCTGACGGCCGCCGGAAAGCCCGCAGCCCCACGGGCTGTGGGGCCACGTGAGTGGCTGCCAAAGAGCTTTCCAACGAGGCACGGCTTTCCCTCCTGGCTCTTCGGGCGTGGGAGCTGTCGCCAGAGACGCGGCCCTACCGGAAAATGCTTCGCAGGCTGGCGTGTTGGAACCACGTCGGCGCCGGTGACGCCCAGGCTGACAGCCGCCGCAAAGCCCGCAGCCCCACGGGCTGTGGGGCCATGCGAGCGGCTGCCAAAGAGCTTTCCAACGAGGCACGGCTTTCCCTCCTGGCTCTTCGGGCGTGGGAGCTGTCGCCAGAGCCCTGGCCCTACCGGAAAATGCTTCGCAGGCTGGCGCCGTGGCGCCACGTGGGCGCCGGTGTCGCCCAGGCTGACGGCCGCCGGAAAGCCCGCAGCCCCACGGGCTGTGGGGCCACGCGAGCGTCTGCCAAAGAGCTTTCCAACGAGGCACGGCTTTCCCTCCTGGCTCTTCGGGCGTGGGAGCTGTCGCCAGAGCTGCGGCCCTACCGGAAAATGCTTCGCAGGCTGGCGCCGCGGCCGCACGTGGGTGCCAGTGGCGCCGAGGCTGACGGCCGCCGCAAAGCCCGCAGTCCCACGGGCTGTGGGGCCATGCGAGCAGCTGCCAAAGAGCTTTCCAACGAGGCACGGCTTTCCCTCCTGGCTCTTCGGGCGTGGGAGCTGTCGCCAGAGCCGCGGCCCTACTGGAAAATGCTTCACAGGCTGGCGCGGCGGCCCGACGTGGGCGCCGGTGGCGCCGAGGCTGACGGCCGCCGGAAAGCCCGCAGCCCCACAGGATTTAGGGCCATGCAAGTGGCTGCCAAAGAGCTTTCCAAGAAGGCACGGCTTTCCCTCCTGGCTCTTCGGGCACGGGAGCTGTCGCCAGAGACGCGGCCCTACCGGAAAATGCTTCGCAGGCTAGCGCGGCGGCCCCACCTGGGCGCCGGTGTCGCCCAGGCTGACAGCCGCCGGAAAACCCGCAGCCCCACGGGCTGTGGGGCCACGCCAGCGGCTGCCAAAGAGCTTTCCAACGAGGCACGGCTTTCCCTCCTGGCTCTTCGGGCGTGGGAGCTGTCGCCAGAGCCGCGGCCCTACTGGAAAATGCTTCGCAGGCTGGTGCAGCGGCCCCACGTGGAGGCCGGTGGCGCCGAGGCTGACGGCCGCCGCAAAGCCCGCAGCCCCATTGGCTGTGGGGCCATGCGAGCGGGTGCCAAAGAGCTTTCCAACGAGGCACGGCTTTCCCTCCTGGCTCTTCAGGCGTGGGAGCTGTCGCCAGAGCCGCGGCCCTACCGGAAAATGCTTCGCAGGCTGGCGCGGTGGTGCCACGTGGGCGCCGGTGGCGCCGCGGTTGACGTCCGCCACAAAGCCCGCAGCGCCATGGGCTGTGGGGCCACGCGAGCGGCCGCCAAAGAGCTTTCCAACGAGGCAAGGCTTTCCCTCCTGGCTCTTCGGGCGTGGGAGCTGTCGCCAGAGCCGCGGCCCTACCGGAAAATGCTTCGCAGGCTGGCGCGGCGGCCACACCTGGGCGCCGGTGGCGCCCAGGCTGACAGCCGCCGGAAAACCCGCAGCCCCACGGGCTGTGGGCCACGCGAGCGGCTGCCAAAGAGCTTTCCAAGGAGGCACGGCTTTCCCTCCTGGCTCTTCGGGCGTGGGAGCTCTCGCCAGAGCTGCGGCCCTACTGGAAAATGCTTCGCAGGCTGGCGCAGCGGCCCCACGTGGGTGCCAGTGGCGCCGAGGCTGACGGCTGCCGCAAAGCCCGCAGCCCCACGGGCTGTGGGGCCACGCGAGCGGCTGCCAAAGAGCTTTCCAACGAGGCACGGCTTTCCCTCCTGGCTCTTCGGGCGTGGGAGCTGTCGCCAGAGCCGCGGCCCTACCGGAAAATGCTTCGCAGGCTGGAGCGGCGGCGCCACGTGGGCGCCGGTGTCGCCCAGGCTGACGGCCGCCGGAAAGCCCGCAGCCCCACGGGCTGTGGGGCCATGCGAGTGGCTGCCAAAGAGCTTTCCAACGAGGCACGGCTTTCCCTCCTCGCTCTTCGGGCGTGGGAGCTGTCGCCAGAGCCGCGGCCCTACCGGAAAATGCTTCGCAGGCTGGCGCAGCGGCCCCACGTGGAGGCCGGTGGCGCCGAGGCTGACGGCCGCCGCAAAGCCCGCAGCCCCACGGGCTGTGGGGCCATGCGAGCGGCTGCCAAAGAGCTTTCCAACGAGGCACGGCTTTCCCTCCTGGCTCTTCGGGCGTGGGAGCTGTCGCCAGAGCCCTGGCCCTACCGGAAAATGCTTCACAGGCTGGCGCGGCGGACCGACGTGGGCGCCGGTGGCGCCGAGGCTGACGGCCGCCGGAAAGCCCGCAGCCCCACGAGCTGTGGCGCCATGCGAGCGGCTGCCAAAGAGCTTTCCAACGAGGCACGGCTTTCCCTCCTGGCTCTTCGGGCGTGGGAGCTGTCACAAGAGCTGCGGCCCTACCAGAAAAATGCTTCGCAGGCTGGCGCGGCGGCGTCACGTGGGCGCCGGTGGCGCCGAGGCTGACGGCCGCCGGAAAGCCCGCAGCCCCACAGGATTTAGGGCCATGCAAGTGCCTGCCAAAGAGCTTTCCAAGAAGGCACGGCTTTCCCTCCTGGCTCTTCGGGCACGGGAGCTGTCGCCAGAGCCGCGGCCCTACCTGAAAATGCTTCGCAGGCTGGCGGGGCGGCGCCACGTGGGCGCCGGTGGCACTGAGGCTGACGGCTGCCGCAAAGCCCGCAGCCCCACGGGCTGTGGGGCCACGCGAGCGGCTGCCAAAGAGCTTTCCAACGAGGCACGGCTTTCCCTCCTGGCTCTTCGGGCGTGGGAGCTGTCGCCAGAGACGCGGCCCTACCAGAAAAATGCTTCGCAGGCTGGCGCGGCGGCACCACGTGGGCGCCGGTGGCGCCGAGGCTGACGGCCGCCGGAAAGCCCGCAGCTCCACAGGCTTTAGGGCCATACAAGTGGCTGCCAAAGAGCTTTCCAAGGAGGCACGGCTTTCCCTCCTGGCTCTTCGGGCGCGGGAGCTGTCGCCAGAGCCGCGGCCCTACCGGAAAATGCTTCGCAGGCTAGCGCGGCGGCCCCACCTGGGCGCCGGTGTCGCCCAGGCTGACAGCCGCCGGAAAACCCGCAGCCCCACGGGCTGTGGGGCCACGCGAGCGGCTGCCAAAGAGCTTTCCAACGACGCACGGCTTTCCCTCCTGGCTCTTCGGGCGTGGGAGCTGTCGCCAGAGCCGCGGCCCTACTGGAAAATGCTTCGCAGGCTGGTGCAGCGGCCCCACGTGGAGGCCGGTGGCGCCGAGGCTGACGGCCGCCGCAAAGCCCGGAGCCCCATTGGCTGTGGGGCCATGCGAGCGGGTGCCAAAGAGCTTTCCAACGAGGCACGGCTTTCCCTCCTGGCTCTTCAGGCGTGGGAGCTGTCGCCAGAGCCGCAGCCCTACCGGAAAATGCTTCGCAGGCTGGCGCGGTGGTGCCACGTGGGCGCCAGTGGCGCCGATGCTGACGGCCGCCGGAAAGCCCGCAGCCCCACAGGCTTTAGGGCCATGCGAGTGGCTGCCAAAGAGCTTTCCAACGAGGCACGGCTTTCCCTCCTGGCTCTTTGGGCGTGGGAGCTGTCG
This sequence comes from Larus michahellis, assembly GCF_964199755.1. NCBI lineage: Eukaryota > Metazoa > Chordata > Aves > Charadriiformes > Laridae > Larus > Larus michahellis. The sequence goes on from NW_027436290.1 coordinate 1,375,896, forward strand.
CCAGAGCCGCAGCCCTACCGGAAAATGCTTCGGGGGCTGGCGCGGCGGTACCAGGTGGGCGCCGGTGGCGCTGAGGCTGACGGCCGCCGCAAAGCCCGCAGCCCCACGGGCTGTGGGGCCACGCAAGCGGCTGCCAAAGAGCTTTAAAACGAGGCACGGCTTTCCCTCCTGGCTCTTCGGGCGTGGGAGCTGTCTCCAGAGCCGAGGCCCTACCGGAAAATGCTTCGCAGGCTGGCGCGGCGGCGTCACATGGGCGCCGGTGGCGCCGAGGCTGACGGCCGCCGGAAAGCCCGCAGCCCCACAGGCTTTAGGGCCATGCAAGTGGCTGCCAAAGAGCTTTCCAACAAGGCACGGCTTTCCCTCCTGGCTCTTCGGGTGTGGGAGCTGTTGCCAGAGCCGCGGCCCTACCGGAAAATGCTTCGCAGGCTGGCGCAGCGGCCCCACGTGGGCGCCGGTGTCGCCCAGGCTGACAGCTGCTGCAAAGCCGCAGCCCGACGGGCTGTGGGGCCATGAGAGCGGCTGCCAAAGAGCTTTCCAACGAGGCACGGCTTTCCCTCCTGGCTCTTCGGGCGTGGGAGCTGTCGCCAGAGCCGCGGCCCTACCGGAAAATGCTTCGCAGGCTGGCGCGGCGGCCACACCTGGGCGCCGGTATTGCCCAGGCTGACGTCCGCCAGAAAGCCCGCAGCCCCACGGGGTGTGGGGCCACGCGAGCGGATGCCAAAGAGCTTTCCAACGAGGCACGGCTTTCCCTCCTGGCTCTTCGGGCGTGGGAGCTGTCGCCAGAGACGCGGCCCTACCGGAAAATGCTTCGCAGGCTGGCACGGCGGCGCCAGGTGGGCGCCGGTGGCGCCGAGGCTGACGGCCGCCGGAAAGCCCGCAGCCCCACGGGCTGTGGGGCCACGCGAGCGGCTACCAAAGAGCTTTCCAAGGAGGCACGGCTTTCCCTCCTGGCTCTTCGGGCGTGGGAGCTGTCGCCAGAGACGCGGCCCTACCAGAAAAATGCTTCGCAGGCTGGCGCGGCGGCACCACGTGGGCGCCGGTGGCGCCGAGGCTGACGGCCGCCGGAAAGCCCGCAGCCCCACAGGCTTTAGGGCCATACAAGTGGCTGCCAAAGAGCTTTCCAAGGAGGCACGGCTTTCCCTCCTGGCTCTTCGGGCGTGGGAGCTGTCGCCAGAGCCGCGGCCCTACCGGAAAATGCTTCGCAGGCTAGCGCGGCGGCCCCACCTGGGCGCCGGTGTCGCCCAGGCTGACAGCCGCCGGAAAACCCGCAGCCCCACGGGCTGTGGGGCCACGCGAGCGGCTGCCAAAGAGCTTTCCAACGACGCACGGCTTTCCCTCCTGGCTCTTCGGGCGTGGGAGCTGTCGCCAGAGCCGCGGCCCTACTGGAAAATGCTTTGCAGGCTGGTGCAGCGGCCCCACGTGGAGGCCGGTGGCGCCGAGGCTGACGGCCGCCGCAAAGCCCGCAGCCCCATTGGCTGTGGGGCCATGTGAGCGGGTGCCAAAGAGCTTTCCAACGAGGCACGGCTTTCCCTCCTGGCTCTTCGGGCGTGGGAGCTGTCCCCAGAGCCCTGGCCCTACCGGAAAATGCTTCGCAGGCTGGCGCCGTGGCGCCACGTGGGCGCCGGTTTCGCCCAGGCTGACGGCCGCCGGAAAGCCCGCAGCCCCACGAGCTGTGGGGACATGCGAGCGGCTGCCAAAGAGCTTTCCAACGAAGCACGGCTTTCCCTCCTGGCTCTTCGGGCGTGGGAGCTGTCACAAGAGCTGCGGCCCTACCGGAAAATGCTTCGCAGGCTGGCGCGGCGGCCCCACGTTGGGTGGCAGTGGCGCCGAGGCTGACGGCTGCCGCAAAGCCCGCAGCCCCACGGGCTGTGGGGCCACGCGAGCGGCTGCCAAAGAGCTTTCCAACGAGGCACGGCTTTCCCTCCTAGCTCTTCGGGCGTGGGAGCTGTGGCCAGAGCCGCGGCCCTACCGGAAAATGCTTCGCAGTCTGGCGTGGCGGCGCCACGTGGGCGCCGGTGGCGCCGAGGCTGACGGCCGCCGCAGAGCCCACAGCCCCACGGGCTGTGGGGCCATGCGAGCGGCTGCCAAAGAGCTTTCCAACGAGGCACGGCTTTCCCTCCTGGCTCTTCGGGCGTGGGAGCTGTCGCCAGAGCAGCGGCCCTACCGCAAAATGCTTCGCAGGCTGGCGCGGCGGCGCAACGTGGGCGCCGGTGGCGCCGACGCTGACGGCCGCCGCAAATTCCGCAGCCCCACGGGCTGTGGGGCCACGCGAGCGGCTGCCAAAGAGCTTTCCAACGAGGCACGGCTTTCCCTCCTGGCTCTTCGGGCGTGGGAGCTGTCGCCAGAGCCGCGGCCGTACCGGAAAATGCTTCGCAGGCTGGCGCGGCGGCGCCACGTGGGCGCCGGTGGCGCCGAGGCTGACGGCCGCCGCAAAGCCCATAGCCCCATGGGCTGTGGGGCCACGCGAGCGGCTGCCAAAGAGCTTTCCAACAAGGGACGGCTTTCCCTCCTCGCTCTTCGGGCGTGGGAGCTGTCGCCAGAGACGCGGCCCTACCGCAAAATGCTTCGCAGGCTGGCGCGGCGGCCCGACGTGGGCGCCGGTGGCGCCGAGGCTGACGGCCGCCGGAAAGCCCGCAGCCCCACGGGCTGTGGGGCCACGTGAGCGGCTGCCAAAGAGCTTTCCAACGAGGCACGGCTTTCCCTCCTGGCTCTTCGGGCGTGGGAGCTGTCGCCAGAGACGCGGCCCTACCGGAAAATGCTTCGCAGGCTCTCGTGTTGGAACGACGTCGGCGCCGGTGGTGCCCAGGCTGACGGCCGCCGCAAAGCCCGCAGCCCCACGGGCTGTGGGGCCATGCGAGCGGCTGCCAAAGAGCTTTCCAACGGGGCACGGCTTTCCCTCCTGGCTCTTCGGGCGTGGGAGCTGTCGCCAGAGCCGCGGCCCTACCGGAAAATGCTTCGCAGGCTGGCGCGGCGGCCCGACGTGGGCGCCGATGGCGCCGAGGCTGACGGCCGCCGGAAAGCCCGCAGCCCCACGGGCTGTGGGGCCACGTGAGCGGCTGCCAAAGAGCTTTCCAACGAGGCACGGCTTTCCCTCCTGCCTCTTCGGGCGTGGGAGCTCTCGCCAGAGCTGCGGCCCTACTGGAAAATGCTTCGCAGGCTGGCGCAGCGGCCCCACGTGGGTGCCAGTGGCGCCGAGGCTGACGGCTGCCGCAAAGCCCGCAGCCCCACGGGCTGTGGGGCCATGCGAGCGGCTGCCAAAGGGCTTTCCAACGAGGCACGGCTTTCCCTCCTGGCTCTTCGGGCGTGGGAGCTGTCGCCAGAGCCCTGGCCCTACCGGAAAATGCTTCGCAGGCTGGCGCCGTGGCGCCACGTGGGCGCCGGTGTCGCCCAGGCTGACGGCCGCCGCAAAGCCCGCAGCCCCACGGGCTGTGGGGCCACGCGAGCGGCTGCCAAAGAGCTTTCCAACGAGGCACGGCTTTCCCTCCTGGCTCTTCGGGCGTGGGAGCTGTCGCCAGAGCCGCGGCCCTACCGGTAAATGCTTCGCAGGCTGGAGCGGCGGCGCCACGTGGGCGCCGGTGTCGCCGAGGCTGACGGCCGCCGCAAAGCCCGCAGCCCCACGGGCTGTGGGGCCACGCGAGAGGCTGCCAAACAGCTTTCCAACGAGGCACGGCTTTCCCTCCTGGCTCTTCGGGTGTGGGAGCTGTCGCCAGAGACGCGGCCCTACCGGAAAATGCTTCGCAGGCTGGCGCAGCGGCCCCACGTGGGTGCCAGTGGCGCCGAGGCTGACGGCCGCCGCAAAGCCAGCAGCCCCACGGGCTGTGGGGCCATGCGAGCGGCTGCCAAAGAGCTTTCCAACGAGGCACGGCTTTCCCTCCTGGCTCTTCGGGCGTGGGAGCTGTCGCCAGAGCCGCGGCCCTACCGGAAAATGCTTCGCAGGCTGGCGCGGCGGCCCGACGTGGGCGCCGATGGCGCCGAGGCTGACGGCCGCCGGAAAGCCCGCAGCCCCACGGGCTGTGGGGCCACGTGAGCGGCTGCCAAAGAGCTTTCCAACAAGGCACGGCTTTCCCTCCTGCCTCTTCGGGCGTGGGAGCTCTCGCCAGAGCTGCGGCCCTACTGGAAAATGCTTCGCAGGCTGGCGCAGCGGCCCCACGTGGGTGCCAGTGGCGCCGAGGCTGACGGCCGCCGGAAAGCCCGCAGCCCCACGGGCTGTGGGGCCATGCGAGCGGCTGCCAAAGAGCTTTCCAACGAGGCACGGCTTTCCCTCCTGGATCTTCGGCCGTGGGAGCTGTGGCCAGAGCCGCGGCCCTACCGGAAAATGCTTCGCAGGCTGGCGCCGTGGCGCCACGTGGGCGCCGGTGTCGCCCAGGCTGACGGCCGCCGCAAAGCCCGCAGCCCCACGGGCTGTGGGGCCACGCGAGCGGCTGCCAAAGAGCTTTCCAACGAGGCACGGCTTTCCCTCCTGGCTCTTCGGGCGTGGGAGCTGTCGCCAGAGCTGCGGCCCTACCGGAAAATGCTTCGCAGGCTGGCGCAGCGGCCCCACGTGGGTGCCAGTGGCGCCGAGGCTGACGGCCGCCGCAAAGCCCGCAGCCCCACGAGCTGTGGGGACATGCGAGCGGCTGCCAAAGAGCTTTCCAACGAAGCACGGCTTTCCCTCCTGGCTCTTCGGGCGTGGGAGCTGTCGCCAGAGCCGCGGCCCTACCGGAAAATGCTTCGCAGGCTGGTGCGGCGGCCCCACCAGGGCGGCAGTGGCGCCGAGGCTGACGGCTGCCGCAAAGCCCGCAGCCCCACGGGCTGTGGGGCCACGCGAGCGGCTGCCAAAGAGCTTTCCAACGAGGCACGGCTTTCCCTCCTAGCTCTTCGGGCGTGGGAGCTGTGGCCAGAGCCGCGGCCCTACCGGAAAATGCTTTGCAGTCTGGCGCGGCGGCGCCACGTGGGCGCCGGTGGCGCCGAGGCTGACGGCCGCCGCAAAGCCCGCAGCCCCACGGGCTGTGGGGCCATGCGAGCGGCTGCCAAAGAGCTTTCCAACGAGGCACGGCTTTCCCTCCTGGCTCTTCGGGCGTGGGAGCTGTCGCCAGAGCAGCGGCCCTACCGGAAAATGCTTCGCAGGCTGGCGCGGCGGCGCAACGCGGGCGCCGGTGCAGCCGACGCTGACGGCCGCCGCAAAGCCCGCAGCCCCACGGGCTGTGGGGCCACGTGAGCGGCTGCCAAAGAGCTTTCCAACGAGGCACGGCTTTCCCTCCTGCCTCTTCGGGCGTGGGAGCTCTCGCCAGAGCTGCGGCCCTACTGGAAAATGCTTCGCAGGCTGGCGCAGCGGCCCCACGTGGGTGCCAGTGGCGCCGAGGCTGACGGCTGCCGCAAAGCCCGCAGCCCCACGGGCTGTGGGGCCATGCGAGCGGCTGCCAAAGAGCTTTCCAACGAGGCACGGCTTTCCCTCCTGGATCTTCGGCCGTGGGAGCTGTGGCCAGAGCCCTGGCCCTACCGGAAAATGCTTCGCAGGCTGGCGCGGTGGCGCCACGTGGGCGCCGGTGTCGCCCAGGCTGACGGCCGCCGCAAAGCCCGCAGCCCCACGGGCTGTGGGGCCACGCGAGCGGCTGCCAAAGAGCTTTCCAACGAGGCACGGCTTTCCCTCCTGGCTCTTCGGGCGTGGGAGCTGTCGCCAGAGCTGCGGCCCTACCGGAAAATGCTTCGCAGGCTGGCGCGGCGGCCCCACGTGGGTGCCAGTGGCGCCGAGGCTGACGGCCGCCGCAAAGCCCGCAGCCCCACGAGCTGTGGGGACATGCGAGCGGCTGCCAAAGAGCTTTCCAACGAAGCACGGCTTTCCCTCCTGGCTCTTCGGGCGTGGGAGCTGTCGCCAGAGCCGCGGCCCTACCGGAAAATGCTTCGCAGGCTGGTGCGGCGGCCCCACCTGGGTGGCAGTGGCGCCGAGGCTGACGGCTGCCGCAAAGCCCGCAGCCCCACGGGCTGTGGGGCCACGCGAGCGGCTGCCAAAGAGCTTTCCAACGAGGCACGGCTTTCCCTCCTAGCTCTTCGGGCGTGGGAGCTGTCGCCAGAGACGCGGCCCTACCGGAAAATGCTTCGCAGGCTGGCGCGGCGGCCCGACGTGGGCGCCGATGGCGCCGAGGCTGACGGCCGCCGGAAAGCCCGCAGCCCCACGGGCTGTGGGGCCACGTGAGCGGCTGCCAAAGAGCTTTCCAACAAGGCACGGCTTTCCCTCCTGCCTCTTCGGGCGTGGGAGCTCTCGCCAGAGCTGCGGCCCTACTGGAAAATGCTTCGCAGGCTGGCGCAGCGGCCCCACGTGGGTGCCAGTGGCGCCGAGGCTGACGGCCGCCGGAAAGCCCGCAGCCCCACGGGCTGTGGGGCCATGCGAGCGGCTGCCAAAGAGCTTTCCAACGAGGCACGGCTTTCCCTCCTGGCTCTTCGGGCGTGGGAGCTGTCGCCAGAGCCGCGGCCCTACCGGAAAATGCTTCGCAGGCTGGCGCCGTGGCGCCACGTGGGCGCCGGTGTCGCCCAGGCTGACGGCCGCCGCAAAGCCCGCAGCCCCACGGGCTGTGGGGCCACGCGAGCGGCTGCCAAAGAGCTTTCCAACGAGGCACGGCTTTCCCTCCTGGCTCTTCGGGCGTGGGAGCTGTCGCCAGAGCTGCGGCCCTACCGGAAAATGCTTCGCAGGCTGGCGCAGCGGCCCCACGTGGGTGCCAGTGGCGCCGAGGCTGACGGCCGCCGCAAAGCCCGCAGCCCCACGAGCTGTGGGGACATGCGAGCGGCTGCCAAAGAGCTTTCCAACGAAGCACGGCTTTCCCTCCTGGCTCTTCGGGCGTGGGAGCTGTCGCCAGAGCCGCGGCCCTACCGGAAAATGCTTCGCAGGCTGGTGCGGCGGCCCCACCTGGGTGGCAGTGGCGCCGAGGCTGACGGCTGCCGCAAAGCCCGCAGCCCCACGGGCTGTGGGGCCACGCGAGCGGCTGCCAAAGAGCTTTCCAACGAGGCACGGCTTTCCCTCCTAGCTCTTCGGGCGTGGGAGCTGTGGCCAGAGCCGCGGCCCTACCGGAAAATGCTTCGCAGTCTGGCGCGGCGGCGCCAGGTGGGCGCCGGTGGCGCCGAGGCTGACGGCCGCCGCAAAGCCCGGAGCCCCATTGGCTGTGGGGCCATGCGAGCGGCTGCCAAAGAGCTTTCCAACGAGGCACGGCTTTCCCTCCTGGCTCTTCGGGCGTGGGAGCTGTCGCCAGAGACGCGGCCCTACCGGAAAATGCTTCGCAGGCTGGCGCGGCGGCGCAACACGGGCGCCGGTGCCGCCGACGCTGACGGCCGCCGCAAAGCCCGCAGCCCCACGGGCTGTGGGGCCACGTGAGCGGCTGCCAAAGAGCTTTCCAACGAGGCACGGCTTTCCCTCCTGGCTCTTCGGGCGTGGGAGCTGTCGCCAGAGACGCGGCCCTACCGGAAAATGCTTCGCAGGCTGGCGTGTTGGAACCACGTCGGCGCCGGTGGCGCCCAGGCTGACGGCCGCCACAAAGCCCGCAGCCCCACGGGCTGTGGGGCCACGCGAGCGGCTGCCAAAGAGCTTTCCAATGAGGCACGGCTTTCCCTCCTGGCTCTTCGGGCGTGGGAGCTGTCGCCAGAGCCGCGGCCCTACCGGAAAATGCTTCGCAGGCTGGCGCGGCGGCGCAACGTGGGCGCCGGTGGCACTGAGAATGACGGCCGCCGCAAAGCCCGCAGCCCCACGGGCTGTGGGGCCACGCGAGTGGCTTCCAAAGAGCTTTCCAAGGAGGCACGGCTTTCCCTCCTGGATTTTCGGGCGTGGGAGCTGTCGCCAGAGCCGCGGCCCTACCGGAAAATGCTTCGCAGGCTGGCGCGGTGGCACCACGTCGGCGCCGGTGGCGCCCAGGCTGACGTCCGCCACAAAGCTTGCAGCCCCACGGGCTGTGGGGCCACGCGAGCGTCTGCCAAAGAGCTTTCCAACGAGGCACGGCTTTCCCTCCTGGCTCTTCGGGCGTGGGAGCTGTCGCCAGAGCTGCGGCCCTACCGGAAAATGCTTCGCAGGCTGGCGCGGCGGCCCCACGTGGGTGCCAGTGGCGCCGAGGCTGACGGCCGCCGCAAAGCCCGCAGCCCCACGAGCTGTGGGGACATGCGAGCGGCTGCCAAAGAGCTTTCCAACGAAGCACGGCTTTCCCTCCTGGCTCTTCGGGCGTGGGAGCTGTCGCCAGAGCCGCGGCCCTACCGGAAAATGCTTCGCAGGCTGGTGCGGCGGCCCCACCTGGGTGGCAGTGGCGCCGAGGCTGACGGCTGCCGCAAAGCCCGCAGCCCCACGGGCTGTGGGGCCACGCGAGCGGCTGCCAAAGAGCTTTCCAACGAGGCACGGCTTTCCCTCCTGGCTCTTCGGGCGTGGGAGCTGTGGCCAGAGCTGCGGCCCTACCGGAAAATGCTTCGCAGTCTGGCGCGGCGGCGCCACGTGGGCGCCGGTGGCGCCGAGGCTGACGGCCGCCGCAAAGCCCGCAGCCCCACGGGCTGTGGGGCCATGCGAGCGGCTGCCAAAGAGCTTTCCAACGAGGCACGGCTTACCCTCCTGGCTCTTCGGGCGTGGGAGCTGTCGCCAGAGCAGCGGCCCTACCGGAAAATGCTTCGCAGGCTGGCGCGGCGGCGCAACGTGGGCGCCGGTGCCGCCGACGCTGACGGCCGCCGCAAATTCCGCAGCCCCACGGGCTGTGGGGCCACGCGAGCGGCTGCCAAAGAGCATTCCAACGAGGCACGGCTTTCCCTCCTGGCTCTTCGGGCGTGGGAGCTGTGGACAGAGCCGCGGCCCTACCGGAAAATGCTTCGCAGGCTGGCGCGGCGGCGCAACGTGGGCGCCGGTGGCGCCGAGGCTGACGGCCGCCGCAAAGCCCATAGCCCCACGGGCTGTGGGGCCACGCGAGAGGCTGCCAAACAGCTTTCCAACGAGGCACGGCTTTCCCTCCTGGCTCTTCGGGCGTGGGAGCTGTCGCCAGAGACGCGGCCCTACCGGAAAATGCTTCGCAGGCTGGCGCAGCGGCCCCACGTGGGTGCCAGTGGCGCCGAGGCTGACGGCCGCCGCAAAGCCCGCAGCCCCACGAGCTGTGGGGCCATGCGAGCGGCTGCCAAAGAGCTTTCCAACGGGGCACGGCTTTCCCTCCTGGCTCTTCAGGCGTGGGAGCTGTCGCCAGAGCCGCGGCCCTACCGGAAAATGCTTCGCAGGCTGGCGCAGCGGCCCGACGTGGGCGCCGATGGCGCCGAGGCTGACGGCCGCCGGAAAGCCCGCAGCCCCACGGGCTGTGGGGCCACGTGAGCGGCTGCCAAAGAGCTTTCCAACGAGGCACGGCTTTCCCTCCTGGCTCTTCGGGCGTGGGAGCTGTCGCCAGAGACGCGGCCCTACCGGAAAATGCTTCGCAGGCTGGCGTGTTGGAACCACGTCGGCGCCGGTGGCGCCCAGGCTGACGGCCGCCTCAAAGCCCGCAGCCCCATGGGCTGTGGGGCCACGCGAGCGGCTGCCAAAGAGCTTTCCAATGAGGCACGGCTTTCCCTCCTGGATCTTCGGGCGTGGGAGCTGTCGCCAGAGCCGCGGCCCTACCGGAAAATGCTTCGCAGGCTGGCGCGGCGGCGCAACGTGGGCGCCGGTGGCACTGAGGCTGACGGCCGCCGCAAAGCCCACAGCCCCACGGGCTGTGGGGCCACGCGAGTGGCTTCCAAAGAGCTTTCCAACGAGGCACGGCTTTCCCTCCTGGATTATCGGGCGTGGGAGCTGTCGCCAGAGCCGCGGCCCTACCGGAAAATGCTTCGCAGGCTGGCGCGGTGGCACCACGTCGGCGCCGGTGGCGCCCAGGCTGACGTCCGCCACAAAGCCCACAGCCCCATGGGTTGTGGGGCCACGCGAGCGGCTGCCAAAGAGCTTTCCAACGAGGCACGGCTTTCCCTCCTGGCTCTTCGGGCGTGGGAGCTGTCGCCAGAGCCGCGGACCTACCGGAAAATGCTTCGCAGGCTGGAGCGGCGGCGCCAGGTCGGCACCGGTGGCACCGAGGCTGACGGCCGCCTCAACGCCCGCAGCCCCATGGGCTGTGGGGCCACGCGAGCGGCTGCCAAAGCGCTTTCCAACAAGGCACGGCTTTCCCTCCTGGCTCTTCGGGTGTGGGAGCTGTCGCCAGAGACGCGGCCCTATTGGAAAATGCTTCGCAGGCTGGAGCGGCGGCGCCACGTGGGCGCCGGTGTCGCCCAGGCTGACGGCCGCCGCAAAGCCCGCAGCCCCACAGGCTGTGGGGCCATGCGAGTGGCTGCCAAAGAGCTTTCCAACGAGGCACGGCTTTCCCTCCTGGCTCTTTGGGCGTGGGAGCTGTCGCCAGAGACGCGGCCCTACCGGAAAATGCTTCGCAGGCTGGCGCGGCACCGCCACGTGGGCGCCGGTGGCTCTAGAGGCTGACGGCCGCCGCAAAGCCCGCAGCCCCACGGGCTGTGGGGCCACGCGAGCGGCTGCCAAAGAGCTTTCCAACGAGGCACGGCTTTCCCTCCTGGCTCTTCGGCCGTGGGAGCTGTCGCCAGAGCCGCGGCCCTACCGGAAAATGCTTCGCAGGCTGGCGCGGCGGCCCCACGAGGGTGCCAGTGGCGCCGAGGCTGACGGCTGCCGCAAAGCCCGCAGCCCCACGGGCTGTGGGGCCATGCGAGCGGCTGCCAAAGAGCTTTCCAACGGGGCACGGCTTTCCCTCCTGGCTCTTCGGCCGTGGGAGCTGTCGCCAGAGCCGCGGCCCTACCGGAAAATGCTTCGCAGGCTGGCGCCGTGGCGCCACGTGGGCGCCGGTGTCGCCCAGGCTGACGGCCGCCGCAAAGCCCGCAGCCCCACGGGCTGGTTGGCCACGCGAGCGTCTGCCAAAGAGCTTTCCAACGAGGCACGGCTTTCCCTCCTGGCTCTTCGGGCGTGGGATTTGTCGCCAGAGCTGCGGCCCTACCGGAAAATGCTTCGCAGGCTGGCGCAGCGGCCGCACGTGGGTGCCAGTGGCGCCGAGGCTGACGGCTGCCGCAAAGCCCGCAGCCCCACGGGCTGTGGGGCCATGCGAGCAGCTGACAAAGAGCTTTCCAACGAGGCACGGCTTTCCCTCCTGGCTCTTCGGGCGTGGGAGCTGTCGCCAGAGCCGCGGCCCTACCGGAAAATGCTTCACAGGCTGGCGAGGCGGCCCGACGTGGGCGCCGGTGGCGCCGAGGCTGACGGCCGCCGCAAAGCCCGCAGCCCCACGAGCTGTGGGGCCATGCGAGCGGCTGCCAAAGAGCTTTCCAACGAAGCACGGCTTTCCCTCCTGGCTCTTCGGGCGTTGGAGCTGTCACAAGAGCTGCGGCCCTACCAGAAAATGCTTCGCAGGCTGGCGCGGCGGCCCCACGTGGGTGCCAGTGGCGCCGAGGCTGACGGCTGCCGCAAAGCCCGCAGCCCCACGGGCTGTGGGTCCATGCGAGCGGCTGCCAAAGAGCTTTCCAACGAGGCACGGCTTTCCCTCCTGGCTCTTCGGCCGTGGGAGCTGTGGCCACAGCCGCGGCCCTACCGGAAAATGCTTCGCAGGCTGGCGCGGTGGCACCACGTGGGCGCCGGTGTCGCCCAGGCTGACGGCCGCCGCAAAGCCCGCAGCCCCACGGGCTGTGGGGCCACGCGAGCGGCTGCCAAAGAGCTTTCCAACGAGGCACGGCTTTCCCTCCTGGCTCTTCGGCCGTGGGAGCTGTTGCCAGAGCCGCAGCCCTACCGGAAAATGCTTCGCAGGCTGGCGCAGCGGCCCCACGTGGGTGCCAGTGGCACCGAGGCTGACAGCTGCCGCAAATCCCGCAGCCCCACGGGCTGTGGGGCCACGCGAGCAGCTGCCAAATATCTTTCCATCGAGGCATGATTTTCCCTCCTGGCTCTTCGGGCGTGGGAGCTGTCGCCAGAGCCGCGGCCCTACCGGAAAATGCTTCGCAGCCGGGCGTGGCGGCGCAACGTGGGCGCCGGTGGCGCCGAGGCTGAGGGCCGCCGGAAAGCCCGCAGCCCCACACGCTCTGGGGCCACGCGAGCGGGTGCCAAAGAGCTTTCCAATGAGGCACGGCTTTCCCTCCTGTCTCTTCGGCCGTGGGAGCTGTCGCCAGAGCCGCGGCCCTACCGGAAAATCCTTCGCAGGCTGGCGTGGCGGCGCAACGTGGGCGCCGGTGGCGCCGAGGCTGACAGCTGCCGCAAAGCCCGCAGCCCCACGGGCTGTGGGGCCACGCGAGCGGCTGCCAAAGAGCTTTCCAACGAGGCACGGATTTCCCTCCTGGCTCTTCGGGCGTGGGAGCTGTCGCCTGAGACGCGGCCCTACCGGAAAATGCTTCGCAGGGTGGCGCGGCGGTGCAACGTGGGCGCCGGTGGCGTCGAGGCTGACGGCCGCCGGAAAGCCCGCAGCCCCACGGGCTGTGGGGCCACGCGAGCGGCTGCCAAAGAGCTTTCCAAGGAGGCACGGCTTTCCCTCCTGGCTCTTCGGGCGTGGGAGCTGTCGCCAGAACCGCGGCACTACCGGAAAATGCTTCGCAGGCTGGCGCGGTGGCGCCACGTGGGCGCCGATGGCGCCGAGGCTGACGGCCGCCGCAAAGCCCGCAGCCCCACGGGCTGTGGGGCCACGCGAGCGGCTGCCAAAGAGCTTTCCAAGGAGGCACGGCTTTCCCTCCTGGCTCTTCGGGCGTGGGAGCTGTCGCCAGAGACGCGGCCCTACCGGAAAATGTTTCGCAGGCTGGCGCGGCGGCGCCACGTGGGCGCCGGTGGCACTGAGGCTGACGGCCGCCGCAAACCCGCAGCCCCACGGGCTGTGGGGCCATGCGAGCGGCTGCCAAAGAGCTTTCCAAGGAGGCACGGCTTTCCCTCCTGGCTCTTCGGGCGTGGGAGCTGTCGCCAGAGCCCTGGCCCTACCGGAAAATGCTTCGCAGGCTGGCGCCGTGGCGTCACGTGGGCGCCGATGGCGCCGAGGCTGACGGCCGCCGGAAAGCCCGCAGCCCCACGGGCTGTGGGGCCACGCGAGCGGCTGCCAAAGAGCTTTCCAAGGAGGCACGGCTTTCCCTCCTGGCTCCTCGGGCGTGGGAGCTGTCGCCACAGACACGGCCCTACCGGAAAATGGTTCGCAGGCTGGCGCGGTGGCGCCACGTGGGCGCCGGTGGCGCCGAGGCTGACGGCCGCCGCAAAGGCCGCAGCCCCACGGGCTGTGGGGCCATGCGAGCGGCTGCCAAAGAGCTTTCCAACGAGGCACGGCTTTCCCTCCTGGCTCTTCGGGCGTGGGAGCTGTCGCCAGAGCCGTGGCCCTACCGGAAAATGCTTCACAGGCTGTCGCGATGGTTCCACTTTGGCGCCGGTGGCACCGAGGCTGACGGCCGCCACAAAGCCCGCAGCCCCACGGGCTGTGGGGCCACGCGAGCGGCTGCCAAAGAGCTTTCCAACGAGGCACGGCTTTCCCTCCTGGCTCTTTGGGCGTGGGAGCTGTCGCCAGAGCCGCGGCCCTACCCGAAAATGCTTCGCAGGCTGGAACGGCGGACCCACCTGGGCGCCGGAGCCGCCGAGGCTGACGGCCGCTGGAAAGCCCGCAGCCCCACGGGCTGTGGGGCCACGCGAGCGGCTGCCAAAGAGCTTTCCAACGAGGCACGGCTTTCCCTCCTGGCTCTTCGGGCGTGGGAGCTGTCGCCAGAGCCGAGGCCCTACCGGAAAATGCTTCGCAGGCTGGCACGGCGGCGCCATGTCGGCGCCGGTGGCAACAAGGCTGACGGCCGCTGCAAAGCCTGCAGCCCCACGGGCTGTGGGGCCACGTGAGCAGCTGCCAAAGAGCTTTCCAACGAGGCACGGCTTTCCCTCCTGGCTCTTCGGGCGTGGGAGCTGTCGCCAGAGCCGCGGCCCTACCGGAAAATGCTTCGCAGGCTGGCGCGGCGGAGCCAAGTGGGCGCCGGTGTCGCCGAGGCTGACGGCCGCCGCAAAGCCCGCAGCCCCACGGGCTGTGGGGCCACGCGAGCGGCTGCCAAAGAGCTTTCCAACGAGGCACGGCTTTCCCTCCTGGCTCTTTGGGCGTGGGAGCTGTCGCCAGAGCCGCGGCCCTACCCGAAAATGCTTCGCAGGCTGGAACGGCGGACCCACCTGGGCGCCGGAGCCGCCGAGGCTGACGGCCGCTGGAAAGCCCGCAGCCCCACGGGCTGTGGGGCCACGCGAGCGGCTGCCAAAGAGCTTTCCAACGAGGCACGGCTTTCCCTCCTGGCTCTTCGGGCGTGGGAGCTGTCGCCAGAGCCGAGGCCCTACCGGAAAATGCTTCGCAGGCTGGCACGGCGGCGCCATGTCGGCGCCGGTGGCAACAAGGCTGACGGCCGCTGCAAAGCCTGCAGCCCCATGGGCTGTGGGGCCACGCGAGCGGCTGCCAAAGAGCTTTCCAACGAGGCACGGCTTTCCCTCCTGGCTCTTCGGGCGTGGGAGCTGTCGCCAGAGCCGCGGCCCTACCTGAAAATGCTTCGCAGGCTGGCGCGGCAGCGCCACCTGGGCTCCGGTGTTGCCCAGGCTGACGGCCGCCGCAAAGCCCGCAGCCCCACGGGCTGTGGGGCCACGCGAGCGGCTGCCAAAGAGCTTTCCAAGGAGGCACGGCTTTCCCTCCTGGCTCTTCGGCCGTGGGAGCTGTCGCCAGAGACGCGGCCATACCGTAAAATGCTTCGCAGGCTGGCGCGGCGGCGCCATGTGGGCGCTGGTGGCGCCGAGGCTGACGGCCACCGCAAAGCCAGCAGCCCCACGGGCTGTGGGGCCATGCGAGCGGCTGGAAAAGAGATTTCCAACGAGGCACGGCTTTCCCTCCTGGCTCTTCGGGCGTGGGAGCCGTCGCCAGAGCCGCGGCCCTACCGGAAAATGCTTTGCAGGCTGGCGCGGCGGCACCACGGGGGCGCCGGTGGCGCCGAGGCTGACGGCCGCCGCAAAGCCCGCAGCCCCACGGGCTTTGGGGCCACGCGAGCGGCTGCCAAAGAGCTTTCCAACGAGGCACGTCTTTCCCTCCTGGCTCTTCGGGCGTGGGAGCTGTTGCCAGAGCCGCGGCCCTACCGGAAAATGCTTCGCAGGCTGGTGCAGCGGCGCCATGTGGGCGCCGGTGGTGCCGAGGCTGATGGCAGCTGGAAAGCCCGCAGCCCCACGGCCTCTGGGGCCACGTGAGCAGCTGCCAAAGAGCTTTCCAACGAGGCACGGCTTTCCCTCCTGGCTCTTCGGGCGTGGGAGCTGTCGCCAGAGCCGCGGCCCTACCGGAAAATGCTTCGCAGGCTGGCGCGGCGGAGCCACGTGGGCGCCGGTGTCGCCGAGGCTGACGGCCGCCGCAAAGCCCGCAGCCCCACGGGCTGTGGGGCCACACGGGTGGCTGCCAAAGAGCTTTCCAACGAGGCACGGCTTTCCCTCCTGTCTCTTCGGGTGTGGGAGCTGTCACAAGAGCCGCAGCCCTACCGGAAAATGCTTCGCAGGCTGGCGCGGCGGGCTGACGTGGGCGCCGGTGTCGCCCAGGCTGACGGCCGCCGCAAAGCCCGCAGCCCCACGGGCTGTGGGGCCACGCGAGCGGCTGCCAAAGAGCTTTCCAACGAGGCACGGCTTTCCCTCCTGGCTCTTCGGGCGTGGGAGCTGTCGCCAGAGCCGCGGCCCTACCGGAAAATGCTTTGCAGTCTGGCGTAGCAGCGCCACATGGGCGCCGGTGGCGCCGAGGCTGACGGCCGCCGCAAAGCCCGCAGCCCAACGGGCTGTGGGGCCACGCGAGCGGCTGCCAAAGAGCTTTCCAAGGAGGCACGGCTTTCCCTCCTGGCTCTTCGGGCGTGGGAGCTGTCACCAGAGCCGTGGCCTTATCGGAAAATGCTTCGCAGGCTGGCGCAGCGGCGCCACGTGGGCGCCGGTGGCGCCGAGGCTGACGGCCGCCGCAAAGCCCGCAGCCCCACGGGCTGTGGGGCCACGCGAGCGGCTGCCAAAGAGCTTTCCAACGAGGCACGGCTTTCCCTCCTGGCTCTTTGGCCGTGGGAGCTGTCGCCAGAGCCGCGGCCCTAACGGAAAATGCTTTGCAGTCTGGCGCAGCAGCGCCACATGGGCGCCGGTGGCGCCGAGGCTGACGGCCGCCGCAAAGCCCGCAGCCCCACGGGCTGTGGGGCCACGCGAGCGGCTGCCAAAGAGCTTTCCAACGAGGCACGGCTTTCCCTCCTGGCTCTTTGGGCGTGGGAGCTGTCGCCAGAGCCGTGGCCCTACCGGTAAATGCTTCGCAGGCGGGCACGGCGGCACCACGAGGGCGCCGGTGGCACCGAGGCTGACGGCTGCCGCAAAGCCCGCAGCCCTACGGGCTGTGGGTCCACGCGAGTGGCTGCCAAAGAGCTTTCCACCGAGGCACGGCTTTCCCTCCTGGCTCTTCGGGCGTGGGAGCTGTCGCCAGAGACGCGGCCCTACCGGAAAATGCTTCGCAGGCTGGTGCAGCGGCGCCATGTGGGCGCCGGTGGTGCCGAGGCTGATGGCAGCCGGAAAGCCCGCAGCCCCACGGGCTGTGGGGCCACGCGAGCGCCTGCCAAAGAGCTTTCCAACGAGGCACGGCTTTCCCTCCTGGCTCTTCGGCCGTGGGAGCTGTCGCCAGAGCCGCGGCCCTACCCGAAAATGCTTCGCAGGCTGGAACGGCGGAGCCACGAGGGCGCCGGTGTCGCCGAGGCTGACGGCCGCCGCAAAGCCCGCAGCCCCACGGGCTGTGGGGCCACGCGAGCGGCTATCAAAGAGCTTTCCAACGAGGCACGGCTTTCCCTCCTGGCTCTTCGGGCGTGGGAGCTGTTGCCAGAGCCGCGGCCCTACCGGAAAATGCTTCGCAGGCTGGCGCAGCGGCACAACGTGGGCGCCGGTGGCGGCAAGGCTGACGGCCGCCGCAAAGCCCGCAGCCCCACGGGCTGTGGGGCCACGCGAGCGGCTGCCAAAGAGCTTTCCAACGAGGCACGGCTTTCCCTCCTGGCTCTTCGGGCGTGGGAGCTGTCGCCAGAGACGCGGCCCTACCGGAAAATGCTTCGCAGGCTGGCGCAGCGGCCCGACGTGGCCGCCGTAGCCTCTGAGGCTGACGGTCGCCGCAAAGCCCGCAGCCCCACGGGCTGTGGGGCCACGCGAGGGGCTGCCAAAGAGCTTTCCAACGAGGCACGGCTTTCCCTCCTGGCTCTTCGGGCGTGGGAGCTGTGGCCAGAGCCGCGACCCTACCGGAAAATGCTTCGCAGGCTGGCGCAGCGGCACCACGTGGGCGCCGGTGGCACCGAGGCTGACGGCTGCCGCAAAGCCCGCAGCCCTACGGGCTGTGGGGCCACGCGAGTGGCTGCCAAAGAGCTTTCCAACGAGGCACGGCTTTCCCTCCTGGCTCTTCGGGCGTGGGAGCTGTGGCCAGAGACGCGACCCTACCGGAAAATGCTTCGCAGGCTGGTGCAGCGGCGCCAGGTGGGCGCCGGTGGTGCCGAGGCTGATGGCAGCCGGAAAGCCCGCAGCCCCACGGGCTGTGGGGCCACGTGAGCAGCTGCCAAAGAGCTTTCCAACGAGGCACGGCTTTCCCTCCTGGCTCTTCGGGCGTGGGAGCTGTCGCCAGAGCCGCGGCCCTACCGGAAAATGCTTCGCAGGCTGGCGCGGCGGAGCCAAGTGGGCGCCGGTGTCGCCGAGGCTGACGGCCGCCGCAAAGCCCGCAGCCCCACGGGCTGTGGGGCCACGCGAGCGGCTGCCAAAGAGCTTTCCAACGAGGCACGGCTTTCCCTCCTGGCTCTTTGGGCGTGGGAGCTGTCGCCAGAGCCGCGGCCCTACCCGAAAATGCTTCGCAGGCTGGAACGGCGGACCCACCTGGGCGCCGGAGCCGCCGAGGCTGACGGCCGCTGGAAAGCCCGCAGCCCCACGGGCTGTGGGGCCACGCGAGCGGCTGCCAAAGAGCTTTCCAACGAGGCACGGCTTTCCCTCCTGGCTCTTCGGGCGTGGGAGCTGTCGCCAGAGCCGAGGCCCTACCGGAAAATGCTTCGCAGGCTGGCACGGCGGCGCCATGTCGGCGCCGGTGGCAACAAGGCTGACGGCCGCTGCAAAGCCTGCAGCCCCATGGGCTGTGGGGCCACGCGAGCGGCTGCCAAAGAGCTTTCCAACGAGGCACGGCTTTCCCTCCTGGCTCTTCGGGCGTGGGAGCTGTCGCCAGAGCCGCGGCCCTACCTGAAAATGCTTCGCAGGCTGGCGCGGCAGCGCCACCTGGGCTCCGGTGTTGCCCAGGCTGACGGCCGCCGCAAAGCCCGCAGCCCCACGGGCTGTGGGGCCACGCGAGCGGCTGCCAAAGAGCTTTCCAAGGAGGCACGGCTTTCCCTCCTGGCTCTTCGGCCGTGGGAGCTGTCGCCAGAGACGCGGCCATACCGTAAAATGCTTCGCAGGCTGGCGCGGCGGCGCCATGTGGGCGCTGGTGGCGCCGAGGCTGACGGCCACCGCAAAGCCAGCAGCCCCACGGGCTGTGGGGCCATGCGAGCGGCTGGAAAAGAGATTTCCAACGAGGCACGGCTTTCCCTCCTGGCTCTTCGGGCGTGGGAGCCGTCGCCAGAGCCGCGGCCCTACCGGAAAATGCTTTGCAGGCTGGCGCGGCGGCACCACGGGGGCGCCGGTGGCGCCGAGGCTGACGGCCGCCGCAAAGCCCGCAGCCCCACGGGCTTTGGGGCCACGCGAGCGGCTGCCAAAGAGCTTTCCAACGAGGCACGTCTTTCCCTCCTGGCTCTTCGGGCGTGGGAGCTGTTGCCAGAGCCGCGGCCCTACCGGAAAATGCTTCGCAGGCTGGTGCAGCGGCGCCATGTGGGCGCCGGTGGTGCCGAGGCTGATGGCAGCTGGAAAGCCCGCAGCCCCACGGCCTCTGGGGCCACGTGAGCAGCTGCCAAAGAGCTTTCCAACGAGGCACGGCTTTCCCTCCTGGCTCTTCGGGCGTGGGAGCTGTCGCCAGAGCCGCGGCCCTACCGGAAAATGCTTCGCAGGCTGGCGCGGCGGAGCCACGTGGGCGCCGGTGTCGCCGAGGCTGACGGCCGCCGCAAAGCCCGCAGCCCCACGGGCTGTGGGGCCACACGGGTGGCTGCCAAAGAGCTTTCCAACGAGGCACGGCTTTCCCTCCTGTCTCTTCGGGTGTGGGAGCTGTCACAAGAGCCGCAGCCCTACCGGAAAATGCTTCGCAGGCTGGCGCGGCGGGCTGACGTGGGCGCCGGTGTCGCCCAGGCTGACGGCCGCCGCAAAGCCCGCAGCCCCACGGGCTGTGGGGCCACGCGAGCGGCTGCCAAAGAGCTTTCCAACGAGGCACGGCTTTCCCTCCTGGCTCTTCGGGCGTGGGAGCTGTCGCCAGAGCCGCGGCCCTACCGGAAAATGCTTTGCAGTCTGGCGTAGCAGCGCCACATGGGCGCCGGTGGCGCCGAGGCTGACGGCCGCCGCAAAGCCCGCAGCCCAACGGGCTGTGGGGCCACGCGAGCGGCTGCCAAAGAGCTTTCCAAGGAGGCACGGCTTTCCCTCCTGGCTCTTCGGGCGTGGGAGCTGTCGCCAGAGCCGTGGCCCTATCGGAAAATGCTTCGCAGGCTGGCGCGGCGGCGCCACGTGGGCGCCGGTGGCGCCGAGGCTGACGGCCGCCGCAAAGCCCGCAGCCCCACGGGCTGTGGGGCCACGCGAGCGGCTGTCAAAGAGCTTTCCAACGAGGCACGGCTTTCCCTCCTGGCTCTTCGGGCGTGGGAGCTGTCGCCAGATACGCGGCCCTACCGGAAAATGCTTCGCAGGCTGGCGGGGCGGCGCCACGTGGGCGCCGGTGGTGCCGAGGCTGATGGCCGCCGCAAAGTCCGCAGCCCCACGGGCTGTGGGGCCACGCGAGCGGCTGCCAAAGAGCTTTCCAATGAGGCACGGCTTTCCCTCCTGGCTCTTCGGGCATGGGAGCTCTCGCCAGAGCCGCGGCCCTACCCGAAAATGCTTCGCAGGCTGGCGCAGCGGCGCCACGTGGGCGCCGGTGGCGCCGAGGCTGACGGCCGCCGCAAAGCCCGCAGCCCCACGGGCTGTGGGGCCACGCGAGCGGCTGCCAAAGAGCTTTCCAACGAGGCAAGGCTTTCCCTCCTGGCTCTTTGGGCGTGGGAGCTGTCGCCAGAGCCGTGGCCCTACCGGAAAATGCTTCGCAGGCTGGCGCGGCGGCACCTCGTGGGCGCCGGTGGCACCGAGGCTGACGGCTGCCGCAAAGCCCGCAGCCCTACGGGCTGTGGGGCCACGCGAGTGGCTGCCAAAGAGCTTTCCAACGAGGCACGGCTTTCCCTCCTGGCTCTTTGGGCGTGGGAGCTGTCGCCAGAGACGCGGCTCTACCGGAAAATGCTTCACAGGCTGGTGCAGCGGCGCCATGTGGGCGCCGGTGGTGCCGAGGCTGATGGCAGCCGGAAAGCCCGCAGCCCCACGGGCTGTGGGGCCACGTGAGCAGCTGCCAAAGAGCTTTCCAACGAGGCACGGCTTTCCCTCCTGGCTCTTCGGGCGTGGGAGCTGTCGCCAGAGCCGCGGCCCTACCGGAAAATGCTTCGCAGGCTGGCGCGGCGGAGCCACGTGGGCGCCGGTGTCGCCGAGGCTGACGGCCGCCGCAAAGCCCGCAGCCCCACGGGCTGTGGGGCCACACGGGTGGCTGCCAAAGAGCTTTCCAACGAGGCACGGCTTTCCCTCCTGGCTCTTCGGGTGTGGGAGCTGTCACAAGAGCCGCAGCCCTACCGGAAAATGCTTCGCAGGCTGGCGCGGCGGGCTGACGTGGGCGCCGGTGTCGCCCAGGCTGACGGCCGCCGCAAAGCCCGCAGCCCCACGGGCTGTGGGGCCACGCGAGCGGCTGCCAAAGAGCTTTCCAAGGAGGCACGGCTTTCCCTCCTGGCTCTTCGGGCGTGGGAGCTGTCGCCAGAGACGCGGCCCTACCGGAAAATGCTTCGCAGGCTGGCGCGGCGGCGCCACATGGGCGCCGGTGGCGCCGAGGCTGACGGCCGCGGCAAAGCCCGCAGCCCCACGGGCTGTGGGGCCACGCGAGCGGCTGCCAAAGTGCTTTCCAATGAGGCATGGCTTTCCCTCCTGGCTCTTCGGACGTGGGAGCTGTGGCCAGAGCCGCGGCCCTACCGGAAAATGCTTCGCAGGCTGGCGCGGCGGCGCCACGTGGGCGCCTGTGGTGCCGAGGCTGATGGCCGCCGCAAAGTCCGCAGCCCCACGGGCTGTGGGGCCACGCGAGCGGCTGCCAAAGGGCTTTCCAACGAGGCACGGCTTTCCCTCCTGGCTCTTCGGGCATGGGAGCTGTTGCCAGAGCCGCGGCCCTACCCGAAAATGCTTCGCAGGCTGGCCCGGCGGCGCCACGTGGGCGCCGGTGGCGCCGAGGCTGACGGCCGCCGCAAAGTCCGCAGCCCCACGGGCTGTGGGGCCACGCGAGCGGCTACCAAAGAGCTTTCCAACGAGGCATGGCTTTCCCTCCTGGCTCTTCGGGCGTGGGAGCTGTTTGCAGAGCCGCGGCCCTACCGGGAAATGCTTCGCAGGCTGGCGCAGCGGCACAACGTGGGCGCCGGTGGCGCCGAGGCTGACGGCCGCCGGAACGCCCGCAGCCCCACGGGCTGTGGGGCCACGCGAGCGGCTGCCAAAGAGCTTTCCAACGAGGCACGGCTTTCCCTCCTGGCTCCTTGGGCGTGGGAGCTGTCGTCAGAGACGCGGCTCTACCGGAAAATGCTTCGCAGGCTGGTGCAGCGGCGCCAGGTGGGCGCCAGTGGTGCCGAGGCTGATGGCAGCCGGAAAGCCCGCAGCCCCACGGGCTGTGGGGCCACGTGAGCAGCTGCCAAAGAGCTTTCCAACGAGGCACGGCTTTCCCTCCTGGCTCTTCGGGCGTGGGAGCTGTCGCCAGAGCCGCGGCCCTACCGGAAAATGCTTCGCAGGCTGGCGCGGCGGAGCCACGTGGGCGCCGGTGTCGCCGAGGCTGACGGCCGCCGGAAAGCCCGCAGCCCCACGGGCTGTGGGGCCACACGGGTGGCTGCCAAAGAGCTTTCCAACGAGGCACGGCTTTCCCTCCTGGCTCTTCGGGTGTGGGAGCTGTCACAAGAGCCGCAGCCCTACCGGAAAATGCTTCGCAGGCTGGCGCGGCGGGCTGACGTGGGCGCCGGTGTCGCCCAGGCTGACGGCCGCTGGAAAGCCCGCAGCCCCATGGGCTGTGGGGCCACGCGAGCGGCTGCCAAAGAGCTTTCCAACGAGACACAGCTTTCCCTCCTGGCTCTTTGGCCGTGGGAGCAGTCGCCAGAGCCGCGGCCCTAACGGAAAATGCTTCGCAGGCTGGCGCAGCAGCGCCACATGGGCGCCGGTGGCGCCGAGGCTGACGGCCGCCGCAAAGCCCGCAGCCCCACGGGCTGTGGGGCCACGCGAGCGGCTGCCAAAGAGCTTTCCAACGAGGCACGGCTTTCCCTCCTGGCTCTTCGGGCGTGGGAGCTGTCGCCAGAGACGCGGCCCTACCGGAAAATGCTTCGCAGGCTGGCGCGGCGGCGCCACGTGGGCGCCGGTGGTGCCGAGGCTGATGGCCGCCGCAAAGTCCGCAGCCCCACGGGCTGTGGGGCCACGCGAGCGGCTGCCAAAGAGCTTTCCAATGAGGCACGGCTTTCCCTCCTGGCTCTTCGGGCATGGGAGCTCTCGCCAGAGACGCGGCCCTACCCGAAAATGCTTCGCAGGCTGGCCCGGCGGCGCCACGTGGGCGCCGGTGGCGCCGAGGCTGACGGCCGCCGCAAAGCCCGCAGCCCCACGGGCTGTGGGGCCACGCGAGCGGCTGCCAAAGAGCTTTCCAACGAGGCAAGGCTTTCCCTCCTGGCTCTTTGGGCGTGGGAGCTGTCGCCAGAGCCGTGGCCCTACCGGAAAATGCTTCGCAGGCTGGCGCGGCGGCACCTCGTGGGCGCCGGTGGCACCGAGGCTGACGGCTGCCGCAAAGCCCGCAGCCCTACGGGCTGTGGGGCCACGCGAGTGGCTGCCAAAGAGCTTTCCAACGAGGCACGGCTTTCCCTCCTGGCTCTTTGGGCGTGGGAGCTGTCGCCAGAGACGCGGCTCTACCGGAAAATGCTTCGCAGGCTGGTGCAGCGGCGCCAGGTGGGCGCCAGTGGTGCCGAGGCTGATGGCAGCCGGAAAGCCCGCAGCCCCACGGGCTGTGGGGCCACGTGAGCAGCTGCCACAGAGCTTTCCAACGAGGCACGGCTTTCCCTCCTGGCTCTTCGGGCGTGGGAGCTGTCGCCAGAGACGCGGCCCTACCGGAAAATGCTTCGCAGGCTGGCGCGGCGGAGCCACGTGGGCGCCGGTGTCGCCGAGGCTGACGGCCGCCGCAAAGCCCGCAGCCCCACGGGCTGTGGGGCCACACGGGTGGCTGCCAAAGAGCTTTCCAACGAGGCACGGCTTTCCCTCCTGGCTCTTCGGGTGTGGGAGCTGTCACAAGAGCCGCAGCCCTACCGGAAAATGCTTCGCAGGCTGGCGCGGCGGGCTGACGTGGGCGCCGGTGTCGCCCAGGCTGACGGCCGCTGGAAAGCCCGCAGCCCCATGGGCTGTGGGGCCACGCGAGCGGCTGCCAAAGAGCTTTCCAACGAGACACAGCTTTCCCTCCTGGCTCTTTGGCCGTGGGAGTAGTCGCCAGAGCCGCGGCCCTACCGGAAAATGCTTCGCAGGCTGGCGCAGCGGCGCAACGTGGGCGCCGGTGGCGCCGAGGCTGACGGCCGCCGGAAAGCCCGCAGCCCCACGGGCTGTGGGGCCACGCGAGCGCCTGCCAAAGAGCTTTCCAACGAGGCACGGCTTTCCCTCGTGGCTCTTTGGGCGTTGGAGCTGTCGCCAGAGCCGCGGCCCTACCGGGAAATGCTTCGCAGGCTGGCGCGACGGCGCCACGTGGGCGCCGGTGGCGCCGAGGCTGACGGTCGCCGCAAAGCCCGCAGCCCCACGGGCTGTGGGGCCACGCGAGCGGCTGCCAAAGAGCTTTCCAACGAGGCACGGCTTTCCCTCCTGGCTCTTCGGGCGTGGGAGCTGTCACCAGAGCCGTGGCCTTATCGGAAAATGCTTCGCAGGCTGGCGCAGCGGCGCCACGTGGGCGCCGGTGGCGCCGAGGCTGACGGCCGCCGCAAAGCCCGCAGCCCCACGGGCTGTGGGGCCACGCGAGCGGCTGCCAAAGAGCTTTCCAACGAGGCACGGCTTTCCCTCCTGGCTCTTTGGCCGTGGGAGCTGTCGCCAGAGCCGCGGCCCTAACGGAAAATGCTTTGCAGTCTGGCGCAGCAGCGCCACATGGGCGCCGGTGGCGCCGAGGCTGACGGCCGCCGCAAAGCCCGCAGCCCCACGGGCTGTGGGGCCACGCGAGCGGCTGCCAAAGAGCTTTCCAACGAGGCACGGCTTTCCCTCCTGGCTCTTTGGGCGTGGGAGCTGTCGCCAGAGCCGTGGCCCTACCGGTAAATGCTTCGCAGGCGGGCACGGCGGCACCACGAGGGCGCCGGTGGCACCGAGGCTGACGGCTGCCGCAAAGCCCGCAGCCCTACGGGCTGTGGGTCCACGCGAGTGGCTGCCAAAGAGCTTTCCACCGAGGCACGGCTTTCCCTCCTGGCTCTTCGGGCGTGGGAGCTGTCGCCAGAGACGCGGCCCTACCGGAAAATGCTTCGCAGGCTGGTGCAGCGGCGCCATGTGGGCGCCGGTGGTGCCGAGGCTGATGGCAGCCGGAAAGCCCGCAGCCCCACGGGCTGTGGGGCCACGCGAGCGCCTGCCAAAGAGCTTTCCAACGAGGCACGGCTTTCCCTCCTGGCTCTTCGGCCGTGGGAGCTGTCGCCAGAGCCGCGGCCCTACCCGAAAATGCTTCGCAGGCTGGAACGGCGGAGCCACGAGGGCGCCGGTGTCGCCGAGGCTGACGGCCGCCGCAAAGCCCGCAGCCCCACGGGCTGTGGGGCCACGCGAGCGGCTATCAAAGAGCTTTCCAACGAGGCACGGCTTTCCCTCCTGGCTCTTCGGGCGTGGGAGCTGTTGCCAGAGCCGCGGCCCTACCGGAAAATGCTTCGCAGGCTGGCGCAGCGGCACAACGTGGGCGCCGGTGGCGGCAAGGCTGACGGCCGCCGCAAAGCCCGCAGCCCCACGGGCTGTGGGGCCACGCGAGCGGCTGCCAAAGAGCTTTCCAACGAGGCACGGCTTTCCCTCCTGGCTCTTCGGGCGTGGGAGCTGTCGCCAGAGACGCGGCCCTACCGGAAAATGCTTCGCAGGCTGGCGCAGCGGCCCGACGTGGCCGCCGTAGCCTCTGAGGCTGACGGTCGCCGCAAAGCCCGCAGCCCCACGGGCTGTGGGGCCACGCGAGGGGCTGCCAAAGAGCTTTCCAACGAGGCACGGCTTTCCCTCCTGGCTCTTCGGGCGTGGGAGCTGTGGCCAGAGCCGCGACCCTACCGGAAAATGCTTCGCAGGCTGGCGCAGCGGCACCACGTGGGCGCCGGTGGCACCGAGGCTGACGGCTGCCGCAAAGCCCGCAGCCCTACGGGCTGTGGGGCCACGCGAGTGGCTGCCAAAGAGCTTTCCAACGAGGCACGGCTTTCCCTCCTGGCTCTTCGGGCGTGGGAGCTGTGGCCAGAGACGCGACCCTACCGGAAAATGCTTCGCAGGCTGGTGCAGCGGCGCCAGGTGGGCGCCGGTGGTGCCGAGGCTGATGGCAGCCGGAAAGCCCGCAGCCCCACGGGCTGTGGGGCCACGTGAGCAGCTGCCAAAGAGCTTTCCAACGAGGCACGGCTTTCCCTCCTGGCTCTTCGGGCGTGGGAGCTGTCGCCAGAGCCGCGGCCCTACCGGAAAATGCTTCGCAGGCTGGCGCGGCGGAGCCAAGTGGGCGCCGGTGTCGCCGAGGCTGACGGCCGCCGCAAAGCCCGCAGCCCCACGGGCTGTGGGGCCACGCGAGCGGCTGCCAAAGAGCTTTCCAACGAGGCACGGCTTTCCCTCCTGGCTCTTTGGCCGTGGGAGCTGTCGCCAGAGCCGCGGCCCTACCGGAAAATGCTTTGCAGGCTGGCGCAGCAGCGCCACATGGGCGCCGGTGGCGCCGAGGCTGACGGCCGCCGCAAATCCCGCAGCCCCACGGGCTGTGGGGCCACGCGAGCGGCTGCCAAAGAGCTTTCCAACGAGGCACGGCTTTCCCTCCTGGCTCTTTGGGCGTTGGAGCTGTCACAAGAGCCGCGGCCCTACCGGAAAATGCTTCACAGGCTGGCGCGGCGGCGCCACGTGGGCGCCGGTGGTGCCGAGGCTGACGGTCGCCGCAAAGCCCGCAGCCCCACGGGCTGTGGGGCCACGCGAGCGGCTGCCAAAGAGCTTTCCAACGAGGCACGGCTTTCCCTCCTGGCTCTTCGGGCGTGGGAGCTGTCGCCAGAGCCGTGGCCCTATCGGAAAATGCTTCGCAGGCTGGCGCGGCGGCGCCACGTGGGCGCCGGTGGCGCCGAGGCTGACGGCCGCCGCAAAGCCCGCAGCCCCACGGGCTGTGGGGCCACGCGAGCGGCTACCAAAGAGCTTTCCAACGAGGCACGGCTTTCCCTCCTGGCTCTTCGGGCGTGGGAGCTGTTGCCAGAGCCGCGGCCCTACCGGGAAATGCTTCGCAGGCTGGCGCAGCGGCAAAACGTGGGCACCGGTGGCGCCGAGGCTGACGGCCGCCGCAAAGCCCGCAGCCCCACGGGCTGTGGGGCCACGCGAGCGGCTGCCAAAGAGCTTTCCAACGAGGCACGGCTTTCCCTCCTGGCTCTTCGGGCGTGGGAGCTGTGGCCAGAGCCGCGGCCCTACCGGAAAATGCTTCGCAGGCTGGCGCGGTGGCGTCACGTGGGCGCCGGTGGCGCCCAGGCTGACGGCGGCCGCAAAGCCCGCAGCCCCACGGGCTGTGGGGCCACGCGAGTGGCTGCCAAAGAGCTTTCCAACGAGGCACGGCTTTCCCTCCTGGCTCTTCGGGTGTGGGAGCTGTCGCCAGAGCCGCGGCCCTACCGGAAAATGCTTCGCAGGCTGGCGCGGCGGCGCCACGTGGGCACCGTAGCCTCTGAGGCTGGCGGTCGCCGCAAAGCCCGCAGCCCCACGGGCTGTGGGGCCACGCGAGCGGCTGCCAAAGAGCTTTCCAACGAGGCACGGCTTTCCCTCCTGGCTCTTCGGGCGTGGGAGCTGTGGCCAGAGCCGCGGCCCTACCGGAAAATGCTTCGCAGGCTGGCGCAGCGGCACCACGTGGGCGCCGGTGGTGCCGAGGCTGATGGCCGCCGCAAAGCCCGCAGCCCCACGGGCTGTGGGGCCACGCGAGCGGCTGCCAAAGAGCTTTCCAATGAGGCACGGCTTTCCCTCCTGGCTCTTCGGGCATGGGAGCTGTCGCCAGAGCCGCGGCCCTACCGGAAAATGCTTCGCAGGCTGGCCCGGCGGCGCCACGTGGGCGCCGGTGGTGCCGAGGCTGATGGCCGCCGCAAAGCCCGCAGCCCCACGGGCTGTGGGGCCACGCGAGCGGCTGCCAAAGAGCTTTCCAACGAGGCACGGCTTTCCCTCCTGGCTCTTCGGGCGTGGGAGCTGTGGCCAGAGACGCGGCCCTACCGGAAAATGCTTCGCAGGCTGGAGCGGCGGATCCACGTGGCTGCCAGTGGCGCCGAGGCTGACGGTCGCCGCAAAGCCCGCAGCCCCACGGGCTGTGGGGCCACGCGAGCGGCTGCCAAAGAGCTTTCCAACGAGGCAGGGCTTTCCCTCCTGGCTCTTCGGGCGTGGGAGCTGTGGCCAGAGCCGCGGCCCTACCGGAAAATGCTTCGCAGGCTGGCGCAGCGGCACCACGTGGGCGCCGGTGGCAGCGAGGCTGACGGCTGCCGCAAAGCCCGCAGCCCTACGGGCTGTGGGGCCACGCGAGTGGCTGCCAAAGATCTTTCCAACGAGGCACGGCTTTCCCTCCTGGCTCTTCGGGCGTGGGAGCTGTCGCCAGAGACGCGACCCTACCGGAAAATGCTTCGCAGGCTGGCGCGGCGGCGCCACGTGGGCGCCGGTGGTGCCGAGGCTGATGGCCGCCGCAAAGTCCGCAGCCCCACGGGCTCTGGGGCCACGTGAGCGGCTGCCAAAGAGCTTTCCAATGAGGCACGGGTTTCCCTCCTCGCTCTTCGGGCGTGGGAGCTGTTGCCAGAGCCGCGGCCCTACCGGGAAATGCTTCGCAGGCTGGCGCAGCGGCACAACGTGGGCGCCGGTGGCGCCGAGGCTGACGGCCGCCGCAAATCCCGCAGCCCCACGGGCTGTGGGGCCACGCGAGCGGCTGCCAAAGAGCTTTCCAAGGAGGCACGGCTTTCCCTCCTGGCTCTTCGGGCGTGGGAGCTGCGGCCAGAGCCGCGGCCCTACCGGAAAATGCTTCGCAGGCTGGCGCGGCGGCGCCACGTGTGCGCCGGTGGCGCCCAGGCTGACGGCGGCCGCAAAGCCCGCAGCCCCACGGGCTGTGGGGCCACGCGAGCGGCTGCCAAAGAGCTTTCCAACGAGGCACGGCTTTCCCTCCTGGCTCTTCGGGCGTGGGAGCTGTCGCCAGAGCCGCGGCCCTACCGGAAAATGCTTCACAGGCTGGCGCCGCGGCGCCACGTGGGCGCCGGTGGCGCCGAGATTGACGGCCGCCGGAAAGCTCGCAGCCCCACGGGCTGTGGGGCCACGCGAGCGGCTGCCAAAGAGCTTTCCAATGAGGCACGGCTTTCCCTCCTGGCTCTTTGGGCGTTGGAGCTGTCGCCAGAGCCGCGGCCCTACCGGGAAATGCTTCGGGGGCTGGCGCGGCGGCGCCACGTGGGCGCCGGTGGCGCCGAGGCTGACGGCCGCCGCAAAGCCCGCAGCCCCACGGGCTGTGGGGCCACGCGAGCGGCTGCCAAAGAGCTTTCCAACGAGGCACGGCTTTCCCTCCTGGCTCTTCGGGCGTGGGAGCTGTCGCCAGAGACGCGGCCCTACCGGAAAATGCTTCGCAGGCTGGAGCGGCGGACCCACATGGCTGCCAGTGGCGCCGAGGCTGACAGTCGCCGCAAAGCCCGCAGCCCCACGGGCTGTGGGGCCACGCGAGCGGCTGCCAAAGAGCTTTCCAACGAGGCAGGGCTTTCCCTCCTGGCTCTTCGGGCGTGGGAGCTGTCGCCAGAGCCGCGGCCCTACCGGAAAATGCTTCGCAGGCTGGCGCAGCGGCACCACGTGGGCGCCGGTGGCACCGAGGCTGACGGCTGCCGCAAAGCCCGCAGCCCTACGGGCTGTGGGGCCACGCGAGTGGCTGCCAAAGAGCTTTCCAACGAGGCACGGCTTTCCCTCCTGGCTCTTCGGGCGTGGGAGCTGTAGCCAGAGACGCGACCCTACCGGAAAATGCTTCGCAGGCTGGCGCGGCGGCGCCACGTGGGCGCCGGTGGTGCCGAGGCTGATGGCCGCCGCAAAGTCCGCAGCCCCACGGGCTGTGGGGCCACGTGAGCGGCTGCCAAAGAGCTTTCCAATGAGGCACGGCTTTCCCTCCTGGCTCTTCGGGCGTGGGAGCTGTTGCCAGAGCCGCGGCCCTACCGGGAAATGCTTCGCAGGCTGGCGCAGCGGCACAACGTGGGCGCCGGTGGCGCCGAGGCTGACGGCCGCCGCAAATCCCGCAGCCCCACGGGCTGTGGGGCCACGCGAGCGGCTGCCAAAGAGCTTTCCAAGGAGGCACGGCTTTCCCTCCTGGCTCTTCGGGCGTGGGAGCTGCGGCCAGAGCCGCGGCCCTACCGGAAAATGCTTCGCAGGCTGGCGCGGCGGCGCCACGTGTGCGCCGGTGGCGCCCAGGCTGACGGCGGCCGCAAAGCCCGCAGCCCCACGGGCTGTGGGGCCACGCGAGCGGCTGCCAAAGAGCTTTCCAACGAGGCACGGCTTTCCCTCCTGGCTCTTCGGGCGTGGGAGCTGTCGCCAGAGCCGCGGCCCTACCGGAAAATGCTTCACAGGCTGGCGCCTCGGCGCCACGTGGGCGCCGGTGGCGCCGAGGCTGACGGCCGCCGGAAAGCCCGCAGCCCCACGGGCTGTGGGGCCACGCGAGCGGCTATCAAAGAGCTTTCCAACGAGGCACGGCTTTCCTTCCTGGCTCTTCGGGCGTGGGAGCTGTTGCCAGAGCCGCGGCCCTACCGGGAAATGCTTCGCTGGCTGGCGCAGCGGCACAACGTGGGCGCCGGTGGCGCCGAGGCTGACGGCCGCCGCAAATCCCGCAGCCCCACGGGCTGTGGGGCCACGCGAGCGGCTGCCAAAGAGCTTTCCAATGAGGCACGGCTTTCCCTCCTGGCTCTTCGGGCGTGGGAGCTGTCGCCAGAGCCGCGGCCCTACCGGAAAATGCTTCGCAGGCTGGCGCGGCGGGCTGACGTGGGCGCCGGTGTCGCCCAGGCTGACGGCGGCCGCAAAGCCCGCAGCCCCACGGGCTGTGGGGCCACGCGAGCGGCTGCCAAAGAGCTTTCCAACGAGGCACGGCTTTCCCTCCTGGCTCTTCGGGCGTGGGAGCTGTCGCCAGAGCCGCGGCCCTACCCGAAAATGCTTCGCAGGCTGGCCCGGCAGCGCCACGTGGGCGCCGGTGGCGCCGAGGCTGACGGCCGCCGCAAAGCCCGCAGCCCCACGGGCTGTGGGGCCACGCGAGCGGCTGCCAAAGAGCTTTCCAACGAGGCACGGCTTTCCCTCCTGGCTCTTCGGGCGTGGGAGCTGTCGCCAGATACGCGGCCGTACCGGAAAATGCTTCGCAGGCTGGCGTGGCGGCGCCATGTGGGCGCCGGTGGTGCCGAGGCTGATGGCAGCCGGAAAGCCCGCAGCCCCACGGGCTGTGGGGCCACACGGGTGGCTGCCAAAGAGCTTTCCAACGAGGCACAGCTTTCCCTCCTGGCTCTTTGGCCATGGGAGCTGTCGCCAGAGCCGCGGCCCTAACCGAAAATGCTTTGCAGTCTGGCGCAGCAGCGCCACATGGGCGCCGATGGCGCCGAGGCTGACGGCCGCCGCAAAGCCCGCAGCCCCACGGGCTGTGGGGCCACGCGAGCGGCTGCCAAAGAGCTTTCCAACGAGGCACGGCTTTCCCTCCTGGCTCTTCGGGCGTTGGAGCTGTCGCCAGAGCCGCGGCCCTACCGGGAAATGCTTCGCAGGCTGGCGCGGCGGCGCCACGTGGGCGCCGGTGGCGCCGAGGCTGACGGCTGCCACAAAGCCCGCAGCCCCACGGGCTGTGGGGCCACGCGAGCGGCTGCCAAAGAGCTTTCCAACGAGGCACGGCTTTCCCTCCTGGCTCTTCGGGCGTGGGAGCTGTCGCCAGAGACGCGGCCCTACCGGAAAATGCTTCGCAGGCTGGAGCGGCGGACCCACGTGGCTGCCAGTGACGCCGAGGCTGACGGTCGCCGCAAAGCCCGCAGCCCCACGGGCTGTGGGGCCACGCGAGCGTCTGCCAAAGAGCTTTCCAACGAGGCACGGCTTTCCCTCCTGGCTCTTCGGGCGTGGGAGCTGTGGCCAGAGCCGCGGCCCTACCGGAAAATGCTTCGCAGGCTGGCGCAGCGGCACCACGTGGGCGCCGGTGGCACCGAGGCTGACGGCTGCCGCAAAGCCCGCAGCCCTACGGGCTGTGGGGCCACGCGAGTGGCTGCCAAAGAGCTTTCCAACGAGGCACGGCTTTCCCTCCTGGCTCTTCGGGCGTGGGAGCTGTCGCCAGAGACGCGACCCTACCGGAAAATGCTTCGCAGGCTGGCGCGGCGGCGCCACGTGGGCGCCGGTGGTGCCGAGGCTGATGGCCGCCGCAAAGTCCGCAGCCCCACGGGCTCTGGGGCCATGCGAGCGGCTGCCAAAGAGCTTTCCAATGACGCACGGCTTTCCCTCCTGGCTCTTCGGGCGTGGGAGCTGTTGCCAGAGCCGCGGCCCTACCGGGAAATGCTTCGCAGGCTGGCGCAGCGGCACAACGTGGGCGCCGGTGGCGCCGAGGCTGACGGCCGCCGCAAATCCCGCAGCCCCACGGGCTGTGGGGCCACGCGAGCGGCTGCCAAAGAGCTTTCCAACGAGGCACGGCTTTCCCTCCTGGCTCTTCGGGCGTGGGAGCTGTGGCCAGAGCCGCGGCCCTACCGGAAAATGCTTCGCAGGCTGGCGCGGCGGCGCCACGTGTGCGCCGGTGGCGCCCAGGCTGACGGCGGCCGCAAAGCCCGCAGCCCCACGGGCTGTGGGGCCACGCGAGCGGCTGCCAAAGAGCTTTCCAACGAGGCACGGCTTTCCCTCCTGGCTCTTCGGGCGTGGGAGCTGTCGCCAGAGCCGCGGCCCTACCGGAAAATGCTTCACAGGCTGGCGCAGCGGCCCCACGTGGGCGCCGGTGGCGCCGAGGCTGACGGCCGCCGCAAAGCCCGCAGCCCCACGGGCTGTGGGGCCACGCGAGCGGCTGCCAAAGAGCTTTCCAACGAGGCACGGCTTTCCCTCCTGGCTCTTCGGGCGTGGGAGCTGTTGCCAGAGCCGCGGCCCTACCGGGAAATGCTTCGCAGGCTGGTGCAGCGGCACAACGTGGGCGCCGGTGGCGCCGAGGCTGACGGCCGCCGCAAAGCCCGCAGCCCCACGGGCTGTGGGGCCACGCGAGCGGCTGCCAAAGAGCTTTCCAACGAGGCACGGCTTTCCCTCCTGGCTCTTCGGCCGTGGGAGCTGTCGCCAGAGCCGCGGCCCTACTGGAAAATGCTTCGCAGGCTGGCGCAGCGGCCCGACGTGGGCGCCGTAGCCTCTGAGGCTGACGGTCGCCGCAAAGCCCGCAGCCCCACGGGCTGTGGGGCCACGCGAGCGGCTGCCAAAGAGCTTTCCAACGAGGCACGGCTTTCCCTCCTGGCTCTTCGGGCGTGGGAGCTGTGGCCAGAGCCGCGGCCCTACCGGAAAATGCTTCGCAGGCTGGCGCAGCGGCACCACGTGGGCGCCGGTGGCACCGAGGCTGACGGCTGCCGCAAAGCCCGCAGCCCTACGGGCTGTGGGGCCACGCGAGTGGCTGCCAAAGAGCTTTCCAACGAGGCACGGCTTTCCCTCCTGGCTCTTCGGGCGTGGGAGCTGTCGCCAGAGACGCGGCCTTACCGGAAAATGCTTCGCAGGCTGGTGCAGCGGCGCCAGGTGGGCGCCGGTGGTGCCGAGGCTGATGACAGCCGGAAAGCCCGCAGCCCCACGGGCTGTGGGGCCACGTGAGCAGCTGCCAAAGAGCTTTCCAACGAGGCACGGCTTTCCCTCCTGGCTCTTCGGGCGTGGGAGCTGTGGCCAGAGCCGCGGCCCTACCGGAAAATGCTTCGCAGGCTGGCGCGGCGGAGCCAAGTGGGCGCTGGTGTCGCCGAGGCTGACGGCCGCCGCAAAGCCCGCAGCCCCACGGGCTGTGGGGCCACGCGAGCGGCTGCCAAAGAGCTTTCCAACGAGGCACGGCTTTCCCTCCTGGCTCTTTGGCCGTGGGAGCTGTCGCCAGAGCCGCGGCCCTACCGGAAAATGCTTTGCAGGCTGGCGCAGCAGCGCCACATGGGCGCCGGTGGCGCCGAGGCTGACGGCCGCCGCAAAGCCCGCAGCCCCACGGGCTGTGGGGCCACGCGAGCGGCTGCCAAAGAGCTTTCCAACGAGGCACGGCTTTCCCTCGTGGCTCTTTGGGCGTTGGAGCTGTCGCCAGAGCCGCGGCCCTACCGGGAAATGCTTCACAGGCTGGCGCGGCGGCGCCACGTGGGCGCCGGTGGCGCCGAGGCTGACGGTCGCCGCAAAGCCTGCATCCCCACGAGCTGTGGGGCCACGCGAGCGGCTGCCAAAGATCTTTCCAACGAGGCACGGCTTTCCCTCCTGGCTCTTCGGGCGTGGGAGCTGTCGCCAGAGCCGCGGCCCTATCGGAAAATGCTTCGCAGGCTGGCGCGGCGGCGCCACGTGGGCGCCGGTGGCGCCGAGGCTGACGGCCGCCGCAAAGCCCGCAGCCCCACGGGCTGTGGGGCCACGCGAGCGGCTACCAAAGAGCTTTCCAACGAGGCACGGCTTTCCCTCCTGGCTCTTCGGGCGTGGGAGCTGTCGCCAGAGCCGCGGTCCTACCGGAAAATGCTTCGCAGGCTGGCGCGGTGGCGTCACGTGGGCGCCGGTGGCGCCCAGGCTGACGGCGGCCGCAAAGCCCGCAGCACCACGGGCTCTGGGACCACAAGAGCGGCTGCCAAAGAGCTTTCCAACGAGGCACGGCTTTCCCTCCTGGCTCTTCGGGCGTGGGAGCTGTCGCCAGAGCCGCGGCCCTAACGGAAAATGCTTCGCAGGCTGGCGCGGCGGCGCCACGTGGGCGCCGTAGCCTCTGAGGCTGGCAGTCGCCGCAAAGCCCGCAGCCCCACGGGCTGTGGGGCCACACGAGCGGCTGCCAAAGAGCTTTCCAACGAGGCACGGCTTTCCCTCCTGGCTCTTCGGGCGTGAGAGCTGTGGCCAGAGCTGCGGCCCTACTGGAAAATGCTTCGCAGGCTGGCGCGGTGGCGCCACGTGGGCGCCGGTGGCGCCGAGGCTGACGGCCGCCGCAAAGCCCGCAGCCCCACGGGCTGTGGGGCCACGCGAGCGGCTGCCAAAGAGCTTTCCAACGAGGCACGGCTTTCCCTCCTGGCTCTTCGGGCGTGGGAGCTGTCGCCAGAGCCGGGGCCCTACCGGGAAATGCTTCGCAGGCTGGCGCAGCGGCACAACGTGGGCGCCGGTGGCGCCGAGGCTGACGGCCGCCGCAAATCCCGCAGCCCCACGGGCTGTGGGGCCACGCGAGCGGCTGCCAAAGAGCTTTCCAACGAGGCACGGCTTTCCCTCCTGGCTCTTCGGGCGTGGGAGCTGTCGCCAGAGCCGCGGCCCTACCGGAAAATGCTTCGCAGGCTGGCGCGGCGGGCTGACGTGGGCGCCGGTGTCGCCCAGGCTGACGGCCGCCGCAAAGCCCGCAGCCCCACGGGCTGTGGGGCCACGCGAGCGGCTGCCAAAGAGCTTTCCAACGAGGCACGGCTTTCCCTCCTGGCTCTTCGGGCGTGGGAGCTGTCGCCAGAGACGCGGCCCTACCGGAAAATGCTTCGCAGGCTGGAGCGGCGGACCCACATGGCTGCCAGTGGCGCCGAGGCTGACGGTCGCCGCAAAGCCCGCAGCCCCACGGGCTGTGGGGCCACGCGAGCGTCTGCCAAAGAGCTTTCCAACGAGGCACGGCTTTCCCTCCTGACTCTTCGGGCGTGGGAGCTGTGGCCAGAGCCGCGGCCCTACCGGAAAATGCTTCGCAGGCTGGCGCAGCGGCACCACGTGGGCGCCGGTGGCACCGAGGCTGACGGCTGCCGCAAAGCCCGCAGCCCTACGGGCTGTGGGGCCACGCGAGTGGCTGCCAAAGAGCTTTCCACCGAGGCACGGCTTTCCCTCCTGGCTCTTCGGGCGTGGGAGCTGTCGCCAGAGACGCGACCCTACCGGAAAATGCTTCGCAGGCTGGCGCGGCGGCGCCACGTGGGCGCCGGTGGTGCCGAGGCTGATGGCCGCCGCAAAGTCCGCAGCCCCACGGGCTCTGGGGCCATGCGAGCGGCTGCCAAAGAGCTTTCCAATGACGCACGGCTTTCCCTCCTGGCTCTTCGGGCGTGGGAGCTGTTGCCAGAGCCGCGGCCCTACCGGGAAATGCTTCGCAGGCTGGCGCAGCGGCACAACGTGGGCGCCGGTGGCGCCGAGGCTGACGGCCGCCGCAAATCCCGCAGCCCCACGGGCTGTGGGGCCACGCGAGCGGCTGCCAAAGAGCTTTCCAACGAGGCACGGCTTTCCCTCCTGGCTCTTCGGGCGTGGGAGCTGTGGCCAGAGCCGCGGCCCTACCGGAAAATGCTTCGCAGGCTGGCGCGGCGGCGCCACGTGTGCGCCGGTGGCGCCCAGGCTGACGGCCGCCGCAAAGCCCGCAGCCCCACGGGCTGTGGGGCCACGCGAGCGGCTGCCAAAGAGCTTTCCAACGAGGCACGGCTTTCCCTCCTGGCTCTTCGGGCGTGGGAGCTGTCGCCAGATACGCGGCCGTACCAGAAAATGCTTCGCAGGCTGGCGCGGTGGCGTCACGTGGGCGCCGGTGGTGCCGAGGTTGACGGCCGCCGGAAAGCCCGCAGCCCCATGGGCTGTGGGGCCACGCGAGCGGCTGCCAAAGAGCTTTCCAACGAGGCACGGCTTTCCCTCCTGGCTCTTCGGGCGTGGGAGCTGTCGCCAGAGCCGCGGCCCTACCGGGAAATGCTTCGCAGGCTGGCGCGGCGGTGCAAAGTGGCGCCGGTGTCGCCGAGGCTGACGGCCGCCGGAAAGCCCGCAGCCCCACGGGCTTTAGGGCCACGCGAGTGGCTGCCAAAGAACTTTCCAACGAGGCACGGCTTTCCCTCCTGGCTCTTCGGGCGTGGGAGCTGTCGCCAGAGCCGCGGCCCTACCGGAAAATGCTTCGCAGGCTGGCGCGGCGGCCCGACGTGGGCGCCGGTGTCGCCCAGGCTGACGGCCGCCGCAAAGCCCGCAGCCCCACGGGCTGTGGGGCCATGCGAGCGGCTGCCAAAGAGCTTTCCAACGAGGCACGGCTTTCCCTCCTGGCTCTTCGGGCGTGGGAGCTGTCGCCAGAGCCGCGGCCATACCGGAAAATGCTTCGCAGGCTGGTGCGGCGGCGCCACGTGGGCGCCGGTGGCGCTGAGGCTGATGGCCGCCGCAAAGCCCGCAGCCCCACGGTGTGTGGGGCCACGCGAGCGGCTGCAAAAGAGCTTTCCATCGAGGCATGGCTTTCCCTCCTGGCTCTTCGGGCGTGGGAGCTGTCGCCAGAGCCGCGGCCCTACCGGAAAATGCTTCGCAGGCTGGCGCGGCGGCCCCACGTGGGCGCCGGTGGCGCCGAGGCTGACGGCCGCCGGGAAGCCCGCAGCCCCACGGGCTGTGGCTCCATGCGAGCGGCTGCCAAAGAGCTTTCCAACGAGGCACGGCTTTCCCTCCTGGCTCTTCGGCCGTGGGAGCTGTCGCCAGAGCCGTGGCCCTACCGGGAAATGCTTCGCAGGCTGGCGCGGTGGCGCCACGTGTGCGCCGTTGGCGCCGAGGCTGACGGCCTCCGCAAAGCTCGCAGCCTCATGGGCTGCGGGGCCACGCGAGCGGCTGCCAAAGAGCTTTCCAATGAGGCACGGCTTTCCCTCCTGGCTCTTCGGGCGTGGGAGCTGTGGCCAGAGCCGCGGCCCTACCGGAAAATGCTTCGCAGGCTGGTGCGGCGGCCCGACGTGGTCGCCAGTGACGCCGAGGCTGACGGCCGCCGGAAAGCCCGCAGCCCCACAGGCTGTGGGGCCACGCGAGCGGCTGCCAAAGAGCTTTCCAACGAGGCACGGCTTTCCCTCCTGGCTCTTCGGGCGTGGGAGCTGTCGCCAGAGACGCGGCCCTACCGGAAAATGCTTCGCAGGCTGGCGCGGTGGCACCACATCGGCGCCGGTGTCGCCCAGGCTGACGGCCGCCGGAAAGCCCGCAGCCCCATGGGCTGTGGGGCCACGCGAGCGGCTGCCAAAGAGCTTTCCAACGAGGCACGGCTTTCCCTCCTGGCTCTTCGGGCGTGGGAGCTGTCGCCAGAGCCGCGGCCCTACCGCAAAATGCTTCGCAGGCTGGCGCGGCGGTGCAAAGTGGCGCCGGTGTCGCCGAGGCTGACGGCCGCCGGAAAGCCCGCAGCCCCACGGGCTTTAGGGCCACGCGAGTGGCTGCCAAAGAACTTTCCAACGAGGCACGGCTTTCCCTCCTGGCTCTTCGGGCGTGGGAGCTGTCGCCAGAGCCGCGGCCCTACCGGAAAATGCTTCGCAGGCTGGCGCGGCGGCCCGACGTGGGCGCCGGTGTCGCCCAGGCTGACGGCCGCCGCAAAGCCCGCAGCCCCACGGGCTGTGGGGCCATGCGAGCGGCTGCCAAAGAGCTTTCCAACGAGGCACGGCTTTCCCTCCTGGCTCTTCGGCCGTGGGAGCTGTCGCCAGAGCCGCGGCCATACCGGAAAATGCTTCGCAGGCTGGTGCGGCGGCGCCACGTGGGCGCCGGTGGCGCTGAGGCTGATGGCCGCCGCAAAGCCCGCAGCCCCACGGGCTGTGGGGCCACGCGAGCGGCTGCAAAAGAGCTTTCCATCGAGGCATGGCTTTCCCTCCTGGCTCTTCGGGCGTGGGAGCTGTCGCCAGAGCCGCGGCCCTACCGGAAAATGCTTCACAGGCAGGCGCGGCAGCGCCACGTGGGCGCCGGTGGCGCCGAGGCTGACGGCCGCCGGAAAGCCCGCAGCCCCACAGGCTGTGGGGCCACGCGAGCGGCTGCCAAAGAGCTTTCCAACGAGGCACGGCTTTCCCTCCTGGCTCTTCGGCCGTGGGAGCTGTGGCCAGAGCCGCGGCCCTACCGGAAAATGCTTCGCAGGCTGGCGCAGCGGCCCCACGTGGGTGCCCGTGGCGCCGAGGCTGACAGCTGCCGTAAAGCCCGCAGCACCACGGGCTGTGGGGCCACGCGAGCGGCTGCCAAAGAGCTTTCCATCCAGGCATGGGTTTCCCTCCTGGCTCTTCGGCCGTGGGAGCTGTCGCCAGAGCCGCGGCCCTACAGGAAAATGCTTCGCAGGCGGGCGCGGCGGCGCCACGTGGGCGCCGGTGGCGCCGAGGCTGACGGCCGCCGCAAAGCCCGCAGCCCCACAGGCTGTGGGGCCACGTGAGCGGCTGCCAAAGAGCTTTCCAACGAGGCACGGCTTTCCCTCCTGGCTCTTCGGGCGTGGGAGCTGTGGCCAGAGCCGCGGCCCTACCGGAAAATGGTTCACAAGCTGGTGCGGCGGTCCGACGTGGGCGCCGGTGGCGCCGAGGCTGACGGCCGCCGCAAAGCCCGCAGCCCCATGCGCTGTGGGGCCACGCGAGCGGCTGCCAAAGAGCTTTCCAACGAGGCACGGCTTTCCCTCCTGGCTCTTCGGGCGTGGGAGCTGTCGCCAGAGCCGCGGCCCTACCGGAAAATGCTTCGCAGGCTGGCGCGGTCGCGCCACGTGGGCGCCGGTGGCGCCGAGGCTGACGGCCGCCGGAAAGCCCGCAGCCCATGGGCTGTGGGGCCACGCGAGCGGCTGCCAAAGAGCTTTCCAATGAGGCACGGCTTTCCCTCCTGGCTCTTCGGGCGTGGGAGCTGTCGCCAGAGCCGCGGCCCTACCGGAAAATGCTTCGCAGGCTGGCGCTGCGGTGCAAAGTGGGCGCCGGTGGCGCCGAGGCTGACGGCCGCCGCAAAGCCCGCAGCCCCATGGGCTGTGGGGCCACGCGAGCGGCTGCCAAAGAGCTTTCCAACGAGGCACGGCTTTCCCTCCTGGCTCTTCGGGCGTGGGAGCTGTCGCCAGAGCCACGGCCCTACCGGAAAATGCTTCGCAGGCTGGCGCGGTCGCGCCACGTGGGCTCCGGTGGCGCCGAGGTTGACGGCCGCCGGAAAGCCCGCAGCCCATGGGCTGTGGGGCCACGCGAGCGGCTGCCAAAGAGCTTTCCAAGGAGGCATGGCTTTCCCTCCTGGCTCTTCGGCCGTGGGAGCTGTAGCCAGACCCGCGGCCCTACCGGAAAATGCTTCGCAGGCTGGCGCGGCGGCCCCACGTGGGCGCCGGTGGCGCCGAGGCTGACGGCCGCCGGGAAGCCCGCAGCCCCACGGGCTGTGGCTCCATGCGAGCGGCTGCCAAAGAGCTTTCCATCGAGGCACGGCTTTCCCTCCTGGCTCTTCGGCCGTGGGAGCTGTCGCCAGAGCCGTGGCCCTACCGGGAAATGCTTCGCAGGCTGGCGCGGTGGCGCCACGTGTGCGCCGTTGGCGCCGAGGCTGACGGCCTCCGCAAAGCTCGCAGCCTCATGTGCTGCGGGGCCACGCGAGCGGCTGCCAAAGAGCTTTCCAATGAGGCACGGCTTTCCCTCCTGGCTCTTCGGGCGTGGGAGCTGTGGCCAGAGCCCCGGCCCTACCGGAAAATGCTTCGCAGGCTGGTGCGGCGGCCCGACGTGGTCGCCAGTGACGCCGAGGCTGACGACCGCCGGAAAGCCCGCAGCCCCACAGGCTGTGGGGCCACGCGAGCGGCTGCCAAAGAGCTTTCCAACGAGGCACGGCTTTCCCTCCTGGCTCTTCGGGCGTGGGAGCTGTCGCCAGAGACGCGGCCCTACCGGAAAATGCTTCGCAGGCTGGCGCGGTGGCACCACATCGGCGCCGGTGTCGCCCAGGCTGACGGCCGCCGGAAAGCCCGCAGCCCCACGGGCTGTGGGGACATGCGAGCGGCAGCCAAAGAGCTTTCCATCGAGGCACGGCTTTCCCTCCTGGCTCTTCGGGCGTGGGAGCTGTCGCCGGAGCCGTGGCCCTACCGGAAAATGCTTCACAGGCAGGCGCGGCAGCGCAACGTGGGCGCCGGTGGCGCCGAGGCTGACGGCTGCCGGGAAGCCCGCAGCCCCACGGGCTGTGGCTCCATGCGAGCGGCTGCCAAAGAGCTTTCCAACGAGGCACGGCTTTCCCTCCTGGCTCTTCGGCCGTGGGAGATGTCGCCAGAGCCGTGGCCCTACCGGGAAATGCTTCGCAGCCTGGCGCGGTGGCGCCACGTGTGCGCCGTTGGCGCCGAGGCTGACGGCCGCCGCAGAGCTCGCAGCCTCATGGGCTGCGGGGCCACGCGAGCGGCTGCCAAAGAGCTTTCCAATGAGGCACGGCTTTCCCTCCTGGCTCTTCGGGCGTGGGAGCTGTCGCCAGAGACGCGGCCCTACCGGAAAATGCTTCTCAGGCGGGCGCGGCGGTGCAAAGTGGGCGCCGGTGGCGCCGAGGCTGACGGCCGCCGGAAAGCCCGCAGCCCCACGGGCTTTAGGGCCACGCGAGTGGCTGCCAAAGAACTTTCCAACGAGGCACGGCTTTCCCTCCTGGCTCTTCGGGCGTGGGAGCTGTCGCCAGAGCCGCGGCCCTACCGGAAAATGCTTCGCAGGCTGGCGCGGCGGCCCGACGTGGGCGCCGGTGTCGCCCAGGCTGACGGCCGCCGCAAAGCCCGCAGCCCCACGGGCTGTGGGGCCATGCGAGCGGCTGCCAAAGAGCTTTCCAACGAGGCACGGCTTTCCCTCCTGGCTCTTCGGGCGTGGGAGCTGTCGCCAGAGCCGCGGCCATACCGGAAAATGCTTCGCAGTCAGGTGCGGCGGCGCCACGTGGGCGCCGGTGGCGCCGAGGCTGACGGCCGCCGGAAAGCCCGCAGCCCCACAGGCTGTGGGGCCACGCGAGCGGCTGCCAAAGAGCTTTCCAACGAGGCACGGCTTTCCCTCCTGGCTCTTCGGGCGTGGGAGCTGTCGGCAGAGCCGCGGCCCTACCGGAAAATGCTTC
Source organism: Larus michahellis (assembly GCF_964199755.1). Taxonomy (NCBI): domain Eukaryota; kingdom Metazoa; phylum Chordata; class Aves; order Charadriiformes; family Laridae; genus Larus; species Larus michahellis. The sequence goes on from NW_027436290.1 coordinate 1,417,069, forward strand.
GCAGGCTGGCGCAGCGGCCCCACGTGGGTGCCCGTGGCGCCGAGGCTGACAGCTGCCGTAAAGCCCGCAGCACCACGGGCTGTGGGGCCACGCGAGCGGCTGCCAAAGAGCTTTCCATCCAGGCATGGGTTTCCCTCCTGGCTCTTCGGGCGTGGGAGCTGTCGCCAGAGCCGCGGCCCTACAGGAAAATGCTTCGCAGGCGGGCGCGGCGGCGCTACGTGGGCGCCGGTGGCGCCGAGGCTGACGGCCGCCGCAAAGCCCGCAGCCCCACAGGCTGTGGGGCCACGTGAGCGGCTGCCAAAGAGCTTTACAACGAGGCACGGCTTTCCCTCCTGGCTCTTCGGGCGTGGGAGCTGTCGCCAGAGCCGCGGCCCTACCGGAAAATGGTTCACAGGCTGGCGCGGCGGCCCGACGTGGGCGCCGGTGGCGCCGAGGCTGACGGCCGCCGCAAAGCCCGCAGCCCCATGCGCTGTGGGGCCACGCGAGCGGCTGCCAAAGAGCTTTCCAACGAGGCACGGCTTTCCCTCCTGGCTCTTCGGGCGTGGGAGCTGTCGCCAGAGCCGCGGCCCTACCGGAAAATGCTTCGCAGGCTGGCGTGGTCGCGCCAGGTGGGCGCCGGTGGCGCCGAGGCTGACGGCCGCCGGAAAGCCCGCAGCCCATGGGCTGTGGGGCCACGCGAGCGTCTGCCAAAGAGCTTTCCAACGAGGCACGGCTTTCCCTCCTGGCTCTTCGGGCGTGGGAGCTGTCGCCAGAGACGCAGCCCTACCGGAAAATGCTTTGCAGGCTGGCGCGGCGGCTCGACGTGGGCGCCGCTGTCGCCCAGGCTGACGGCCGCCGGAAAGCCCGCAGCCCCACGGGCTGTGGGGACATGCGAGCGGCAGCCAAAGAGCTTTCCATCGAGGCACGGCTTTCCCTCCTGGCTCTTCGGGCGTGGGAGCTGTCGCCAGAGCCACGGCCCTAGCAGAAAATGCTTTGCAGGCTGGCGCGGTCGCGCCACGTGGGCGCCGGTGGCGCCGAGGCTGACGGCCGCCGCAAAGCCCGCAGCCCCATGGGCTGTGGGGCCACGCGAGCGGCTGCCAAAGATATTTCCAACGAGGCACGGCTTTCCCTCCTGGCTCTTCGGGCGTGGGAGCTGTCGCCAGACCCGCGGCCCTACCGGAAAATGCTTCGCAGGCTGGCGCGGCGGCCCCACGTGGGCGCCGGTGGCGCCGAGGTTGACGGCCCCCGGAAAGCCCGCAGCCCATGGGCTGTGGGGCCACGCGAGCGGCTGCCAAAGAGCTTTCCAAGGAGGCACGGCTTTCCCTCCTGGCTCTTCGGCCGTGAGAGCTGTAGCCAGACCCGCGGCCCTACCGGAAAATGCTTCGCAGGCTGGCGCGGTGGCGCCACGTGTGCGCCGTTGGCGCCGAGGCTGACGGCCGCCGCAAAGCTCGCAGCCTCATGGGCTGCGGGGCCACGCGAGCGGCTGCCAAAGAGCTTTCCAACGAGGCATGGCTTTCCCTCCTGGCTCTTCGGGCGTGGGAGCTGTCGCCAGAGCCGCGGCCCTACCGGAAAATGCTTCGCAGGCTGGCGCGGCGGCGCCACGTGGGCGAAGGTGGCAGTGAGGCTGACGGATGCCGCAAAGCCCGCAGCCCCACGGGCTGTGGGGCCACGCGAGCGGCTGCCAAAGAGCTTTCCAACGAGGCACGGCTTTCCGTCCTGGCTCTTCGGGCGTGGGAGCTGTGGCCAGAGCTGCGGCCCTACCGGAAAATGCTTCGCAGGCTGGCGCAGCGGCCCCACGTGGCTGCCAGTGGCGCCGAGGCTGACGGCTGCCGCAAAGCCCGCAGCCCCACGGGCTGTGGGGCCATGCGAGCGGCTGCCAAAGAGCTTTCCATCGAGGCACGGCTTTCCCTCCTGGCTCTTTGGGCGTGGGAGCTGTCGCCAGAGCCGCGGCCCTACCGGAAAATGCTTCACAGGCTGGCGCGGCGGCCCGACGTGGGCGCCGGTGTCGCCGAGGCTGACGGCCGCCGCAAAGCCCGCAGCCCCACGGGCTGTGGGGACATGCGAGCGCCTGCCAAAGAGCTTTCCAATGAGGCACGACTTTCCCTCCTGGCTCTTCGGGCGTGGGAGCTGTCGCCAGAGCCGCGGCCCTTTCCCGGAAAATGCTTCGGGGGCTGGCGCGGCGGCGCAACGTGGGCGCCGGTGGCGCCCAGGCTGACGGCCGCCGCAAAGCCCGCAGCCCCACAGGCTGTGGGGCCACGCGAGCGGCTGCCAAAGAGCTTTCCAACGAGGCACGGCTTTCCCTCCTGGCTCTTCGGGCGTGGGAGCTGTCGCCAGAGCCGCGGCCCTACCGGAAAATGCTTCGCAGGCTGGCGCGGCGGCCCGACGTGGGCGCCGGTGGCGCCGAGGCTGACGGCCGCCGGAAAGCCCGCAGCCCCACAGGCTGTGGGGCCACGTGAGCAGCTGCCAAAGAGCTTTCCAACGAGGCACGGCTTTCCCTCCTGGCTCTTCGGGCATGGGAGCTGTGGCCAGAGCCGCGGCCCTACCGGAAAATGCTTCGCAGGCTGGCGCGGCGGCCCGACGTGGGCGCCGATGGCGCCGAGGCTGACGGCCGCCAGAAAGCCCGCAGCCCCACGGGCTGTGGGGCCACGCGAGCGGCTGCCAAAGAGCTTTCCAACGAGGCACGGCTTTCCCTCCTGGCTCTTCGGGCGTGGGAGCTGTCGCCAGAGCCGCGGCCCTACCGCAAAATGCTTCACAGGCAGGCGCGGCAGCGCTACGTGGGCGCCGGTGGCGCCGAGGCTGACGGCCACCGGAAAGCCCGCAGCCCCACAGGGTGTGGGGCCACGCGAGCGGCTGCCAAAGAGCTTTCCAACGAGGCACGGCTTTCCCTCCTGGCTCTTCGGCCGTGGGAGCTGTCGCCAGAGCCGCGGCCCTACCGGAAAATGCTTCGCAGGCTGGCGCAGCGGCCCCACGTGGGTGCCCGTGGCGCCGAGGCTGACAGCTGCCGTAAAGCCCGCAGCCCCACGGGCTGTGGGGCCACACGAGCGGCTGCCAAAGAGCTTTCCATCCAGGCATGGGTTTCCCTCCTGGCTCTTCGGGCGTGGGAGCTGTCGCCAGAGCCGCGGCCCTACCGGAAAATGCTTCGCAGGCGGGCGCGGCGGCGCTACGTGGGCGCCGGTGGCGCCGAGGCTGACGGCCGCCGCAAAGCCCGAGGCCCACAGGCTGTGGGGCCACGTGAGCGTCTGCCAAAGAGCTTTCCAAGGAGGCACGGCTTTCCCTCCTGGCTCTTCGGGCGTGGGAGCTGTCGCCAGAGCCGCGGCCCTACCGGAAAATGCTTCGGGGGCTGGCGCGGTCGCGCCACGTGGGCGCCGGTGGCGCCGAGGCTGACGGCCGCCGGAAAGCCCGCAGCCCCACGGGCTGTGGGGCCACGCGAGCGGCTGCCAAAGAGCTTTCCAAGGAGGCACAGCTTTCCCTCCTGGCTCTTCGGCCGTGGGAGCTGTCGCCAGACCCGCGGCCCTACCGGAAAATGCTTCGCAGGCTGGCGCGGCGGCCCCACGTGGGCGCCGGTGGCGCCGAGGCTGACGGCCGCCGGGAATCCCACAGCCCCACGGGCTGTGGCTCCATGCGAGCGGCTGCCAAAGAGCTTTCCAACGAGGCACGGCTTTCCCTCCTGGCTCTTCGGGCGTGGGAGCTGTCGCCAGAGCCGTGGCCCTACCGGGAAATGCTTCGCAGGCTGGCGCGGTGGCGCCACGTGTGCGCCGTTGGCGCCGAGGCTGACGGCCGCCGCAAAGCTCGCAGCCTCATGGGCTGCGGGGCCACGCGAGCGGCTGCCAAAGAGCTTTCCAACGAGGCACGGCTTTCCCTCCTGGCTCTTCGGGCGTGGGAGCTGTCGCCAGAGACGCGGCCCTACCGGAAAATGCTTCGCAGGCGGGCGCGGCGGCGCACCGTGGGCGCCGGTGGCGCCCAGGCTGACGGCCGCCGGAAAGCCCGCAGCCCCACAGGCTGTGGGGCCACGCGAGCGGCTGCCAAAGAGCTTTCCAACGAGGCATGGCTTTCCCTCCTGGCTCTTCGGGCGTGGGAGCTGTCGCCAGAGCCGCGGCCCTACTGGAAAATGCTTCGCAGGCTGGCGCGGCGGCGCCACGTGGGCGCCGGTGGCACTGAGGCTGACGGCTGCCGCAAAGCCCACAGCCCCATGGGCTGTGGGGCCACGCGAGCGGCTGCCAAAGAGCTTTCCAACGAGGCACGGCTTTCCCTCCTGGCTCTTCGGGCGTGGGAGCTGTCGCCAGAGCCGCGGCCCTACCGCAAAATGCTTCACAGGCAGGCGCGGCAGCGCTACGTGGGCGCCGGTGGCGCCGAGGCTGACGGCCACCGGAAAGCCCGCAGCCCCACAGGGTGTGGGGCCACGCGAGCGGCTGCCAAAGAGCTTTCCAACGAGGCACGGCTTTCCCTCCTGGCTCTTCGGCCGTGGGAGCTGTCGCCAGAGCCGCGGCCCTACCGGAAAATGCTTCGCAGGCTGGCGCAGCGGCCCCACGTGGGTGCCCGTGGCGCCGAGGCTCACAGCTGCCGTAAAGCCCGCAGCCCCACGGGCTGTGGGGCCACGCGAGCGGCTGCCAAAGAGCTTTCCATCCAGGCATGGGTTTCCCTCCTGGCTCTTCGGGCGTGGGAGCTGTCGCCAGAGCCGCGGCCCTACAGGAAAATGCTTCGCAGGCGGGCGCGGCGGCGCTACGTGGGCGCCGGTGGCGCCGAGGCTGACGGCCGCCGCAAAGCCCGAGGCCCACAGGCTGTGGGGCCACGTGAGCGGCTGCCAAAGAGCTTTCCAACGAGGCACGGCTTTCCCTCCTGGCTCTTCGGGCGTGGGAGCTGTCGCCAGAGCCGCGGCCCTACCGGAAAATGGTTCACAGGCTGGCGCGGCGGCCCGACGTGGGCGCCGGTGGCGCCGAGGCTGACGGCCGCCGCAAAGCCCGCAGCCCCATGCGCTGTGGGGCCACGCGAGCAGCTGCCAAAGAGCTTTCCAACGAGGCACGGCTTTCCCTCCTGGCTCTTCGGGCGTGGGAGCTGTGGCCAGAGCCGCGGCCCTACCGGAAAATGCTTCGCAGGCTGGCGCGGTCGCGCCACGTGGGCGCCGGTGGCGCCGAGGCTGACGGCCGCCGGAAAGCCCGCAGCCCCACGGGCTGTGGGGCCACGCGAGCGGCTGCCAAAGAGCTTTCCAACGAGGCACGGCTTTCCCTCCTGGCTCCTCGGGCGTGGGAGCTGTTGCCATAGACACGGCCCTACCGGAAAATGGTTCGCAGCCTGGCGCGGAGTCGCAACGTGGGCGCCGGTGGCGCCACGGCTGACGGCCGCTGCAAAGCCCGCAGCCCCATGGGCTGTGGGGCCACGCGAGCGGCTGCCAAAGAGCTTTCCAACGAGGCACGGCTTTCCCTCCTGGCTCTTCGGGCGTGGGAGCTGTCGCCAGAGCCGCGGCCCTACCGGAAAATGCTTCGCAGGCTGGCGCAGCGGCCCCACGTGGGTGCCAGTGGCGCCGAGGCTGACAGCTGCCGCAAAGCCCGCAGCACCACGGGCTGTGGGGCCACGCGAGCGGCTGCCAAAGAACTTTCCAACGAGGCACGGCTTTCCCTCCTGGCTCTTCGGGCGTGGGAGCTGTCGCCAGAGACGCGGCCCTACCGGAAAATGCTTCGCAGGCTGGCGTGGCGGCGCCACGTGGGCGCCGGTGGCACTGAGGCTGACGGCCGCCGCAAAGCCCGCAGCCCCACGGGCTGTGGGGCCACGCGAGCGGCTGCCAAAGAGCTTTCCAACGAGGCACGGCTTTCCCTCCTGCCTCTTCGGCCGTGGGAGCTGTCGCCAGAGCCGCGGCCCTACCGGAAAATGCTTCGCAGGCTGGCGCGGCGGCGCAACGTGGGCGCCGGTGGCGCCGAGGCTGACGGCCGCCACAAAGCCCGCAGCCCCACAGGCTGTGGGGCCACGTGAGCGGCTGCCAAAGAGCTTTCCAACGAGGCACGGCTTTCCCTCCTGGCTCTTTGGGCGTGGGAGCTGTCGCCAGAGCCGCGGCCCTACCGGAAAATGCTTCGCAGGCTGGCGCGGCGGTGCAACGTGGGCGCCGGTGCCGCCGAGGCTGACGGCCGCCGGAAAGCCCGCAGCCCCACGAGCTGTGGGGTCATGCGAGCGGCTGCCAAAGAGCTTTCCAACGAGGCACGGCTTTCCCTCCTGGCTCTTCAGGCGTGGGAGCTGTCGCCAGAGCTGCGGCCAAACTGGAAAATGCTTCGCAGGCTGGCGCAGCGGCCCCACGTGGGTGCCAGTGGCGCCGAGGCTGACGGCTGCCGCAAAGCCCGCAGCCCCACGGGCTGTGGGGTCATGCGAGCGGCTGCCAAAGAGCTTTCCAACGAGGCACGGCTTTCCCTCCTGGCTCTTCAGGCGTGGGAGCTGTCAGCAGAGCCGCGGCCCTACCGGAAAATGCTTTGCAGGCTGGCGCAGCGGCGCAACATGGGCGCCGGTGGCGCCGAGTCTGACGGCCGCCTCAACGCCCACAGCCCCATGGGCTGTGGGGCCACGCGAGCGGCTGCCAAAGAGCTTTCCAACAAGGCACGGCTTTCCCTCCTGGCTTTTCGGCCGTGGGAGCTGTCGGCAGAGCCGCGGCCCTACCGGAAAATGCTTTGCAGGCTAGCGCAGCGGCCCCACGTGGGTGCCAGTGGCGCCGAGGCTGACAGCTGCCGCAAAGCCCGCAGCACCCCGGGCTGTGGGGCCACGCGAGCGGCTGCCAAAGAGCTTTCCATCGAGGCATGGGTTTCCCTCCTGGCTCTTCGGGTGTGGGAGCTGTCGCCAGAGCCGCGGCCCTACCGGAAAATGCTTCGCAGGCTGGCGCGGCGGCACCATGTGCGCGCCGGTGTCGCCGAGGCTGACGGCCGCCGGAAAGCCCGCAGCCCCACGGGCTGTGGGGCCACGCGAGCGGCTGCCAAAGAGCTTTCCAACGAGGCACGGCTTTCCCTCCTGCCTCTTCGGCCGTGGGAGCTGTCGCCAGAGCCGCGGCCCTACCGGAAAATGCTTCGCAGGCTGGCGCGGCGACGCAACGTGGGCGCCGGTGGCGCCGAGGCTGACGGCCGCCGCAAAGCCCGCAGCCACACAGGCTGTGGGGCCACGTGAGCGGCTGCCAAAGGGCTTTCCAACGAGGCACGGCTTTCCCTCCTGGCTCTTCGGGCGTGGGAGCTGTCGCCAGAGCCACGGCCCTACCGGAAAATGCTTCGCAGGCTGGCGCGGCGGTGCAACGTGGGCGCCGGTGGCGCCGAGGCTGACGGCCGCCGGAAAGCCCGCAGCCCCACGAGCTGTGGGGTCATGCGAGCGGCTGCCAAAGAGCTTTCCAACGAGGCACGGCTTTCCCTCCTGGCTCTTCAGGCGTGGGAGCTGTCGCCAGAGCTGCGGCCCTACTGGAAAATGCTTTGCAGGCTGGCGCAGCGGCGCAACATGGGCGCCGGTGGCGCCGAGTCTGACGGCCGCCTCAACGCCCACAGCCCCATGGGCTGTGGGGCCACGCGAGCGGCTGCCAAAGAGCTTTCCAACGAGGCACGGCTTTCCCTCCTGGCTCTTCGGGCGTGGGAGCTGTCGCCAGAGCCGCGGCCCTACCGGAAAATGCTTCGCAGGCTGGCGCGGCGGCGCCACGTGGGCGCCGGTGGCACTGAGGCTGACGGACGCCGCAAACCCGCAGCCCCACGGGCTGTGGGGCCACGCGAGCAGCTGCCAAAGAGCTTTCCAACGAGGCACGGCTTTCCCTTCTGGCTCTTCGGGCTTGGGAGCTGTCGCCAGAGACGCGGCCCTACCGGAAAATGCTTCACAGGCTGGCGCGGCGGCACCACGTGGGCACCGGTGTCGCCGAGGCTGACGGCCGCCGCAAAGCCCGCAGCCCCACGAGCTGTGGGGACATGCGAGCGGCTGCCAAAGAGCTTTCCAACGAGGCACGGCTTTCCCTCCTGGCTCTTCGGGCGTGGGAGCTGTCGCCAGAGCCGCGGCACTACCGGAAAATGCTTCGCAGGCTGGCGCGGCGACGCAACGTGGGCGCCGGTGGCGCCGAGGCTGACGGCCGCCGCAAAGCCCGCAGCCCCACGGGCTGTGGGGCCACGTGAGCGGCTGCCAAAGGGCTTTCCAACGAGGCACGGCTTTCCCTCCTGGCTCTTCGGGCGTGGGAGCTGACGCCAGACCCGCGGCCCTACCGGAAAATGCTTCGCAGGCTGGCGCGGCGGTGCAACGTGGGCGCCGGTGGCGCCGAGGCTGACGGCCGCCGGAAAGCCCGCAGCCCCACGAGCTGTGGGGCCACGTGAGCGGCTGCCAAAGAGCTTTCCAAGGAGGCACGGCTTTCCCTCCTGGCTCTTCGGGCGTGGGAGCTGTCGCCAGAGCCGCGGCCCTACCGGAAAATGCTTCGCAGGCTGGCGCAGCGGCGCAACGTGGGCGCCGGTGGCGCCGAGGCTGACGGCCGCCGGAAAGCCCGCAGCCCCACAGGCTGTGGGGCCACGCGAGCGGCTGCCAAAGAGCTTTCCAACGAGGCACGGCTTTCCCTCCTGGCTCTTCGGGCTTGGGAGCTGTGGCCAGAGCCGCGGCCCTACCGGAAAATGCTTCGCAGGCTGGCGCGGCGGCCCGACGTGGGCGCCGGTGGCGCCGAGGCTGACGGCCGCCGCAAAGCACGCAGCCCCACGGGCTGTGGGGCCATGCGAGCGGCTGCCAAAGAGCTTTCCAACGAGGCATGGCTTTCCCTCCTGGCTCTTCGGGCGTGGGAGCTGTCGCCAGAGACGCGGCCCTACCGGAAAATGCTTCGCAGGCTGGCGCAGCGGCGCAACGTGGGCGCCGGTGGCGCCGAGGATGACGGCCGCCGGAAAGCCCGCAGCCCCACGGGCTGTGGGGCCACGCGAGCGGCTGCCAAAGAGCTTTCCAACGAGGCACGGCTTTCCCTCCTGGCTCTTCAGGCGTGGAAGCTGTCGCCAGAGCCGCGGCCCTACCGGAAAATGCTTCGCAGGGTGGCACGGCGGCCCGACGTGGGCGCCGATGGCGCCGAGGCTGACGGCCGCCAGAAAGCCCGCAGCCCCACGGGCTGTGGGGCCACGCGAGCGGCTGCCAAAGAGCTTTCCAACGAGGCAGGGCTTTCCCTCCTGGCTCCTCGGGCGTGGGAGCTGTTGCCATAGACACAGCCCTACCGGAAAATAGTTCGCAGGCTGGCGCGGAGGCGCAACGTGGGCGCCGGTGGCGCCACGGCTGACGGCCGCCGCAACGCCCGCAGCCCCACGGGCTGTGGGGCCACGCGAGCGGCTGCCAAAGAGCTTTCCAACGAGGCACGGCTTTCCCTCCTGGCTCTTCGGGCGTCGGAGCTGTCGCCAGAGCCACGGCCCTACCGGAAAATGCTTTGCAGGCTAGCGCAGCGGCCCGACGTGGGCGCCGGTGGCGCCGAGGCTGACGGCCGCCGCAAAGCACGCAGCCCCACGGGCTGTGGGGCCATGCGAGCGGCTGCCAAAGAGCTTTCCAACGAGGCATGGCTTTCCCTCCTGGCTCTTCGGGCGTGGGAGCTGTTGCCAGAGACGCGGCCCTACCGGAAAATGCTTCGCAGGCTGGCGCGGCGGCACCACGTGGGCACCGGTGGCGCCGAGGCTGACGGCCGCCGCAAAGCCCGCAGCCCCACGAGCTGTGGGGACATGCGAGCGGCTGCCAAAGAGCTTTCCAACGAGGCACGGCTTTCCCTCCTGGCTCTTCGGGCGTGGGAGCTGTGGCCAAGCTGCGGCCCTACCGGAAAATGCTTTGCAGGCTGGCGCAGCGGCCCCACGTGGCTGCCAGTGGCGCCGAGGCTGACGGCCGCCGGAAAGCCCGCAGCCCCATGCGCTGTGGGGCCACGCGAGCGGCTGCCAAAGAGCTTTCCAACGAGGCACGGCTTTCCCTCCTGGCTCTTCAGGCGTGGGAGCTGTCGCCAGAGCTGCGGCCAAACTGGAAAATGCTTCGCAGGCTGGCGCAGCGGCCCCACGTGGGTGCCAGTGGCGCCGAGGCTGACGGCTGCCGCAAAGCCCGCAGCCCCACGGGCTGTGGGGCCATGCGAGCGGCTGCCAAAGAGCTTTCCAACGAGGCACGGCTTTCCCTCCTGGCTCTTCAGGCGTGGGAGCTGTCGGCAGAGCCGCGGCCCTACCGGAAAATGCTTTGCAGGCTGGCGCAGCGGCGCAACATGGGTGCCAGTGGCGCCGAGGCTGACAGCTGCCGCAAAGCCCGCAGCACCCCAGGCTGTGGGGCCACGCGAGCGGCTGCCAAAGAGCTTTCCATCGAGGCATGGGTTTCCCTCCTGGCTCTTCGGGTGTGGGAGCTGTCGCCAGAGCCGCGGCCCTACCGGAAAATGCTTCGCAGGCTGGCGCGGCGGCGCCAGGTGGGCGCCGGTGTCGCCGAGGCTGACGGCCGCCGGAAAGCCCGCAGCCCCACAGGCTGTGGGGCCACGCGAGCGGCTGCCAAAGAGCTTTCCAACGAGGCACGGCTTTCCCTCCTGGCTCTTCGGGCGTGGGAGCTGTCGCCAGAGCCACGGCCCTACCGGAAAATGCTTCGCAGGCTGGCGCGGCGGCACCACGTGGGCACCGGTGTCGCCGAGGCTGACGGCCGCCGCAAAGCCCGCAGCCCCACGAGCTGTGGGGACATGCGAGCGGCTGCCAAAGAGCTTTCCAACGAGGCACGGCTTTCCCTCCTGGCTCTTCGGGCATGGGAGCTGTCGCCAGAGCCGCGGCCCTACCGGAAAATTCTTCGCAGGCTGGCGCGGCGACGCAACGTGGGCGCCGGTGGCGCCGAAGCTGACGGCCACCGCAAATCCCGCAGCCCCACGGGCTGTGGGGCCACGTGAGCGGCTGCCAAAGGGCTTTCCAACGAGGCACGGCTTTCCCTCCTGGCTCTTCGGGCGTGGGAGCTGTCGCCAGACCCGCGGCCCTACCGGAAAATGCTTCGCAGGCTGGCGCGGCGGTGCAACGTGGGCGCCGGTGGCGCCGAGGCTGACGGCCGCCGGAAAGCCCGCAGCCCCACGAGCTGTGGGGCCACGTGAGCGGCTGCCAAAGAGCTTTCCAACGAGGCACGGCTTTCCCTCCTGGCTCTTCGGGCGTGGGAGCTGTCGCCAGAGCCGCGGCCCTACCGGGAAATGCTTCGCAGGCTGGCGCAGCGGCGCAACGTGGGCGCCGGTGGCGCCGAGGCTGACGGCCGCCGGAAAGCCCGCAGCCCCACAGGCTGTGGGGCCACGCGAGCGGCTGCCAAAGAGCTTTCCAACGAGGCACGGCTTTCCCTCCTGGCTCTTCGGGCTTGGGAGCTGTCGCCAGAGCCGCGGCCCTACCGGAAAATGCTTCGCAGGCTGGCGCGGCGGCCCGACGTGGGCGCCGGTGGCGCTGAGGCTGACGGCCGCCGCAAAGCCCGCAGCCACACAGGCTGTGGGGCCACGCGAGCGGCTGCCAAAGGGCTTTCCAACGAGGCACGGCTTTCCCTCCTGGCTCTTCGGGCGTGGGAGCTGTCGCCAGAGCCACGGCCCTACCGGAAAATGCTTCGCAGGCTGGCGCGGCGGTGCAACGTGGGCGCCGGTGGCGCCGAGGCTGACGGCCGCCGGAAAGCCCGCAGCCCCACGAGCTGTGGGGTCATGCGAGCGGCTGCCAAAGAGCTTTCCAACGAGGCACGGCTTTCCCTCCTGGCTCTTCAGGCGTGGGAGCTGTCGCCAGAGCTGCGGCCCTACCGGAAAATGCTTCGCAGGCTGGCGCGGCGGCGCCACGTGGGCGCCGGTGGCACTGAGGCTGACGGACGCCGCAAACCCGCAGCCCCACGGGCTGTGGGGCCACGCGAGCAGCTGCCAAAGAGCTTTCCAACGAGGCACGGCTTTCCCTCCTGGCTCTTCGGGCTTGGGAGCTGTCGCCAGAGACGCGGCCCTACCGGAAAATGCTTCACAGGCTGGCGCGGCGGCACCACGTGGGCACCGGTTGCGCCGAGGCTGACGGCCGCCGCAAAGCCCGCAGCCCCACGAGCTGTGGGGACATGCGAGCGGCTGCCAAAGAGCTTTCCAACGAGGCATGGCTTTCCCTCCTGGCTCTTCGGGCGTGGGAGCTGTCGCCAGAGCCGCGGCCCTACCGGAAAATGCTTCGCAGGCTGGCGCGGCGACGCAACGTGGGCGCCGGTGGCGCCGAGGCTGACGGCCGCCGCAAATCCCGCAGCCCCACAGGCTGTGGGGCCACGTGAGCGGCTGCCAAAGGGCTTTCCAACGAGGCACGGCTTTCCCTCCTGGCTCTTCGGGCGTGGGAGCTGACGCCAGACCCGCGGCCCTACCGGAAAATGCTTCGCAGGCTGGCGCGGCGGTGCAACGTGGGCGCCGGTGGCGCCGAGGCTGACGGCCGCCGGAAAGCCCGCAGCCCCACGAGCTGTGGGGCCACGTGAGCGGCTGCCAAAGAGCTTTCCAACGAGGCACGGCTTTCCCTCCTGGCTCTTCGGGCGTGGGAGCTGTCGCCAGAGCCGCGGCCCTACCGGAAAATAGTTCGCAGGCTGGCGCGGAGGCGCAACGTGGGCGCCGGTGGCGCCACGGCTGACGGCCGCCGCAAAGCCCGCAGCCCCACGGGCTGTGGGGCCACGCGAGCGGCTGCCAAAGAGCTTTCCAACGAGGCACGGCTTTCCCTCCTGGCTCTTCGGGCGTGGGAGCTGTCGCCAGAGCCACGGCCCTACCGGAAAATGCTTTGCAGGCTAGCGCAGCGGCCCGACGTGGGCGCCGGTGGCGCCGAGGCTGACGGCCGCCGCAAAGCCCGCAGCCCCACGGGCTGTGGGGCCATGCGAGCGGCTGCCAAAGAGCTTTCCAACGAGGCATGGCTTTCCCTCCTGGCTCTTCGGGCGTGGGAGCTGTTGCCAGAGACGCGGCCCTACCGGAAAATGCTTCGCAGGCTGGCGCGGCGGCACCACGTGGGCACCGGTGTCGCCGAGGCTGACGGCCGCCGCAAAGCCCGCAGCCCCACGAGCTGTGGGGACATGCGAGCGGCTGCCAAAGAGCTTTCCAACGAGGCACGGCTTTCCCTCCTGGCTCTTCGGGCGTGGGAGCTGTGGCCAAGCTGCGGCCCTACCGGAAAATGCTTCGCAGGCTGGCGCAGCGGCCCCACGTGGCTGCCAGTGGCGCCGAGGCTGACGGCCGCCGGAAAGCCCGCAGCCCCATGCGCTGTGGGGCCACGCGAGCGGCTGCCAAAGAGCTTTCCAACGAGGCACGGCTTTCCCTCCTGGCTCTTCAGGCGTGGGAGCTGTCGCCAGAGCTGCGGCCAAACTGGAAAATGCTTCGCAGGCTGGCGCAGCGGCCCCACGTGGGTGCCAGTGGCGCCGAGGCTGACGGCTGCCGCAAAGCCCGCAGCCCCACGGGCTGTGGGGCCATGCGAGCGGCTGCCAAAGAGCTTTCCAACGAGGCACGGCTTTCCCTCCTGGCTCTTCAGGCGTGGGAGCTGTCGGCAGAGCCGCGGCCCTACCGGAAAATGCTTTGCAGGCTGGCGCAGCGGCGCAACATGGGCGCCGGTGGCGCCGAGTCTGACTGCCGCCTCAACGCCCTCAGCCCCATGGGCTGTGGGGCCACGCGAGCGGCTGCCAAAGAGCTTTCCAACAAGGCACGGCTTTCCCTCCTGGCTCTTCGGGCGTGGGAGCTGTCGCCAGAGACGCGGCCCTACCGGAAAATGCTTTGCAGGCTAGCGCAGCGGCCCCACGTGGGTGCCAGTGGCGCCGAGGCTGACAGCTGCCGCAAAGCCCGCAGCACCCCAGGCTGTGGGGCCACGCGAGCGGCTGCCAAAGAGCTTTCCATCGAGGCATGGGTTTCCCTCCTGGCTCTTCGGGTGTGGGAGCTGTCGCCAGAGCCGCGGCCCTACCGGAAAATGCTTCGCAGGCTGGCGCGGCGGCGCCATGTGCGCGCCGGTGTCGCCGAGGCTGACGGCCGCCGGAAAGCCCGCAGCCCCACAGGCTGTGGGGCCACGCGAGCGGCTGCCAAAGAGCTTTCCAACGAGGCACGGCTTTCCCTCCTGGCTCTTCGGGCGTGGGAGCTGTCGCCAGAGCCACGGCCCTACCGGAAAATGCTTCGCAGGCTGGCGCGGCGGCACCACGTGGGCACCGGTGTCGCCGAGGCTGACGGCCGCCGCAAAGCCCGCAGCCCCACGAGCTGTGGGGACATGCGAGCGGCTGCCAAAGAGCTTTCCAACGAGGCACGGCTTTCCCTCCTGGCTCTTCGGGCGTGGGAGCTGTCGCCAGAGCCGCGGCCCTACCGGAAAATGCTTCGCAGGCTGGCGCGGCGACGCAACGTGGGCGCCGGTGGCGCCGAAGCTGACGGCCACCGCAAATCCCGCAGCCCCACAGGCTGTGGGGCCACGTGAGCGGCTGCCAAAGGGCTTTCCAACGAGGCACGGCTTTCCCTCCTGGCTCTTTGGGCGTGGGAGCTGTCGCCAGACCCGCGGCCCTACCGGAAAATGCTTCGCAGGCTGGCGCGGCGGTGCAACGTGGGCGCCGGTGGCGCCGAGGCTGACGGCCGCCGGAAAGCCCGCAGCCCCACGAGCTGTGGGGCCACGCGAGCGGCTGCCAAAGAGCTTTCCAACGAGGCACGGCTTTCCCTCCTGGCTCTTCGGGCGTGGGAGCTGTCGCCAGAGCCGCGGCCCTACCGGAAAATGCTTCGCAGGCTGGCGCAGCGGCGCAACGTGGGCGCCGGTGGCGCCGAGGCTGACGGCCGCCGGAAAGCCCGCAGCCCCACAGGCTGTGGGGCCACGCGAGCGGCTGCCAAAGAGCTTTCCAACGAGGCACGGCTTTCCCTCCTGGCTCTTCGGGCTTGGGAGCTGTCGCCAGAGCCGCGGCCCTACCGGAAAATGCTTCGCAGGCTGGCGCGGCGGCCCGACGTGGGCGCCGGTGGCGCTGAGGCTGACGGCCGCCGCAAAGCCCGCAGCCACACAGGCTGTGGGGCCACGTGAGCGGCTGCCAAAGGGCTTTCCAACGAGGCACGGCTTTCCCTCCTGGCTCTTCGGGCGTGGGAGCTGTCGCCAGAGCCACGGCCCTACCGGAAAATGCTTCGCAGGCTGGCGCGGCGGTGCAACGTGGGCGCCGGTGGCGCCGAGGCTGACGGCCACCGGAAAGCCCGCAGCCCCACGAGCTGTGGGGTCATGCGAGCGGCTGCCAAAGAGCTTTCCAACGAGGCACGGCTTTCCCTCCTGGCTCTTCAGGCGTGGGAGCTGTCGCCAGAGCTGCGGCCCTACCGGAAAATGCTTCGCAGGCTGGCGCGGCGGCGCCACGTGGGCGCCGGTGGCACTGAGGCTGACGGACGCCGCAAACCCGCAGCCCCACGGGCTGTGGGGCCACGCGAGCAGCTGCCAAAGAGCTTTCCAACGAGGCACGGCTTTCCCTCCTGGCTCTTCGGGCTTGGGAGCTGTCGCCAGAGACGCGGCCCTACCGGAAAATGCTTCACAGGCTGGCGCGGCGGCACCACGTGGGCACCGGTTGCGCCGAGGCTGACGGCCGCCGCAAAGCCCGCAGCCCCACGAGCTGTGGGGACATGCGAGCGGCTGCCAAAGAGCTTTCCAACGAGGCACGGCTTTCCCTCCTGGCTCTTCGGGCGTGGGAGCTGTCGCCAGAGCCGCGGCCCTACCGGAAAATGCTTCGCAGGCTGGCGCGGCGACGCAACGTGGGCGCCGGTGGCGCCGAGGCTGACGGCCGCCGCAAAGCCCGCAGCCCCACAGGCTGTGGGGCCACGTGAGCGGCTGCCAAAGGGCTTTCCAACGAGGCACGGCTTTCCCTCCTGGCTCTTCGGGTGTGGGAGCTGACGCCAGACCCGCGGCCCTACCGGAAAATGCTTCGCAGGCTGGCGCGGCGGTGCAACGTGGGCGCCGGTGGCGCCGAGGCTGACGGCCGCCGGAAAGCCCGCAGCCCCACGAGCTGTGGGGCCACGTGAGCGGCTGCCAAAGAGCTTTCCAACGAGGCACGGCTTTCCCTCCTGGCTCTTCGGGCGTGGGAGCTGTCGCCAGAGCCGCGGCCCTACCGGAAAATGCTTCGCAGGCTGGCGCAGCGGCGCAACGTGGGCGCCGGTGGCGCCGAGGCTGACGGCCGCCGCAAAGCCCGCAGCCCCACGGGCTGTGGGGCCACGTGAGCGGCTGCCAAAGAGCTTTCCAACAAGGCAGGGCTTTCCCTCCTGGCTCCTCGGGCGTGGGAGCTGTTGCCATAGACACAGCCCTACCGGAAAATGGTTCGCAGGCTGGCGCGGAGGCGCAACGTGGGCGCCGGTGGCGCCACGGCTGACGGCCGCCGCAAAGCCCGCAGCCCCACGGGCTGTGGGGCCACGCGAGCGGCTGCCAAAGAGCTTTCCAACGAGGCACGGCTTTCCCTCCTGGCTCTTCGGGCGTGGGAGCTGTCGGCAGAGCCGCGGCCCTACCGGAAAATGCTTTGCAGGCTAGCGCAGCGGCCCCACGTGGCTGCCAGTAGCGCCGAGTCTGACAGCTGCCGCAAAGCCCGCAGCCCCACAGGCTGTGGGGCCACGTGAGCGGCTGCAAAGGGCTTTCCAACGAGGCACGGCTTTCCCTCCTGGCTCTTCGGGCGTGGGAGCTGTCGCCAGAGCCACGGCCCTACCGGAAAATGCTTCGCTGGCTGGCGCGGCGGTGCAACGTGGGCGCCGGTGGCGCCGAGGCTGACGGCCGCCGCAAAGCCCGCAGCCCCACGAGCTGTGGGGACATGCGAGCGGCTGCCAAAGAGCTTTCCAACGAGGCACGGCTTTCCCTCCTGGCTCTTCGGGCGTGGGAGCTGTGGCCAAGCTGCGGCCCTACCGGAAAATGCTTCGCAGGCTGGCGCAGCGGCCCCACGTGGCTGCCAGTGGCGCCGAGGCTGACGGCCGCCGGAAAGCCCGCAGCCCCATGCGCTGTGGGGCCACGCGAGCGGCTGCCAAAGAGCTTTCCAACGAGGCACGGCTTTCCCTCCTGGCTCTTCAGGCGTGGGAGCTGTCGCCAGAGCTGCGGCCAAACTGGAAAATGCTTCGCAGGCTGGCGCAGCGGCCCCACGTGGGTGCCAGTGGCGCCGAGGCTGACGGCTGCCGCAAAGCCCGCAGCCCCACGGGCTGTGGGGCCACGTGAGCGGCTGCCAAAGGGCTTTCCAACGAGGCACGGCTTTCCCTCCTGGCTCTTCGGGCGTGGGAGCTGTCGCCAGAGCCACGGCCCTACCGGAAAATGCTTCGCAGGCTGGCGCGGCGGTGCAACGTGGGCGCCGGTGGCGCCGAGGCTGACGGCCGCCGGAAAGCCCGCAGCCCCACGAGCTGTGGGGACATGCGAGCGGCTGCCAAAGAGCTTTCCAACGAGGCACGGCTTTCCCTCCTGGCTCTTCGGGCGTGGGAGCTGTGGCCAAGCTGCGGCCCTACCGGAAAATGCTTCGCAGGCTGGCGCAGCGGCCCCACGTGGCTGCCAGTGGCGCCGAGGCTGACGGCCGCCGGAAAGCCCGCAGCCCCATGCGCTGTGGGGCCACGCGAGCGGCTGCCAAAGAGCTTTCCAACGAGGCACGGCTTTCCCTCCTGGCTCTTCAGGCGTGGGAGCTGTCGCCAGAGATGCGGCCAAACTGGAAAATGCTTCGCAGGCTGGCGCAGCGGCCCCACGTGGGTGCCAGTGGCGCCGAGGCTGACGGCTGCCGCAAAGCCCGCAGCCCCACGGGCTGTGGGGCCATGCGAGCGGCTGCCAAAGAGCTTTCCAACGAGGCACGGATTTCCCTCCTGGCTCTTCAGGCGTGGGAGCTGTCGGCAGAGCCGCGGCCCTACCGGAAAATGCTTTGCAGGCTGGCGCAGCGGCGCAACATGGGCGCCGGTGGCGCCGAGTCTGACTGCCGCCTCAACGCCCTCAGCCCCATGTGCTGTGGGGCCACGCGAGCGGCTGCCAAAGAGCTTTCCAACAAGGCACGGCTTTCCCTCCTGGCTCTTCGGGCGTGGGAGCTGTCGGCAGAGCCGCGGCCCTACCGGAAAATGCTTTGCAGGCTGGCGCAGCGGCCCCACGTGGGTGCCAGTGGCGCCGAGGCTGACAGCTGCCGCAAAGCCCGCAGGCCCACAGGCTGTGGGGCCACGCGAGCGGCTGCCAAAGAGCTTTCCATCGAGGCATGGGTTTCCCTCCTGGCTCTTCGGGTGTGGGAGCTGTCGCCAGAGCCGCGGCCCTACCGGAAAATGCTTCGCAGGCTGGCGCGGCGGCGCCATGTGCGCGCCGGTGTCGCCGAGGCTGACGGCCGCCGGAAAGCCCGCAGCCCCACAGGCTGTGGGGCCACGCGAGCGGCTGCCAAAGAGCTTTCCAACGAGGCACGGCTTTCCCTCCTGGCTCTTCGGGCGTGGGAGCTGTCGCCAGAGCCGCGGCCCTACCGGAAAATGCTTCGCAGGCTGGCGCGGCGACGCAACGTGGGCGCCGGTGGCGCCGAGGCTGACGTCCGCCGCAAAGCCCGCAGCCCCACAGGCTGTGGGGCCACGTGAGCGGCTGCCAAAGGGCTTTCCAACGAGGCACGGCTTTCCCTCCTGGCTCTTCGGGTGTGGGAGCTGTCGCCAGAGCCACGGCCCTACCGGAAAATGCTTCGCAGGCTGGCGCGGCGGTGCAACGTGGGCGCCGGTGGCGCCGAGGCTGACGGCCGCCACAAAGCCCGCAGCCCCATGAGCTGTGGGGTCATGCGAGCGGCTGCCAAAGAGCTTTCCAACGAGGCACGGCTTTCCCTCCTGGCTCTTCGGGCATGGGAGCTGTCGCCAGAGCCGCGGCCCTACCGGAAAATGCTTCGCAGGCTGGCGCGGCGGCGCCACGTGGGCGCCGGTGGCACTGAGGCTGACGGACGCCGCAAAGCCCGCAGCCCCACGGGCTGTGGGGCCACGCGAGCAGCTGCCAAAGAGCTTTCCAACGAGGCACGGCTTTCCCTCCTGGCTCTTCGGGCTTGGGAGCTGTCGCCAGAGTCGCGGCCCTACCGGAAAATGCTTCACAGGCTGGCGCGGCGGCACCACGTGGGCACCGGTGTCGCCGAGGCTGACGGCCGCCGCAAAGCCCGCAGCCCCACGAGCTGTGGGGCCACGCGAGCGGCTGCCAAAGAGCTTTCCAACGAGGCACGGCTTTCCCTCCTGGCTCTTCGGGCGTGGGAGCTGTCGCCAGAGCCGCGGCCCTACCGGAAAATGCTTCGCAGGCTGGCGCGGCGACGCAACGTGGGCGCCGGTGGCGCCGAGGCTGACGGCCGCCGCAAATCCCGCAGCCCCACAGGCTGTGGGGCCACGTGAGCGGCTGCCAAAGGGCTTTCCAACGAGGCACGGCTTTCCCTCCTGGCTCTTCGGGCGTGGGAGCTGTCGCCAGAGCCGCGGCCCTACCGGAAAATGCTTCGCAGGCTGGCGCGGCGGTGCAACGTGGGCGCCGGTGGCGCCGAGGCTGACGGCCGCCGGAAAGCCCGCAGCCCCACGAGCTGTGGGGCCACGTGAGCGGCTGCCAAAGAGCTTTCCAACGAGGCACGGCTTTCCCTCCTGGCTCTTCGGGCGTGGGAGCTGTCGCCAGAGCCGCGGCCCTACCGGAAAATGCTTCGCAGGCTGGCGCAGCGGCGCAACGTGGGCGCCGGTGGCGCCGAGGCTGACGGCCGCCGGAAAGCCCGCAGCCCCACGGGCTGTGGGGCCACGCGAGCGGCTGCCAAAGAGCTTTCCAACGAGGCAGGGCTTTCCCTCCAGGCTCCTCGGGCGTGGGAGCTGTTGCCATAGACACAGCCCTACCGGAAAATGGTTCGCAGGCTGGCGCGGAGGCGCAACGTGGGCGCCGGTGGCGCCACGGCTGACGGCCGCCGGAAAGCCCGCAGCCCCACGGGCTGTGGGGCCACGCGAGCGGCTGCCAAAGAGCTTTCCAACGAGGCACGGCTTTCCCTCCTGGCTCTTCGGGCGTGGGAGCTGTCGGCAGAGCCGCGGCCCTACCGGAAAATGCTTTGCAGGCTAGCGCAGCGGCCCCACGTGGGTGCCAGTAGCGCCGAGTCTGACAGCTGCCGCAAAGCCCGCAGCCCCACAGGCTGTGGGGCCACGTGAGCGGCTGCCAAAGGGCTTTCCAACGAGGCACGGCTTTCCCTCCTGGCTCTTCGGGCGTGGGAGCTGTCGCCAGAGCCACGGCCCTACCGGAAAATGCTTCGCAGGCTGGCGCGGCGGTGCAACGTGGGCGCCGGTGGCGCCGAGGCTGACGGCCGCTGGAAAGCCCGCAGCCCCACGAGCTATGGGGCCACGTGAGCGGCTGCCAAAGAGCTTTCCAACGAGGCACGGCTTTCCCTCCTGGCTCTTCGGGCGTGGGAGCTGTCGCCAGAGCCGCGGCCCTACCGGAAAATGCTTCGCAGGCTGGCGCAGCAGCGCAACGTGGGCGCCGTTGGCGCCGAGGCTGACGGCCGCCGCAAAGCCCGCAGCCCCACGGGCTGTGGGGCCACGCGAGCGGCTGCCAAAGAGCTTTCCAACGAGGCACGGCTTTCCCTCCTGGCTCTTCGGGCGTGGGAGCTGTCGCCAGAGCCGCGGCCCTACCGGAAAATGCTTTGCAGGCTGGCGCGGCGGCGCCACGTGGGCGCCGGTGGCGCCGAGGCTGACGGCCGCCGGAAAGCCCGCAGCCCCATGCGCTGTGGGGCCACGCGAGCGGCTGCCAAAGAGCTTTCCAATGAGGCACGGCTTTCCCTCCTGGCTCTTCGGCCGTGGGAGCTGTCGCCAGAGACGCGGCCCTACCGGAAAATGCTTCACAGGCTGGCGCGGCGGCCCGACGTGGGCGCCGGTGTCGCCGAGGCTGACGGCCGCCGCAAAGCCCGCAGCCCCATGGGCTGTGGGGCCACGCGAGCGGCTGCCAAAGAGCTTTCCAACGAGGCACGACTTTCCCTCCTGGCTCTTCGGGCGTGGGAGCTGTCGCCAGAGCCGTGGCCCTACCGGAAAATGCTTCGCAGGCTGGCGCAGTGGCGCCACGTGGGCGCTGGTGTCGCCCAGGCTGAAGGCCGCCGCAAAGCCCGCAGCCCCACGGGCTGTGGGGACATGCGAGCGGCTGCCAAAGAGCTTTCCAACGAGGCATGGGTTTCCCTCCTGGCTCTTCGGGCGTGGGAGCTGTCGCCAGAGCCGCGGCCCTACCGGAAAATGCTTCGCAGGCGGGCGCGGCGGCGCAACGTTGGCGCCGGTGGCGCCGAGGCTGACGGCCGCCGGAAAGCCCGCAGCCCCACAGGCTGTGGGGCCACGCGAGCGGCTGCCAAAGAGCTTTCCAACGAGGCACAGCTTTCCCTCCTGCCTCTTCGGCCGTGGGAGCTGTCGCCAGAGCCGCGGCCCTTTCCCGGAAAATGCTTCGGGGGCTGGCGCGGCGGCGCCAGGTGGGCGCCGGTGGCGCCGAGGCTGACGGACGCCGGAAAGCCCGCAGCCCCACAGGCTGTGGGGCCACGCGAGCGGCTGCCAAAGAGCTTTCCAACGAGGCACGGCTTTCCCTCCTGGCTCTTCGGGCGTGGGAGCTGTCGCCAGACCCGCGGCCCTACCGGAAAATGCTTCGGGGGCTGGAGCGGCGGCCCGACGTGGGCGCCGGTGGCGCTGAGGCTGACGGCCGCCGCAAAGCCCGCAGCCCCACGGGCTGTGGGGCCACGCGAGCGGCTGCCAAAGAGCTTTCCAACGAGGCATGGCTTTCCCTCCTGGCTCTTCGGGCGTGGGAGCTGTCGCCAGAGACGCGGCCCTGGCGGAAAATGCTTCGCAGGCTGGCGCAGCGGCCCGACGTGGGCGCCGATGGCGCCGAGGCTGACGGCCGCCAGAAAGCCCGCAGCCCCACGGGCTGTGGGGCCACGCGAGCGGCTGCCAAAGATCTTTCCAACGAGGCAGGGCTTTCCCTCCTGGCTCCTCGGGCGTGGGAGCTGTCGCCAGAGCCGCGGCCCTACCGGAAAATGGTTCGCAGGCTGGCGCGGCGGCCCGACGTGGGCGCCGATGGCGCCCAGGCTGACGTCCGCCACAAAGCCCGCAGCCCCATGGGCTGTGGGGCCACGCGAGCGGCTGCCAAAGAGCTTTCCAACGAGGCACAGCTTTCCCTCCTGGCTCTTCGGGCGTGGGAGCTGTCGCCAGAGCCGCGGCCCTACCGGAAAATGCTTCGCAGGCTGGCGCGGCGGCCCCACCTGGGCGCCGATGGCGCCGAGGCTGACGGCCGCCAGAAAGCCCGCAGCCCCAAAGGCTGTGGGGCCACGCGAGCGGCTGCCAAAGAGCTTTCCAACGAGGCACGGCTTTCCCTCCTGGCTCCTCGGGCGTGGGAGCTGTTGCCATAGACACGGCCCTACCGGAAAATGGTTCGCAGGCTGGCGCGGAGTCGCAACGTGGGCGCCGGTGGCGCCACGGCTGACGGCCGCTGCAAAGCCCGCAGCCCCATGGGCTGTGGGGCCACGCGAGCGGCTGCCAAAGAGGTTTCCAATGAGGCACGGCTTTCCCTCCTGGCTCTTCGGCCGTGGGAGCTGTCGCCAGAGCCGCGGCCCTACCCGAAAATGCTTCGCAGGCTGGCGCGGTGGCGCCACGTGGGCGCCGGTGTCGCCCAGGCTGACGGCCGCCGCAAAGCCCGCATCCCCACGGGCTGTGGGGACATGCGAGCGGCTGCCAAAGAGCTTTCCATCGAGGCATGGGTTTCCCTCCTGGCTCTTCGGGCGTGGGAGCTGTCGCCAGAGGCGCGGCCCTACCGGAAAATGCTTCGCAGGCTGGCGCGGCGGCGCAACGTGGGCGCCGGTGTCGCCGAGGCTGACGGCCGCCGGAAAGCCCGCAGCCCCACGAGCTGTGGGGCCACGCGAGCGGCTGCCAAAGAGCTTTCCAACGAGGCACGGCTTTCCGTCCTGGCTCTTCGGCCGTGGGAGCTGTCGCCAGAGCCGCGGCCCTACCGGATAATGCTTCGCAGGCTGGCGCAGCGGCCCCACGTGGGCACCGGTGTCGCCGAGGCTGACGGCCGCCGCAAAGCCCGCAGCCCCACGAGCTGTGGGGACATGCGAGCGGCTGCCAAAGAGCTTTCCAACGAGGCACGGCTTTCCCTCCTGGCTCTTCGGGCGTGGGAGCTGTGGCCAAGCTGCGGCCCTACAGGAAAATGCTTCGCAGGCTGGCGCAGCGGCCCCACGTGGCTGCCAGTGGCGCCGAGGCTGACGGCCGCCGGAAAGCCCGCAGCCCCACAGGCTGTGGGGCCATGCGAGCGGCTGCCAAAGAGCTTTCCAACGAGGCACGGCTTTCCCTCCTGCCTCTTCGGCCGTGGGAGCTGTCGCCAGAGACGCGGCCCTACCGGAAAATGCTTCGCAGGCTGGCGCAGCGGCCCCACGTGGGTGCCAGTGGCGCCGAGGCTGACAGCTGCCGCAAAGCCCGCAGCACCCCGGGTTGTGGGGCCACGCGAGCGGCTGCCAAAGAGCTTTCCATCGAGGCATGGGTTTCCCTCCTGGCTCTTCGGCCGTGGGAGCTGTCGCCAGAGCCGCGGCCCTACCGGAAAATGCTTCGCAGGCTGGCGCGGCGGCGCCACGTGGGCGCCGGTGTCGCCGAGGCTGACGGCCGCCGGAAAGCCCGCAGCCTCACGAGCTGTGGGGTCATGCGAGCGGCTGCCAAAGAGCTTTCGAACGAGGCACGGCTTTCCCTCCTGGCTCTTCAGGCGTGGGAGCTGTCGCCAGAGCTGCGGCCAAACTGGAAAATGCTTCGCAGGCTGGCGCAGCGGCGCAACGTGGGCGCCGGTGGCGCCGAGGCTGACGGCTGCCGCAAAGCCCGCAGCCCCACGGGCTGTGGGGCCACGCGAGCGGCTGCCAAAGAGCTTTCCAACGAGGCACGGCTTTCCCTCCTGGCTCTTCGGGCGTGGGAGCTGTCGGCAGAGCCGAGGCCCTACCGGAAAATGCTTTGCAGGCTAGCGCAGCGGCCCCACCTGGGTGCCAGTGGCGCCGAGGCTGACAGCTGCCGCAAAGCCCGCAGCACCCCGGGCTGTGGGGCCACGCGAGCGGATGCCAAAGAGTTTTCCATCGAGGCATGGGTTTCCCTCCTGGCTCTTCGGGCGTGGGAGCTGTGGCCAGAGCCGCGGCCCTACCGGAAAATGGTTCGCAGGCTGGCGCGGCGGCGCAACGTGGGCGCCGGTGTCGCCGAGGCTGACGGCCGCCGGAAAGCCCGCAGCCCCACAGGCTGTGGGGCCACGCGAGCGGCTGCCAAAGAGCTTTCCAACGAGGCACGGCTTTCCCTCCTGGCTCTTCGGGCGTGGGAGCTGTCGCCAGAGCCGTGGCCCTACCGGAAAATGCTTCGCAGGCTGGCGCGGCGGCCCGACGTGGGCGCCGGTGGCGCCGAGGCTGATGGCCGCCGCAAAGCCCGCAGCCCCACGGGCTGTGGGGCCACGCGAGCGGCTGCCAAAGAGCTTTCCAACGAGGCACGGCTTTCCGTCCTGGCTCTTCGGCCGTGGGAGCTGTCGCCAGAGCCGTGGCCCTACCGGAAAATGCTTCGCAGGCTGGCGCGGTGGTGCCACGTGGGCGCCGGGGCGCCCAGGCTGACGGCCGCCGGAAAGCCCGCAGCCCCACGGGCTAGGGGCCACGCGAGCGGCTGCCAAAGAGCTTTCCAACGAGGCATGGCTTTCCCTCCTGGCTCTTCAGGCGTGGAAGCTGTCGGCAGAGCCGCGGCCCTACCGGAAAATGCTTTGCAGGCTGGCGCGGCGGCCCGACGTGGGCGCCGATGGCGCCGAGGCTGACGGCCGCCGGAAAGCCCGCAGCCCCACGGGCTGTGGGGCCACGCGAGCGGCTGCCAAAGATCTTTCCAACGAGGCAGGGCTTTCCCTCCTGGCTCCTCGGGCGTGGGAGCTGTTGCCATAGACACGATCCTACCGGAAAATGCTTCGCAGGCTGGCGCGGAGGCGCAACGTGGGCGCCGGTGGCGCCACGGCTGACGGCCGCCGCAAAGCCCGCAGCCCCACGGGCTGTGGGGCCACGCGAGTGGCTGCCAAAGAGCTTTCCAACGAGGCACGGCTTTCCCTCCTGGCTCTTTGGCCGTGGGAGCTGTCGCCAGAGCCGCGGCCTACCGGAAAATGCTTTGCAGGCTGGCGCGGCGGCCCGACGTGGGCGCCGGTGTCGCCCAGGCTGACGGCCGCCGGAAAGCCCGCAGCCCCACGGGCTGTGGGGCCACGCGAGCGGCTGCCAAAGAGCTTTCCAACGAGGCACGGCTTTCCCTCCTGGCTCTTCGGGCGTGGGAGCTGTCACCAGAGCCGCGGCCCTACCGGAAAATGCTTCGCATGCTGGCGCGACGGCGCCACGTGCGCGCCGGTGGCACCGAGGCTGACGGACGCCGCAAAGCCCGCAGCCCCACGGGCTGTGGGGCCATGCGAGCGGCTGCCAAAGAGCTTTCCAACGAGGCATGGCTTTCCCTCCTGCCTCTTCGGCCGTGGGAGCTGTCGCCAGAGCCGTGGCCCTACCGGAAAATGCTTCGCATGCTGGCGCGGTGGTGCCACGTGGGCGCCGTTGGCGCCCAGGCTGAGGGCCGCCGGAAAGCCCGCAGCCCCACGGGCTGTGGGGCCACGCGAGCGGCTGCCAAAGAGCTTTCCAACGAGGCACGGCTTTCCCTCCTGGCTCTTCGGGCGTGGGAGCTGTCGCCAGAGACGCGGCCCTACCGAAAAATGCTTCGCAGGCTGGCGCGGCGGCCCGACGTGGGCGCCGGTGTCGCCCAGGCTGACCTCCGCCGGAAAGCCCGCAGCCCCACGGGCTGTGGGGCCACGCGAGCGGCTGCCAAAGAGCTTTCCAAGGAGGCACGGCTTTCCCTCCTGGCTCTTCGGGCGTGGGAGCTGTCGCCAGAGCCGCGGCCCTACCGGAAAATGCTTCGCAGGCTGGCGCGGCGGCGCCACGTGGGCGCCGGTGGCGCCGAGGCTGACGGCCGCCGGAAAACCCGCAGCCCCACGGGCTGTGGGGCCACGCGAGCGGCTGCCAAAGAGCTTTCCAACGAGGCACGGCTTTCCCTCCTGGCTCTTCGGGCGTGGGAGCTGTCACCAGAGCCGCGGCCCTACCGGAAAATGCTTCGCATGCTGGCGCGGCGGCGCCACGTGGGCGCCCGTGGCACCGAGGCTGACGGACGCCGCAAAGCCCGCAGCCCCACGGGCTGTGGGGCCACGTGAGCGGCTGCCAAAGAGCTTTCCAACGAGGCACGGCTTTCCCTCCTGCCTCTTCGGCCGTGGGAGCTGTCGCCAGAGCCGCGGCCCTACCGGAAAATGCTTCGCAGGCTGGCGCGGCGGCGCCACGTGGGCGCCGGTGGCGCCGAGGCTGACGGCCGCCGCAAAGCCCGCAGCCCCACGGGCTGTGGGGCCATTCGAGCGGCTGCCAAAGAGCTTTCCAACGAGGCACGGATTTCCCTCCTGGCTCTTCGGGCGTGGGAGCTGTCGCCAGAGCCGTGGCCCTACCAGAAAATGCTTCGCAGCCTGGCGCGGTGGTGCCACGTGGGCGCCGGTGGCGCCCAGGCTGACGGCCGCCGGAAAGCCCACAGCCCCACGGGCTAGGGGCCACGCGAGCGGCTGCCAAAGAGCTTTCCAACGAGGCACGGCTTTCCCGCCTGGCTCTTCAGGCGTGGAAGCTGTCCGCAGAGCCGCGGCCCTACCGGAAAATGCTTCGCAGGCTGGCGCGGCGGCCCGACGTGGGCGCCGATGGCGCCCAGGCTGACGGCCGCCGCAAAGCCCGCAGCCCCACGGGCTGTGGGGCCACGCGAGCGGCTGCCAAAGATCTTTCCAACGAGGCACGGCTTTCCCTACTGGCTCCTCGGGCGTGGGAGCTGTTGCCATAGACACGGCCCTACCGGAAAATGGTTCGCAGGCTGGCGCGGAGGCGCAACGTGGGCGCCGGTGGCGCCACGGCTGACGGCCGCCGCAAAGCCCGCAGCTCCACGGGCTGTGGGGCCACGCGAGCGGCTGCCAAAGAGCTTTCCAACGAGGCACGGCTTTCCCTCCTGGCTCTTCGGCCGTGGGAGCTGTCGCCAGAGCCGTGGCCCTACCGGAAAATGCTTCGCAGGCTGGCGCGGCGGCGCCACATGGGCGCCGGTGGCGCCGAGGCTGACGGCCGCCGCAAAGCCCGCAGCCCCACGGCCTTTAGGGCCACGCGAGTGGCTGCCAAAGAGCTTTCCAACGAGGCACGGCTTTCCCTCCTGGCTCTTCGGGCGTGGGAGCTTTCGCCAGAGCCGCGGCCTACCGGAAAATGCTTTGCAGGCTGGCGCGGCGGCCCGACGTGGGCGCCGATGGCGCCGAGGCTGACGGCCGCCGCAAAGCCCGCAGCCCCACGGGCTGTGGGGCCATGCGAGCGGCTGCCAAAGAGCTTTCCAACGAGGCACGGCTTTCCCTCCTGGCTCTTCGGGCGTGGGAGCTGTCGCCAGAGCCGCGGCCCTACCGGAAAATGCTTCGCAGGCTGGCGCGGCGGCCCGACGTGGGCGCCGGTGTCGCCGAGGCTGACGGCCGCCGGAAAGCCCGCAGCCCCACGGGCTGTGGGGCCACGCGAGCGGCTGCCAAAGAGCTTTCCAACGAGGCACGGCTTTCCCTCCTGGCTCTTCGGCCGTGGGAGCTGTCGCCAGAGCCGCGGCCCTACCGGAAAATGCTTCGCAGGCTGGCGCGGCGGCCCGACGTGGGCGCCGGTGGCGCCGAGGCTGACGGCCGCCGCAAAGCCCGCAGCCCCACGGGCTGTGGGGCCATTCGAGCGGCTGCCAAAGAGCTTTCCAACGAGGCACGGATTTCCCTCCTGGCTCTTCGGGCGTGGGAGCTGTCGCCAGAGCCGTGGCCCTACCGGAAAATGCTTCGCAGGCTGGCGCGGTGGTGCCACGTGGGCGCCGGTGGCGCCCAGGCTGACGGCCGCCGCAAAGCCCGCAGCCCCACGGGCTAGGGGCCACGCGAGCGGCTGCCAAAGAGCTTTCCAACGAGGCACGGATTTCCCTCCTGGCTCTTCAGGCGTGGAAGCTGTCCGCAGAGCCGCGGCCCTACCGGAAAATGCTTCGCAGGCTGGCGCGGCGGCCCGACGTGGGCGCCGATGGCGCCCAGGCTGACGGCCGCCGCAAAGCCCGCAGCCCCACGGCCTTTAGGGCCACGCGAGTGGCTGCCAAAGAGCTTTCCAACGAGGCACGGCTTTCCCTCCTGGCTCTTTGGGCGTGGGAGCTGTCGCCAGAGCCGCGGCCTACCGGAAAATGCTTTGCAGGCTGGCGCGGCGGCCCGACGTGGGCGCCGGTGTCGCCCAGGCTGACGGCCACCGGAAAGCCCGCAGCCCCACGGGCTGTGGGGCCACGCGAGCGTCTGCCAAAGAGCTTTCCAATGAGGCACGGCTTTCCCTCCTGGCTCTTCGGGCGTGGGAGCTGTCGCCAGAGCCGTGGCCCTACCGGAAAATGCTTCGCAGGCTGACGCGGCGGCCCGACGTGGGCGCCGATGGCGCCGAGGCTGACGGCCGCCGCAAAGCCCGCAGCCCCACGGGCTGTGGGGCCACGTGAGCGGCTGCCAAAGAGCTTTCCAACGAGGCACGGCTTTCCCTCCTGGCTCTTCGGCCGTGGGAGCTGTGGCCAGAGCCGCGGCCCTACCGGAAAATGCTTCGCAGGCTGGCGCGGCGGCGCCACGTGGGCGCCGGTGGCGCCGAGGCTGACAGCTGCCGCAAAGCCCGCAGCCCCACGGGCTGTGGGGCCATTCGAGCGGCTGCCAAAGAGCTTTCCAACGAGGCACGGATTTCCCTCCTGGCTCTTCGGGCGTGGGAGCTGTCGCCAGAGCCGTGGCCCTACCAGAAAATGCTTCGCAGCCTGGCGCGGTGGTGCCACGTGGGCGCCGGTGGCGCCCAGGCTGACGGCCGCCGGAAAGCCCACAGCCCCACGGGCTAGGGGCCACGCGAGCGGCTGCCAAAGAGCTTTCCAACGAGGCACGGCTTTCCCTCCTGGCTCTTCGGGCGTGGGAGCTTTCGCCAGAGCCGCGGCCTACCGGAAAATGCTTTGCAGGCTGGCGCGGCGGCCCGACGTGGGCGCCGGTGTCGCCCAGGCTGACGGCCGCCGGAAAGCCCGCAGCCCCACGGGCTGTGGGGCCACGCGAGCGGCTGCCAAAGAGCTTTCCAATGAGGCACGGCTTTCCCTCCTGGCTCTTCGGGCGTGGGAGCTGTGGCCAGAGCCGCGGCCCTACCGGAAAATGCTTCGCAGGCTGGCGCGGCGGCCCGACGTGAGCGCCGATGGCGCCGAGGCTGACGGCCGCCGCAAAGCCCGCAGCCCCACGGGCTGTGGGGCCATGCGAGCGGCTGCCAAAGAGCTTTCCAACGAGGCACGGCTTTCCCTCCTGGCTCTTCGGGCGTGGGAGCTGTCGCCAGAGCCGCGGCCCTACCGGAAAATGCTTCGCAGGCTGGCGCGGCGGCCCGACGTGGGCGCCGGTGTCGCCGAGGCTGACGGCCGCCGGAAAGCCCGCAGCCCCACGGGCTGTGGGGCCACGCGAGCGGCTGCCAAAGAGCTTTCCAACGAGGCACGGCTTTCCCTCCTGGCTCTTCGGGCGTGGGAGCTGTCGCCAGAGCCGCGGCCCTACCGGAAAATGCTTCGCAGGCTGGCGCGGCGGCGCCAAATGGGCGCCGGTGGCGCCGAGTCTGACGGCCGCCGGAAAACCCGCAGCCCCACGGGCTGTGGGGCCACGCGAGTGGCTGCCAAAGAGCTTTCCGACGAGGCACGGCTTTCCCTCCTGGCTCTTCGGGCGTGGGAGCTGTCGCCAGAGACGCGGCCCTACCGGAAAATGCTTTGCAGGCTGGCGCGGTGGCCCGACGTGGGCGCCGCTGTCGACCAGGCTGACGGCCGCCGCAAAGCCCGCAGCCCCACGGGCTGTGGGGCCACACGAGCGGCAGAAAAGAGCTTTCCAACGAGGCACGGCTTTCCCTCCTGGCTCTTCGGGCGTGGGAGCTGTGGCCAGAGCCGCGGCCCTACCGGAAAATGCTTCGCAGGCTGGCGCGGCGGCGCCACGTGGGCGCCGGTGGCACCGAGGCTGACGGCCGCCGCAAAGCCCGCAGCCCCACGGGCTGTGGGGCCATGCGAGCGGCTGCCAAAGAGCTTTCCAACGAGGCACGGCTTTCCCTCCTGGCTCTTTGGGCGTGGGAGCTGTCGCCAGAGTCGCGGCCCTACCGGAAAATGCTTCGCAGGCTGGCGCGGCGGCCCGACGCGGGCGCCGGTGGCGCCGAGGCTGACGGCCGCCGCAAAGCCCGCAGCCCCACGGGCTGTGGGGCCACGCGAGCGGCTGCCAAAGAGCTTTCCAACGAGGCACGGCTTTCCCTCCTGGCTCTTCGGGCGTGGGAGCTGTGGCCAGAGCCGCGGCCCTACCGGAAAATGCTTCGCAGGCTGGCGCGGCGGCCCGACGTGGGCGCCGATGGCGCCGAGGCTGATGGCCGCCGGAAAGCCCGCAGCCCCACGGGCTGTGGGGCCACGTGAGCGGCTGCCAAAGAGCTTTCCAACGAGGCACGGCTTTCCCTCCTGCCTCTTCGGGCGTGGGAGCTGTCGCCAGAGCCGCGGCCCTACCGGAAAATGCTTCGCAGGCTGGCGCGGCGGCCCGACGTGGGCGCCGGTGTCGCCCAGGCTGACCTCCGCCGGAAAGCCCGCAGCCCCACGGGCTGTGGGGCCACGCGAGCGGCTGCCAAAGAGCTTTCCAACGAGGCACGGCTTTCCCTCCTGGCTCTTCGGGCGTGGGAGCTGTCGCCAGAGCCGCGGCCCTACCGGAAAATGCTTCGCAGGCTGGCGCGGCGGCGCCACGTGGGCGCCGGTGTCGCCGAGGCTGACGGCCGCCGGAAAACCCGCAGCCCCACGGACTTTAGGGCCACGCGAGTGGCTGCCAAAGAGCTTTCCAACGAGGCACGGCTTTCCCTCCTGGCTCTTCGGGCGTGGGAGCTGTCGCCAGAGCCGCGGCCCTACCGGAAAATGCTTCGCAGGCTGGCGCGGCGGCCCGACGTGGGCGCCGATGGCGCCGAGGCTGACGGCCGCCGGAAAGCCCGCAGCCCCACGGGCTGTGGGGCCACATGAGTGGCTGCCAAAGAGCTTTCCAACGAGGCACGGCTTTCCCTGCTGGCTCTTCGGGCGTGGGAGCTGTCACCAGAGCCGCGGCCCTACCGGAAAATGCTTCGCAGGCGGGCGCGGCGGCCCGACGTGGGCGCCGGTGGCGCCGAGGCTGACGGCCGCCGCAAAGCCCGCAGCCCCACGGGCTGTGGGGCCATGCGAGCGGCTGCAAAAGAGCTTTCCAACGAGGCATGGCTTTCCCTCCTGCCTCTTCGGCCGTGGGAGCTGTCGCCAGAGCCGCGGCCCTACCGGAAAATGCTTCGCAGGCTGGCGCGACGGCCCCACGTGGGTGCCAGTGGCGCCGAGGCTGACAGCTGCCGCAAAGCCCGCAGCCCCACGGGCTGTGGGGCCATTCGAGCGGCTGCCAAAGAGCTTTCCAACGAGGCACGGATTTCCCTCCTGGCTCTTCGGGCGTGGGAGCTGTCGCCAGAGCCGTGGCCCTACCGGAAAATGCTTCGCAGCCTGGCGCGGTGGTGCCACGTGGGCGCCGGTGGCGCCCAGGCTGACGGCCGCCGGAAAGCCCGCAGCCCCACGGGCTGTGGGGCCACGCGAGCGGCTGCCAAAGAGCTTTCCAACGAGGCACGGCTTTCCCTCCTGGCTCTTCGGGCGTGGGAGCTGTCGCCAGAGCCGCGGCCCTACCGGAAAATGCTTCGCAGGCTGGCGCGGCGGCGCCACGTGGGCGCCGGTGTCGCCGAGGCTGACGGCCGCCGGAAAACCCGCAGCCCCACGGACTTTAGGGCCACGCGAGTGGCTGCCAAAGAGCTTTCCAACGAGGCACGGCTTTCCCTCCTGGCTCTTCGGGCGTGGGAGCTGTCGCCAGAGCCGCGGCCCTACCGGAAAATGCTTCGCAGGCTGGCGCGGCGGCCCGACGTGGGCGCCGATGGCGCCGAGGCTGACGGCCGCCGGAAAGCCCGCAGCCCCACGGGCTGTGGGGCCACATGAGTGGCTGCCAAAGAGCTTTCCAACGAGGCACGGCTTTCCCTGCTGGCTCTTCGGGCGTGGGAGCTGTCACCAGAGCCGCGGCCCTACCGGAAAATGCTTCGCAGGCGGGCGCGGCGGCCCGACGTGGGCGCCGGTGGCGCCGAGGCTGACGGCCGCCGCAAAGCCCGCAGCCCCACGGGCTGTGGGGACATGCGAGCGGCTGCCAAAGAGCTTTCCAACGAGGCATGGCTTTCCCTCCTGCCTCTTCGGCCGTGGGAGCTGTCGCCAGAGCCGCGGCCCTACCGGAAAATGCTTCGCAGGCTGGCGCGACGGCCCCACGTGGGTGCCAGTGGCGCCGAGGCTGACAGCTGCCGCAAAGCCCGCAGCCCCACGGGCTGTGGGGCCATTCGAGCGGCTGCCAAAGAGCTTTCCAACGAGGCACGGATTTCCCTCCTGGCTCTTCGGGCGTGGGAGCTGTCGCCAGAGCCGTGGCCCTACCGGAAAATGCTTCGCAGCCTGGCGCGGTGGTGCCACGTGGGCGCCGGTGGCGCCCAGGCTGACGGCCGCCGGAAAGCCCGCAGCCCCACGGGCTAGGGGCCACGCGAGCGGCTGCCAAAGAGCTTTCCAACGAGGCACGGCTTTCCCTCCTGGCTCTTCAGGCGTGGAAGCTGTCGGCAGAGCCGCGGCCCTACCGGAAAATGCTTCGCAGGCTGGCGCGGCGGCCCGACGTGGGCGCCGGTGTCGCCGAGGCTGACGGCCGCCGGAAAGCCCGCAGCCCCACGGGCTGTGGGGCCACGCGAGCGGCTGCCAAAGAGCTTTCCAACGAGGCACGGCTTTCCCTCCTGGCTCTTCGGGCGTGGGAGCTGTCGCCAGAGCCGCGGCCCTACCGGAAAATGCTTCGCAGGCTGGCGCGGCGGCGCCACGTGGGCGCCGGTGGCGCCGAGGCTGACGGCCGCCGGAAAACCCGCAGCCCCACGGGCTGTGGGGCCACGCGAGTGGCTGCCAAACAGCTTTCCAACGAGGCACGGCTTTCCCTCCTGGCTCTTCGGGCGTGGGAGCTGTCGCCAGAGACGCGGCCCTACCGGAAAATGCTTTGCAGGCTGGCGCGGCGGCCCGACGTGGGCGCCGGTGTCGACCAGGCTGACGGCCGCCGCAAAGCCCGCAGCCCCACGGGCTGTGGGGCCACACGAGCGGCTGCCAAAGAGCTTTCCAACGAGGCACGGCTTTCCCTCCTGGCTCTTTGGGCGTGGGAGCTGTGGCCAGAGCCGCGGCCCTACCGGAAAATGCTTCGCAGGCTGGCGCGGCGGCGCCACGTGGGCGCCGGTGGCGCCGAGGCTGACGGCCGCCGCAAAGCCCGCAGCCCCACGGGCTGTGGGGCCACGTGAGCGGCTGCCAAAGAGCTTTCCAACGAGGCACGGCTTTCCCTCCTGGCTCTTCGGGCGTGGGAGCTGTCGCCAGAGCCGCGGCCCTACCGGAAAATGCTTCGCAGGCTGGCGCGGCGGCCCGACGTGGGCGCCGATGGCGCCGAGGCTGACGGCCGCCGGAAAGCCCGCAGCCCCACGGGCTGTGGGGCCACGTGAGCGGCTGCCAAAGAGCTTTCCAACGAGGCACGGCTTTCCCTCCTGGCTCTTCGGGTGTGGGAGCTGTCGCCAGAGCCGCGGCCCTACCGGAAAATGCTTCGCAGGCTGGCGCGGCGGCCCGACGTGGGCGCCGGTGTCGCCCAGGCTGACGGCCGCCGCAAAGCCCGCAGCCCCATGGGCTGTGGGGCCACGCGAGCGGCTGCCAAAGAGCTTTCCAACGAGGCATGGCTTTCCCTCCTGGCTCTTCGGGCGTGGGAGCTGTCGCCAGAGCCGCGGCCCTACCGGAAAATGCTTCGCAGGCTGGCGCGGCGGCGCCAGGTGGGCGCCGGTGGCGCCGAGGCTGACGGTTGCCGCAAAGCCCGCAGCCCCACGGGCTGTGGGGCCACGCGAGCGGCTGCCAAAGAGCTTTCCAACGAGGCACGGCTTTCCATCCTGGCTCTTCGGGTGTGGGAGCTGTCGCCAGAGCCGTGGCCCTACCGGAAAATGCTTCGCAGGCTGGCGCGGCAGCGCCACGTGGGCGCCGGTGGCGCCGAGGCTGACGGCCGCCGGAAAGCCCGCAGCCCCACGGGCTTTAGGGCCACGCGAGTGGCTGCCAAAGAGCTTTCCAACGAGGCACGGCTTTCCCTCCTGGCTCTTCGGGCGTGGGAGCTGTCGCCAGAGCCGCGGCCCTACCGGAAAATGCTTTGCAGGCTGGCGCGGCGGCCCCACGTGGACGCCTGTGGCGCCCAGGCTGACGGCCGCCGCAAAGCCCGCAGCCCCATAGGCTGTGAGGTCACGCGAGCGGCTGCCAAAGAGCTTTCCAAGGAGGCACGGTTTTCCCTCCTGGCTCTTCGGGCGTGGGAGCTGTCACCAGAGACGCGGCCCTACCGGAAAATGCTTCGCAGGCTGGCGCGGTGGCGCCACGTGGGCGCCGGTGGCGCCGAGGCTGACAGCCGCCGCAAAGCCCGCAGCCCCACGGGCTGTGGGGCCACGCGAGCGGCTGCCAAAGAGCTTTCCAATGAGGCACGGCTTTCCCTCCTGGCTCTTCGGGCGTGGGAGCTGTGGCCAGAGACGCGGCCCTACCGGAAAATGCTTCGGGGGCTGGCGCGGCGGTGCCATGTGGGCGCCGGTGGCGCCGAGGCTGACGGCCGCCGCAAAGCCCGCAGCCCCACGGGCTGTGGGGCCACGCGAGCGGCTGCCAAAGAGCTTTCCAACGAGGCACGGCTTTCCCTCCTGGCTCTTCGGGCGTGGGAGCTGTCGCCAGAGCCGCGGCCCTACCGGAAAATGCTTTGCAGGCTGGCGCGGCGGCCCCACGTGGACGCCTGTGGTGCCGAGGCTGACGGCCGCCGCAAAGCCCGCAGCCCCACGGGCTGTGGGGCCACGCGAGCGGCTGCCAAAGAGCTTTCCAAAGAGGCACGGCTTTCCCTCCTGGCTCTTCGGCCGTGGGAGCTGTCGCCAGAGCCGCGGCCCCACCGGAAAATGCTTCGCAGGCGGGCCCGGCGGCGCCACGTGGGCGCCGGTGGCGCCGAGGCTGACAGCCGCCGCAAAGCCCGCAGCCCCACGGGCTGTGGGGCCACGCGAGCGGCTGCCAAAGAGCTTTCCAATGAGGCATGGCTTTCCCTCCTGGCTCTTCGGGCGTGGGAGCTGTGGCCAGAGACGCGGCCCTACCGGAAAATGCTTCGGGGGCTGGCGCGGCGGTGCCATGTGGGCGCCGGTGGCGCCGAGGCTGACGGCCGCCGCAAAGCCCGCAGCCCCACGGGCTGTGGGGCCACGCGAGCGGCTGCCAAAGAGCTTTCCAACGAGGCACGGCTTTCCCTCCTGGCTCTTCGGGCGTGGGAGCTGTGGCCAGAGCCGCGGCCCTACCGGAAAATGCTTCGGGGGCTGGCGCGGCGGCGCCACGTGTGCGCCGGTGGCGCCGAGGCTGACGCCTGACAGAAAGCCTGCAGCCCCACGGGCTGTGGGGCCACGCGAGCGGCTGCCAAAGAGCTTTCCAACGAGGCACGGCTTTCCCTCCTGGCTCTTCGGGCGTGGGAGCTGTGGCCAGAGCCGCGGCCCTACCGGAAAATGCTTCGCAGGCAGGCGCGGCGGCGCCACGTAGGCGCCGGTGGCGCCGAGGCTGACGCCTGACAGAAAGCCTGCAGCCCCACGGGCTGTGGGGCCACGCGAGCGGCTGCCAAAGAGCTTTCCAACGAGGCACGGCTTTCCCTCCTGGCTCTTCGGGCGTGGGAGCTGTGGCCAGAGACGCGGCCCTACCGGAAAATGCTTCGGGGGCTGGCGTGGCGGCGCCAGGTGGGCGCCGGTGGCGCCGAAGCTGACGGCCGCCGCAAAGCCTGCAGCCCCACGGGCTGTGGGGCCACGCGAGCGGCTGCCAAAGAGCTTTCCAACGAGGCACGGCTTTCCCTCCTGGCTCTTCGGGCGTGGGAGCTGTGGCCAGAGCCGCGGCCCTACCGGAAAATGCTTCGGGGGATGGCGCGACGGCGCCAGGTGGGCGCCAGTGGCGCCGAGGCTGACGGCCGCCGGAAAGCCCGCAGCCCCACGGGCTGTGGGGCCACGCGAGCGGCTGCCAAAGAGCTTTCCAACGAGGCACGGCTTTCCCTCCTGGCTCTTCGGGCGTGGGAGCTGTGGCCAGAGACGCGGCCCTACCGGAAAATGCTTCGCGGGCTGGCGCGGCGGCGCCACGGAGGCGCCAGTGGCGCCGAGGCTGACGGCCGCCGCAAGGCCCGCAGCCCCACGGGCTGTGGGGCCACGCGAGCGGCTGCCAAAGAGCTTTCCAACGAGGCACGGCTTTCCCTCCTGGCTCTTCGGGCGTGGGAGCTCTGGCCAGAGCCGCGGCCCTACCGGAAAATGCTTTGCAGGCTGACGCGGCGGCGCCAGGTGGGTGCCGGTGGCGCCGAGGCTGACGGCCGCCGGAAAGCCCGCAGCCCCACGGGCTGTGGGGCCACGCGAGCGGCTGCCAAAGAGCTTTCCAACGAGGCACGGCTTACCCTCCTGGCTCTTCGGGCGTGGGAGCTGTGGCCAGAGACGCGGCCCTACCGGTAAATGCTTCGCAGGCTCGCGCGGCGGCGCCAGGTGGGCGCCGGTGGCGCCGAGGCTGACGGCCGCCGGAAAGCCCGCAGCCCCACGGGCTGTGGGGCCACGCGAGCGGCTGCCAAAGAGCTTTCCAACGAGGCACGGCTTAACCTCCTGGCTCTTCGGGCGTGGGAGCTGTGGCCAGAGCTGCGGCCCTACCGGAAAATGCTTCGGGGGCTGGCGCGGCGGCACCAGGTGGGCGCCGGTGGCGCCGAGGCTGAGGGCCGCCGCAAAGCCCGCAGCCCCACGGGCTGTGGGGCCATGTGAGCGGCTGCCAAAGAGCTTTCCAACGAGGCACGGCTTTCCCTCCTGGCTCTTCGGGCGTGGGAGCTGTGGCCAGAGCCGCGGCCCTACCGGAAAATGCTTCGCAGGCTGGCGCGGTGGCGCCATGTGGGCGCCGGTGGCGCCGAGGCTGATGGCCGCCGGAAAGCCCGCAGCCCCACGGTGTGTGGGGCCACGCGAGCGGCTGCCAAAGAGCTTTGCAACGAGGCACGGCTTTTCCTCCTGGCTCTTCGGGCGTGGGAGCTGTGGCCAGAGGCGCGACCATACCGGAAAATGCTACGCAGGCTGGCGCAGCGGCGCCACGTAGGCGCCGGTGGCGCCGAGGCTGACGGCCGCCGGAAAGCCCGCAGCCCCACGGGCTGTGGGGCCACGCGAGCGGCTGCCAAAGAGCTTTCCAAGGAGGCACGGCTTTCCCTCCTGGCTCTTCGGGCGTGGGAGCTGTGGCCAGAGACGCGGCCCTACCGGAAAATGCTTCGGGGGCTGGCGCAGCGGCGCCAGGTGTGCGCCGGTGGCGCCGAGGCTGACGGCCGCCGGAAAGCCCACAGCCCCACGCGCTGTGGGGCCACGCGAGCGGCTGCCAAAGAGCTTTCCAACGTGGCACGGCTTTCCCTCCTGGCTCTTCGGGCGTGGGAGCTGTGGCCAGAGCCGCGGCCCTACTGGAAAATGCTTCGGGGGCAGGCGCGGCGGCGCCAGGTAGGTGCCGGTGGCGCCGAGGCTGACGGCCGCTGCAAAGCCCGCAGCCCCACGGGCTGTGGGGCCACGCGAGCGGCTGCCAAAGAGCTTTCCAACGTGGCACGGCTTTCCCTCCTGGCTCTTCGGGCGTGGGAGCTGTCGCCAGAGCCGCGGCCCTACCGGAAAATGCTTCGCAGGCTGGCGCAGCGGCGCCACGTAGGCGCCGGTGGCGCCGAGGCTGACGGCTGACAGACAGCCCGCAGCCCCACGGGCTGTGGGGCCACGCGAGCGGCTGCCAAAGAGCTTTCCAAGGAGGCACGGCTTTCCCTCCTGGCTCTACGGGTGTGGGAGCTGTGGCCAGAGACGCGGCCCTACCGGAAAATGCTTCACAGGCTGGCGCGGCGGCGCCACGTAGGCGCCGGTGGCGCCGAGGCTGACGGCCGCCGGAAAGCCCGCAGCCCCACGGGCTGTGGGGCCACGTCAGTGGCTGCCAAAGAGCTTTGCAACGAGGCACGGATTTCCCTCCTGGCTCTTCGGGCGTGGGAGCTGTGGCCAGAGCCGAGGCCCTACCGGAAAATGCCTCGCAGGCTGGCGCGGCGGCACCACGTAGGCGCCGGTGGCGCCGAGGCTGACGGCCGCCGCAAAGCCCGCAGCCCCACGGGCTGTGGGGCCACGCGAGCGGCTGCCAAAGAGCTGTCCAACGAGGCACGTCTTTCCCTCCTGCCTCTTCGGGCGTGGGAGCTGTGGCCAAAGCCGCGGCCCTACCGGAAAATGCTTCGGGGGATGGCGCGGCGGCACCAGGTGGGCTCCGGTGGCACCGAGGCTGAGGCCGCCGCAAAGCCCGCAGCCCCACGGGCTGTGGGGCCACGCGAGCGGCTGCCAAAGAGCTTTCCAACGAGGCACGGCTTTCCCTCCTGGCTCTTTGGGCGTGGGAGCTGTGGCCAGAGCCGCGGCCCTACCGGAAAATGCTTCGCAGGCTGGCGCGGCTGCACCACATAGCCGCTGGTGGCGCCGAGGCTGAGGGCCGCCGCAAAGCCCGCAGCCCCACGGGCTGTGGGGCCACGCGAGCGGCTGCCAAAGAGCTTTGCAACGAGGCACGGCTTACCCTCCTGGCTCTTCGGGCGTGGGAGCTGTGGCCAGAACCGCGGCCCTACCGGAAAATGCTTCGGGGGCTGGCGCGGCGGCGCCAGGTAGGCGCCGGTGGCGCCGAGGCTGACGGCCGCCGGAAAGCCCGCAGCCCCACGGGCTGTGGGGCCACGTGAGTTGCTGCCAAAGAGCTTTGCAACGAGGCACGGCTTTCCCTCCTGGCTCTTCGGGCGTGGGAGCTGTGGGAAGAGCCACGGCCCTACTGGAAAATGTTTCGGGGGCTGGCGCGGCGGCGCCAGGTGGGCACCGGTTTCGCCGAGGCTGATGGCCGTCGGAAAGCCCGCAGCCCCATGGTGTGTGGAGCCACGCGAGCGGCTGCCAAAGAGCTTTCCAATGAGGCATGGCTTTCCTTCCTGGCTCTTCGGGCGTGGGAGCTGTGGCCAGAGCCGCGGCCCTACCGGAAAATGCTTCGCAGGCTGGCGCGGCTGCGCCACATAGGCGCTGGTGGCGCCAAGGCTGAGGGCCGCCGCAAAGCCCGCAGCCCCACGGGCTGTGGGGCCACGCGAGCGGCTGCCAAAGAGCTTTGCAACGAGGCACGGCTTTCCCTCCTGGCTCTTCGGGCGTGGGAGCTGTCACCAGAGCCGCGGCCATACCGGAAAATGCTTCGCAGGCTGGCACGGCGGCGCCACGTAGGCGCTGGTGGAGCCGAGGCTGACGGCCGCCGGAAAGCCCGCAGCCCCACGGGCTGTGGGGCCACGCGAGCGGCTGCCAAAGAGCTTTCCAACGAGGCACGGCTTTCCCTCCTGGCTCTTCGGGCGTGGGAGCTGTGGCCAGAGCCGCGGCCCTACCGGAAAATGCTTCGGGGGCTGGCGCGGCGGCGCCAGGTGGGCGCCGTTGGCGCCGAGGCTGACGGCCGCCGGAAAGCCCGCAGCCCCACGGGCTGTGGGGCCACGCGAGCGGCTGCCAAAGAGCTTTCCAACGAGGCACGGCTTTCCCTCCTGGCTCTTCGGGCATGGGAGATGTGGCCAAAGCCGCGGCCCTACCGGAAAATGCTTCGGGGTTGGCGCGGTGGCACCAGGTGGGCTCCGGTGCCACCGAGGCTGAAGGCCGCCGGAAAGCCCGCAGCCCCACGGGCTGTGGGGCCACGCGACCGGCTGCCAAAGAGCTTTCCAACGAGGCACGGCTTTCCCTCCTGGCTCTTCGGGGGTGGGAGCTGTGGCCAGAGCCGCGGCCCTACTGGAAAATGCTTCGCAGGCTGGCGCAGCGGCCCCACGTGGGTGCCAGTGGCGCCGAGGCTGACGGCTGCCGCAAAGCCCGCAGCCCCACGGGCTGTGGGGCCATGCGAGCGGCTGCCAAAGAGCTTTCCAACGAGGCACGGCTTTCCCTCCTGGCTCTTCGGGCGTGGGAGCTGTGGCCATATCCGCGGCCCTACCGGAAAATGCTTCGCAGGCTGACGCGGCAGCGCCACGTAGGCGACGGTAGCGCCGAGGCTGACGGCTGACAGAAAGCCCGCAGCCCCACGGGCTGTGGGGCCACGCGAGCGGCTGCCAAAGAGCTTTCCAAGGAGGCACGGCTTTCCCTCCTGGCTCTTCGGGCGTGGGAGCTGTGGCCAGAGCCGCGGCCCTACCGGAAAATGCTTCGGGGGCTGGCGCGGCGGCGCCATGTAGGCGCCGGTGGCGCCGAGGCTGACGGCCGCCGGAAAGCCCGCAGCCCCACGGGCTGTGGCCCACGCGAGCGGCTGCCAAAGAGCTTTCCAACGAGGCACGTCTTTCCCTCCTGGCTCTTCGGGCGTGGGAGCTGTGGCCAAAGCCGCGGCCCTACCGGAAAATGCTTCGGGGTTGGCGCGGTGGCACCAGGTGGGCTCCGGTGCCACCGAGGCTGAAGGCCGCCGGAAAGCCCGCAGCCCCACGGGCTGTGGGGCCACGCGAGCGGCTGCCAAAGAGCTTTGCAACGAGGCACGGCTTTCCCTCCTGGCTCTTCGGGCGTGGGAGCTGTGGCCAGAGCCGCGGCCCTTCCGGAAAATGCTTCGCAGGCTGGCGCGGCGGCGCCAGGTGGGCGCTGGTGGCGCCGAGGCTGATAGCCACCGCAAATCCTGCTGCCCCACGGTGTGTGGGGCCACGTGAGCGGCTGCCAAAGAGCTTTCCAACGAGGCACGGCTTTCCCTCCTGGCTCTTCGGCCGTGGGAGCTGTGGCCAGAGCCGCGGCCCTACCGGAAAATGCTTCGCAGGCTGACGCGGCAGTGCCACGTAGGCGACGGTAGCGCCGAGGCTGACGGCTGACAGAAAGCCCGCAGCCCCACGGTGTGTGGAGCCACGCGAGCGGCTGCCAAAGAGCTTTCCAATGAGGCATGGCTTTCCTTCCTGGCTCTTCGGGCGTGGGAGCTGTGGCCAGAGCCGCGGCCCTACTGGAAAATGCTTCGGGGGCTGGCGCGGCGGCGCCAGGTAGGTGCCGGTGGCGCCGAGGCTGATGGCCGCCGGAAAGCCCGCAGCCCCACGGGCTGTGGGGCCACGCGAGCGGCTGCCAAAGAGCTTTCCAACGTGGCACGGCTTTCCCTCCTGGCTCTTCGGGCGTGGGAGCTGTCGCCAGAGCCGCGGCCCTACCGGAAAGTGCTTCGCAGGCTGGCGCAGCGGCGCCACGTAGGCGCCGGTGGCGCCGAGGCTGACAGCTGACAGAAAGCCCGCAGCCCCACGGGCTGTGGGGCCACGCGAGCGGCTGCCAAAGAGCTTTCCAAGGAGGCACGGCTTTCCCTCCTGGCTCTTCGGGCGTGGGAGCTGTGGCCAGAGCCGCGGCCCTACCGGAAAATGCTTCACAGGCTAGCGCGGCGGCGCCAGGTGGGCGCCGGTGGCGCCGAGGCTGACGGCCGCCGCAAAGCCCGCAGCCCCACGGGCTGTGGGGCCACGCGAGCGGCTGCCAAAGAGCTTTCCAACGAGGCACGGCTTTCCCTCCTGGCTCTTCGGGCGTGGGAGCTGTGGCCAGAGCCGCGGCCCTACCGGAAAATGATTCACAGGCTGGCGCGGCGGCGCCACGTAGGCGCCGGTGGCGCCGAGGCTGACGGCCGCCGGAAAGCCCGCAGCCCCACGGGCTGTGGGGCCACGCGAGCGGCTGCCAAACAGCTTTCCAACGAGGCACGGCTTTCCCTCCTGGCTCTTCGGGCGTGGGAGCTGTGGCCAGAGCCGCGGCTCTACCGGAAAATGCCTCGCAGGCTGGCGCGGCAGCACCACGTAGGCGCCGGTGGCGCCGAGGCTGACGGCCGCCGCAAAGCCCGCAGCCCCACGGGCTGTGGGGCCACGCGAGCGGCTGCCAAAGAGCTTTGCAACGAGGCACGGCTTTCCCTCCTGGCTCTTCGGGCGTGGGAGCTGTGGCCAAAGCCGCTGCCCTACCGGAAAATGCTTCGG
The DNA here is from genome assembly GCF_964199755.1 of Larus michahellis. Lineage (NCBI taxonomy): Eukaryota > Metazoa > Chordata > Aves > Charadriiformes > Laridae > Larus > Larus michahellis. Next base: position 1,458,972 of record NW_027436290.1, read on the forward strand.
GGGATGGCGCGGTGGCACCAGGTGGGCTCCAGTGGCACCGAGGCTGAAGGCCGCCGGAAAGCCCGCAGCCCCATGGTGTGTGGGGCCACGCGAGCGGCTGCCAAAGAGCTTTGCAACGAGGCACGGCTTTCCCTCCTGGCTCTTCGGGCGTGGGAGCTGTGGCCAGAGCCGCGGCCCTACCGGAAAATGCTTCGCAGGCTGGCGCGGCGGCGCCACGTGGGCGCCGGTGGCGCTGAAGCTGACGACCACCGCAAAGCCTGCAGCCCCACGGGCTGTGGGGCCACGCGAGCGGCTGCCAAAGAGCTTTCCAACGAGGCACGGCTTTCCCTCCTGGCTCTTTGGGCGTGGGAGCTGTGGGAAGAGCCGTGGTCCTCCTGGAAAATGCTTCGGGGGCTGGCGCGGCAGCGCCAGGTGGGCGCCGGTTGAGCCGAGGCTGATGGCCGTCGGAAAGCCCGCAGCCCCACGGTGTGTGGAGCCACGCGAGCGGCTGCCAAAGAGCTTTCCAATGAGGCATGGCTTTCCTTGCTGGCTCTTCGGGCGTGGGAGCTGTGGGCAGAGCCGCGGCCCTACCGGAAAATGCTTCGCAGGCTGGCGCGGCTGGGCCACGTAGGCGACGGTAGCGCCGAGGCTGACGGCTGACAGAAAGCCCGCAGCCCCACGGTGTGTGGAGCCACGCGAGCGGCTGCCAAAGAGCTTTCCAATGAGGCATGGCTTTCCTTCCTGGCTCTTCGGGCGTGGGAGCTGTGGCCAGAGCCGCGGCCCTACCGGAAAATGCTTCGCAGGCTGGCGCGGCTGCGCCACGTAGGCGCTGGTGGCGCCGAGGCTGAGGGCCGCCGCAAAGCCCGCAGCCCCACGGTGTGTGGGGCCACGCGAGCGGCTGCCAAAGAGCTTTCCAAGGAGGCACGGCTTTCACAGGCTGGCGCGGCGGCGCCAGGTGGGCGCCGGTGGCGCCGAGGCTGACGGCCGCCGGAAAGCCCGCAGCCCCACAGGCTGTGGGGCCACGTGAGTGGCTGCCAAAGAGCTTTCCAACGAGGCACGGCTTTCCCTCCTGGCTCTTCGGGCGTGGGAGCTGTGGCCAGAGCCGCGGCCGTACCGGAAAATGCCTCGCAGGCTGGCGCGGCAGCACCACGTAGGCGCCGGTGGCGCCGAGGCTGACGGCCGCCGGAAAGCCCGCAGCCCCACGGGCTGTGGGGCCACGCGAGCGGCTGCCAAAGAGCTTTCCAATGAGGCACGGCTTTCCCTCCTGCCTCTTCGGGCGTGGGAGCTGTGGCCAGAGACGCGGCCCTACTGGAAAATGCTTCGGGGGCTGGCGCGGCGGCGCCAGGTAGGTGCCGGTGGCGCCGAGGCTGATGGCCGCCGGAAAGCCCGCAGCCCCACGGGCTGTGGGGCCACGCGAGCGGCTGCCAAAGAGCTTTCCAACGTGGCACGGCTTTCCCTCCTGGCTCTTCATGCGTGGGAGCTGTCGCCAGAGCCGCGGCCGTACCGGAAAATGCTTCGCAGGCTGGCGCAGAGGCGCCACGTAGGCGCCGGTGGCGCCGAGGCTGACGGCTGACAGAAAGCCCGCAGCCCCACGGGCTGTGGGGCCACGCGAGCGGCTGCCAAAGAGCTTTCCAAGGAGGCACGGCTTTCCCTCCTGGCTCTTCGGGCGTGGGAGCTGTGGCCAGAGACGCGGCCCTACCGGAAAATGCTTCACAGGCTGGCGCGGCGGCGCCAGGTGGGCGCCGGTGGCGCCGAGGCTGACGGCCGCCGGAAAGCCCGCAGCCCCACAGGCTGTGGGGCCACGTGAGTGGCTGCCAAACAGCTTTCCAACGAGGCACGGCTTTCCCTCCTGGCTCTTCGGGCGTGGGAGCTGTGGCCAGAGCCGCGGCCCTACCGGAAAATGCCTCGCAGGCTGGCGCGGCAGCACCACGTAGGCGCCGGTGGCGCCGAGGCTGACGGCCGCCGCAAAGCCCGCAGCCCCACGGGCTGTGGGGCCACGCGAGCGGCTGCCAAAGAGCTTTGCAACGAGGCACGGCTTTCCCTCCTGGCTCTTCGGGCGTGGGAGCTGTGGCCAAAGCCGCTGCCCTACCGGAAAATGCTTCGGGGGATGGCGCGGTGGCACCAGGTGGGCTCCAGTGGCACCGAGGCTGAAGGCCGCCGGAAAGCCCGCAGCCCCATGGTGTGTGGGGCCACGCGAGCGGCTGCCAAAGAGCTTTGCAACGAGGCACGGCTTTCCCTCCTGGCTCTTCGGGCGTGGGAGCTGTGGCCAGAGCCGCGGCCCTACCGGAAAATGCTTCGCAGGCTGGCGCGGCGGCGCCACGTGGGCGCCGGTGGCGCTGAAGCTGACGACCGCCGCAAAGCCTGCAGCCCCACGGGCTGTGGGGCCACGCGAGCGGCTGCCAAAGAGCTTTCCAACGAGGCACGGCTTTCCCTCCTGGCTCTTTGGGCGTGGGAGCTGTGGGAAGAGCCGTGGCCCTACTGGAAAATGCTTCGGGGGCTGGCGCGGCAGCGCCAGGTGGGCGCCAGTTGAGCCGAGGCTGATGGCCGTCGGAAAGCCCGCAGCCCCACGGTGTGTGGAGCCACGCGAGCGGCTGCCAAAGAGCTTTCCAATGAGGCATGGCTTTCCTTCCTGGCTCTTCGGGCGTGGGAGCTGTGGGCAGAGCCGCGGCCCTACCGGAAAATGCTTCGCAGGCTGGCGCGGCTGCGCCACGTAGGCGACGTTAGCGCCGAGGCTGACGGCTGACAGAAAGCCCGCAGCCCCACGGTGTGTGGAGCCACGCGAGCGGCTGCCAAAGAGCTTTCCAATGAGGCATGGCTTTCCTTCCTGGCTCTTCGGGCGTGGGAGCTGTGGCCAGAGCCGCGGCCCTACTGGAAAATGCTTCGGGGGCTGGCGCGGCGGCGCCAGGTAGGTGCCGGTGGCGCCGAGGCTGATGGCCGCCGCAAAGCCCGCAGCCCCACGGGCTGTGGGGCCACGCGAGCGGCTGCCAAAGAGCTTTCCAACGTGGCACGGCTTTCCCTCCTGGCTCTTCGGGCGTGGGAGCTGTCGCCAGAGCCGCGGCCCTACCGGAAAGTGCTTCGCAGGCTGGCGCAGCGGCGCCACGTAGGCGCCGGTGGCGCCGAGGCTGACGGCTGACAGAAAGCCCGCAGCCCCACGGGCTGTGGGGCCACGCGAGCGGCTGCCAAAGAGCTTTCCAAGGAGGCACGGCTTTCCCTCCTGGCTCTTCGGGCGTGGGAGCCGTGGCCAGAGCCGCGGCCCTACCGGAAAATGCTTCACAGGCTAGCGCGGCGGCGCCAGGTGGGCGCCGGTGGCGCCGAGGCTGAGGGCCGCCGCAAAGCCCGCAGCCCCACGGGCTGTGGGGCCACGCGAGCGGCTGCCAAAGAGCTTTCCAACGAGGCACGGCTTTCCCTCCTGGCTCTTCGGGCGTGGGAGCTGTGGCCAGAGAGGCGGCCCTACCGGAAAATGATTCACAGGCTGGCGCGGCGGCGCCAGGTGGGCGCCGGTGGCGCCGAGGCTGACGGCCGCCGGAAAGCCCGCAGCCCCACGGGCTGTGGGGCCACGCGAGCGGCTGCCAAACAGCTTTCCAACGAGGCACGGCTTTCCCTCCTGGCTCTTCGGGCGTGGGAGCTGTGGCCAGAGCCGCGGCTCTACCGGAAAATGCCTCGCAGGCTGGCGCGGCAGCACCACGTAGGCGCCGGTGGCGCCGAGGCTGACGGCCGCCGCAAAGCCCGCAGCCCCACGGGCTGTGGGGCCACGCGAGCGGCTGCCAAAGAGCTTTGCAACGAGGCACGGCTTTCCCTCCTGGCTCTTCGGGCGTGGGAGCTGTGGCCAAAGCCGCTGCCCTACCGGAAAATGCTTCGGGGGATGGCGCGGTGGCACCAGGTGGGCTCCAGTGGCACCGAGGCTGAAGGCCGCCGGAAAGCCCGCAGCCCCATGGTGTGTGGGGCCATGCGAGCGGCTGCCAAAGAGCTTTGCAACGAGGCACGGCTTTCCCTCCTGGCTCTTCGGGCGTGGGAGCTGTGGCCAGAGCCGCGGCCCTACCGGAAAATGCTTCGCAGGCTGGCGCGGCGGCGCCACGTGGGCGCCGGTGGCGCTGAAGCTGACGACCACCGCAAAGCCTGCAGCCCCACGGGCTGTGGGGCCACGCGAGCGGCTGCCAAAGAGCTTTCCAACGAGGCACGGCCTTCCCTCCTGGCTCTTTGGGCGTGGGAGCTGTGGGAAGAGCCGTGGTCCTCCTGGAAAATGCTTCGGGGGCTGGCGCGGCAGCGCCAGGTGGGCGCCGGTTGAGCCGAGGCTGATGGCCGTCGGAAAGCCCGCAGCCCCACGGTGTGTGGAGCCACGCGAGCGGCTGCCAAAGAGCTTTCCAATGAGGCATGGCTTTCCTTCCTGGCTCTTCGGGCGTGGGAGCTGTGGCCAGAGCCGCGGCCCTACCGGAAAATGCTTCGCAGGCTGGCGCGGCTGCGCCACGTAGGCGCTGGTGGCGCCGAGGCTGAGGGCCGCCGCAAAGCCCGCAGCCCCACGGTGTGTGGGGCCACGCGAGCGGCTGCCAAAGAGCTTTCCAAGGAGGCACGGCTTTCACAGGCTGGCGCGGCGGCGCCAGGTGGGCGCCGGTGGCGCCGAGGCTGACGGCCGTCGGAAAGCCCGCAGCCCCACAGGCTGTGGGGCCACGTGAGTGGCTGCCAAAGAGCTTTCCAACGAGGCACGGCTTTCCCTCCTGGCTCTTCGGGCGTGGGAGCTGTGGCCAGAGCCGCGGCCCTACCGGAAAATGCCTCGCAGGCTGGCGCGGCAGCACCACGTAGGCGCCGGTGGCGCCGAGGCTGACGGCCGCCGGAAAGCCCGCAGCCCCACGGGCTGTGGGGCCACGCGAGCGGCTGCCAAAGAGCTTTGCAACGAGGCACGGCTTTTCCTCCTGGCTCTTCGGGCGTGGGAGCTGTGGCCAGAGGCGCGACCATACCAGAAAATGCTTCGCAGGCTGGCGCGGCGGCGCCACGTAGGCGCTGGTGGAGCCGAGGCTGACGGCCGCCGCAAAGCCCGCAGCCCCACGGGCTGTGGGGCCACGCGAGCGGCTGCCAAAGAGCTTTGCAACGAGGCACGGCTTTCCCTCCTGGCTCTTCGGGCGTGGGAGCTGTGGCCAAAGCCGCTGCCCTACCGGAAAATGCTTCGGGGGATGGCGCGGTGGCACCAGGTGGGCTCCAGTGGCACCGAGGCTGAAGGCCGCCGGAAAGCCCGCAGCCCCACGGGCTGTGGGGCCACGCGAGCGGCTGCCAAAGAGCTTTCCAACGAGGCACGGCTTTCCCTCCTGGCTCTTCGGGCGTGGGAGCTGTGGCCAAAGCCGCGGCCCTACCGGAAAATGCTTCGGGGGATGGCGCGGTGGCACCAGGTGGGCTCCGGTGCCACCGAGGCTGAAGGCCGCCGGAAAGCCCGCAGCCCCACGGGCTGTGGGGCCACGCGAGCGGCTGCCAAAGAGCTTTCCAACGAGGCACGGCTTTCCCTCCTGGCTCTTCGGGCGTGGGAGCTGTGGCCATATCCGCGGCCCTACCGGAAATTGCTTCGCAGGCTGACGCGGCGGCGCCACGTAGGCGACGGTAGCGCCGAGGCTGACGGCTGACAGAAAGCCCGCAGCCCCACGGGCTGTGGGGCCACGCGAGCGGCTGCCAAAGAGCTTTCCAACGAGGCACGGCTTTCCCTCCTGGCTCTTCAGGCGTGGGAGCTGTGGCCATATCCGCGGCCGTACCGGAAAATGCTTCGCAGGCTGACGCGGCAGCGCCACGTAGGCGACGGTAGCGCCGAGGCTGACGGCTGACAGAAAGCCCGCAGCCCCACGGGCTGTGGGGCCACGCGAGCGGCTGCCAAAGAGCTTTCCAACGAGGCACAGCTTTCCCTCCTGGCTCTTCGGGCGTGGGAGCTGTGGCCAGAGCCGCGGCCCTACCGGAAAATGCTTCGCAGGCTGACGCGGCGGCGCCAGGTAGGCGACGGTAGCGCCGAGGCTGATGGCCACCGCAAAGCCCGCAGCCCCACGGGCTGTGGGGCCACGCGAGCGGCTGCCAAAGAGCTTTCCAACGAGGCACGGCTTTCCCTCCTGGCTCTTCAGGCGTGGGAGCTGTGGCCATATCCGCGGCCGTACCGGAAAATGCTTCGCAGCCTGACGCGGCAGCGCCACGTAGGCGACGGTAGCGCCGAGGCTGACGGCTGACAGAAAGCCCGCAGCCCCACGGGCTGTGGGGCCACGCGAGCGGCTGCCAAAGAGCTTTCCAACGAGGCACAGCTTTCCCTCCTGGCTCTTCGGGCGTGGGAGCTGTGGCCAGAGCCGCGGCCCTACCTGAAAATGCTTCGCAGGCTGGCGCGGTGGCGCCAGGTGGGCGCCGGTGGCGCTGAGGCTGATGGCCGCCGGAAAGCCCGCAGCCCCACGGGCTGTGGGGCCACGCGAGCGGCTGCCAAAGAGCTTTGCAACGAGGCACGGCTTTTCCTCCTGGCTCTTCGGGCGTGGGAGCTGTGGCCAGAGGCGCGACCATACCAGAAAATGCTTCGCAGGCTGGCGCGGCGGCGCCACGTAGGCGCTGGTGGAGCCGAGGCTGACGGCCGCTGCAAAGCCCGCAGCCCCACGGGCTGTGGGGCCACGCGAGCGGCTGCCAAAGAGCTTTCCAAGGAGGCACGGCTTTCCCTCCTGGCTCTTCGGGCGTGGGAGCTGTGGGCAGAGCCGCGGCCCTACCGGAAAATGCTTCGGGGGATGGCGCGGTGGCACCAGGTGGGCTCCAGTGGCACCGAGGCTGAAGGCCGCAGGAAAGCCCGCAGCCCCATGGTGTGTGGGGCCACGCGAGCGGCTGCCAAAGAGCTTTGCAACGAGGCACGGCTTTCCCTCCTGGCTCTTCGGGCGTGGGAGCTGTGGCCAGAGCCGCGGCCCTACCGGAAAATGCTTCGCAGGCTGGCGCGGCGGCGCCACGTGGGCGCCGGTGGCGCTGAAGCTGACGACCGCCGCAAAGCCTGCAGCCCCACGGGCTGTGGGGCCACGCGAGCGGCTGCCAAAGAGCTTTCCAACGAGGCACGGCTTTCCCTCCTGGCTCTTTGGGCGTGGGAGCTGTGGGAAGAGCCGTGGCCCTACTGGAAAATGCTTCGGGGGCTGGCGCGGCAGCGCCAGGTGGGCGCCGGTTGAGCCGAGGCTGATGGCCGTCGGAAAGCCCGCAGCCCCACGGTGTGTGGAGCCACGCGAGCGGCTGCCAAAGAGCTTTCCAATGAGGCATGGCTTTCCTTCCTGGCTCTTCGGGCGTGGGAGCTGTGGGCAGAGCCGCGGCCCTACCGGAAAATGCTTCGCAGGCTGGCGCGGCTGCGCCACGTAGGCGCTGGTGGCGCCGAGGCTGACGGCCGCCGCAAAGCCCGCAGCCCCACGGGCTGTGGGGCCACGCGAGCGGCTGCCAAAGAGCTTTCCAACGAGGCACGGCTTTCCCTCCTGGCTCTTCGGGCGTGGGAGCTGTGGCCATATCCGCGGCCCTACCGGAAATTGCTTCGCAGGCTGACGCGGCGGCGCCACGTAGGCGACGGTAGCGCCGAGGCTGACGGCTGACAGAAAGCCCGCAGCCCCACGGGCTGTGGGGCCACGCGAGCGGCTGCCAAAGAGCTTTCCAACGAGGCACGGCTTTCCCTCCTGGCTCTTCAGGCGTGGGAGCTGTGGCCATATCCGCGGCCGTACCGGAAAATGCTTCGCAGGCTGACGCGGCAGCGCCACGTAGGCGACGGTAGCGCCGAGGCTGACGGCTGACAGAAAGCCCGCAGCCCCACGGGCTGTGGGGCCACGCGAGCGGCTGCCAAAGAGCTTTCCAACGAGGCACAGCTTTCCCTCCTGGCTCTTCGGGCGTGGGAGCTGTGGCCAGAGCCGCGGCCCTACCGGAAAATGCTTCGCAGGCTGACGCGGCGGCGCCAGGTAGGCGACGGTAGCGCCGAGGCTGATGGCCACCGCAAAGCCCGCAGCCCCACGGGCTGTGGGGCCACGCGAGCGGCTGCCAAAGAGCTTTCCAACGAGGCACGGCTTTCCCTCCTGGCTCTTCAGGCGTGGGAGCTGTGGCCATATCCGCGGCCGTACCGGAAAATGCTTCGCAGCCTGACGCGGCAGCGCCACGTAGGCGACGGTAGCGCCGAGGCTGACGGCTGACAGAAAGCCCGCAGCCCCACGGGCTGTGGGGCCACGCGAGCGGCTGCCAAAGAGCTTTCCAACGAGGCACAGCTTTCCCTCCTGGCTCTTCGGGCGTGGGAGCTGTGGCCAGAGCCGCGGCCCTACCTGAAAATGCTTCGCAGGCTGGCGCGGTGGCGCCAGGTGGGCGCCGGTGGCGCTGAGGCTGATGGCCGCCGGAAAGCCCGCAGCCCCACGGGCTGTGGGGCCACGCGAGCGGCTGCCAAAGAGCTTTGCAACGAGGCACGGCTTTTCCTCCTGGCTCTTCGGGCGTGGGAGCTGTGGCCAGAGGCGCGACCATACCAGAAAATGCTTCGCAGGCTGGCGCGGCGGCGCCACGTAGGCGCTGGTGGAGCCGAGGCTGACGGCCGCTGCAAAGCCCGCAGCCCCACGGGCTGTGGGGCCACGCGAGCGGCTGCCAAAGAGCTTTCCAATGAGGCACGGCTTTCCCTCCTGGCTCTTCGGGCGTGGGAGCTGTGGGCAGAGCCGCGGCCCTACCGGAAAATGCTTCGGGGGATGGCGCGGTGGCACCAGGTGGGCTCCAGTGGCACCGAGGCTGAAGGCCGCAGGAAAGCCCGCAGCCCCATGGTGTGTGGGGCCACGCGAGCGGCTGCCAAAGAGCTTTGCAACGAGGCACGGCTTTCCCTCCTGGCTCTTCGGGCGTGGGAGCTGTGGCCAGAGCCGCGGCCCTACCGGAAAATGCTTCGCAGGCTGGCGCGGCGGCGCCACGTGGGCGCCGGTGGCGCTGAAGCTGACGACCGCCGCAAAGCCTGCAGCCCCACGGGCTGTGGGGCCACGCGAGCGGCTGCCAAAGAGCTTTCCAACGAGGCACGGCTTTCCCTCCTGGCTCTTTGGGCGTGGGAGCTGTGGGAAGAGCCGTGGCCCTACTGGAAAATGCTTCGGGGGCTGGCGCGGCAGCGCCAGGTGGGCGCCGGTTGAGCCGAGGCTGATGGCCGTCGGAAAGCCCGCAGCCCCACGGTGTGTGGAGCCACGCGAGCGGCTGCCAAAGAGCTTTCCAATGAGGCATGGCTTTCCTTCCTGGCTCTTCGGGCGTGGGAGCTGTGGGCAGAGCCGCGGCCCTACCGGAAAATGCTTCGGGGGCTGGCGCGGCGGCGCCACGTGGGCGCCGGTGGCGCCGAGGCTGATGGCCGTCGGAAAGCCCGCAGCCCCACGGGCTGTGGGGCCACGTGAGCGGCTGCCAAAGAGATTTCCAACGAGGCATGGCTTTCCCTCCTGGCTCTTCGGGCGTGTGAGCTGTGGCCAGAGACGCGGCCCTACCGGAAAATGCTTCGGGGGCTGGCGCGGCGGCGCCAGGTGGGCGCCGGTGGCGCCGAGGCTGACGGCCGCTGGAAAGCCCGCAGCCCCACGGGCTGTGGGGCCACGCGAGCGGCTGCCAAAGAGCTTTCCAACGAGGCACGGCTTTCCCTCCTGGCTCTTCGGGCGTGGGAGCTGTGGCCAGAGCCGCGGCCCTACCGGAAAATGCTTCGCAGGCTGGCACGGCGGCGCCACGTGGGCGCCGGTGGCGCCGAGGCTGACGGCCGCCGCAAAGCCCGCAGCCCCACGGGCTGTGGCTCCATGCGAGCGGCTGCCAAAGAGCTTTCCAACGAGGCACGGCTTTCCCTCCTGGCTCTTCGGGCGTGGGAGCTGTGGACAGAGGCGCGGCCCTACTGGAAAATGCTTCGGGGGCTGGCGCGGCGGCGCCAGGTGGGCGCCGGTGGCGCCGAGGCTGACGGCCGCCGCAAAGCCTGCAGCCCCACGGGCTGTGGGGCCACGCGAGCGGCTGCCAAAGAGCTTTCCAACGAGGCACGGCTTTCCTTCCTGGCTCTTCGGCCGTGGGAGCTGTGGCCAGAGCCGCGGCCCTACCGGAAAATGCTTCGCAGGCTGGCGCGGCGGCGCCAGGTAGGCGCCGGTGACGCCGAGGCTGAGGGCCGCCGGAAAGCCCGCAGCCCCACGGGGTGTGGGGCCACGCGAGCGGCTGCCAAAGAGCTTTCCAACGAGGCACGGCTTTCCCTCCTGGCTCTTCGGGCGTGGGAGCTGTGGCCAGAGACGCGGCCCTACCTGAAAATGCTTCGCAGGCTGGCGCGGCAGCGCCACGTGGGCGCCGGTGGCGCCGAGGCTGACGGCTGCCGGAAAGCCCGCAGCCCCACGGGCTGTGGGGCCACGTGAGCGGCTGCCAAAGAGCTTTCCAACGAGGCATGGCTTTCCCTCCTGGCTCTTCGGGCGTGGGAGCTGTGGCCAGAGACGCGGCCCTACCGGAAATTGCTTCGCAGGCTGGCGCGGCGGCGCCAGGTGGGCGCCGGTGGCGCCGAGGCTGACGGCCGCCGCAAAGCCCGCAGCCCCACGGGCTGTGGGGTACGCGAGCGGCTGCCAAAGAGCTTTCCAACGAGGCACGGCTTTCCCCCCTGGCTCTTCGGGCGTGGGAGCTGTGGCCAGAGCCGCGGCCCTACCGGAAAATGCTTCGCAGGCTGGCGCGGCGGCGCCACGTGGGCGCCGGTGGCGCTGAAGCTGACGACCGCCGCAAAGCCTGCAGCCCCACGGGCTGTGGGGCCACGCGAGCGGCTGCCAAAGAGCTTTCCAACGAGGCACGGCTTTCCCTCCTGGCTCTTTGGGCGTGGGAGCTGTGGGAAGAGCCGTGGCCCTACTGGAAAATGCTTCGGGGGCTGGCGCGGCAGCGCCAGGTGGGCGCCGGTTGAGCCGAGGCTGATGGCCGTCGGAAAGCCCGCAGCCCCACGGTGTGTGGAGCCACGCGAGCGGCTGCCAAAGAGCTTTCCAATGAGGCATGGCTTTCCTTCCTGGCTCTTCGGGCGTGGGAGCTGTGGGCAGAGCCGCGGCCCTACCGGAAAATGCTTCGGGGGCTGGCGCGGCTGCGCCACGTAGGCGCTGGTGGCGCCGAGGCTGAGGGCCGCCGCAAAGCCCGCAGCCCCACGGGCTGTGGGGCCACGCGAGCGGCTGCCAAAGAGCTTTCCAACGAGGCACTGCTTACCCTCCTGGCTCTTCGGGCGTGGGAGCTGTCGCCAGAGCGGTGGCCCTACCGGAAAATGCTTCAGGGGCTGGCGCGGCGGCGCCAGGTAGGCGCCGGTGACACCGAGGCTGAGGGCCGCCGCAAAGCCCGCAGCCCCACGGGGTGTGGGGCCACGCGAGCGGCTGCCAAAGAGCTTTCCAACGAGGCACGGCTTTCCCTCCTGGCTCTTCGGGCGTGGGAGCTGTGGCCAGAGACGCGGCCCTACCGGAAAATGCTTCGGGGGCTGGCGCGGCGGCGCCATGTAGGCGCCGGTGGCGCCGAGGCTGACGGCCGCCGGAAAGCCCGCAGCCCCACGGGCTGTGGGGCCACGCGAGCGGCTGCCAAAGAGCTTTCCAACGAGGCACGGCTTTCCCTCCTGGCTCTTCGGGCGTGGGAGCTGTGGCCAGAGCCGCGGCCCTACCTGAAAATGCTTCGCAGGCTGGCGCGGTGGCGCCACGTGGGCGCCGGTGGCGCCGAGGTTGATGGCCGCCGGAAAGCCCGCAGCCCCACGGTGTGTGGGGCCACGCGAGCGGCTGCCAAAGAGCTTTCCAACGAGGCACGGCTTTCCCTCCTGGCTCTTCGGGCGTGGGAGCTGTGGCCAGAGGCGCGACCATACCGGAAAATGCTTCACAGGCTGGCGCGGCGGCGCCACGTAGGCGCTGGTGGAGCCGAGGCTGACGGCCGCCGCAAAGCCCGCAGCCCCACGGGCTGTGGGGCCACGCGAGCGGCTGCCAAAGAGCTTTCCAACGAGGCACGGCTTTCCCTCCTGGCTCTTCGGGCGTGGGAGCTGTGGACAGAGGCGCGGCCCTACTGGAAAATGCTTCGGGGGCTGGCGCGGCGGCGCCAGGTGGGCGCCGGTGGCGCCGAGGCTGACGGCCGCCGCAAAGCCTGCAGCCCCACGGGCTGTGGGGCCACGCGAGCGGCTGCCAAAGAGCTTTCCAACGAGGCACGGCTTTCCTTCCTGGCTCTTCGGGCGTGGGAGCTGTGGCCAGAGCCGCGGCCCTACCGGAAAATGCTTCGCAGGCTGGCGCGGCGGCGCCACGTAGGCGCCGGTGACGCCGAGGCTGAGGGCCGCCGCAAAGCCCGCAGCCCCACGGGGTGTGGGGCCACGCGAGCGGCTGCCAAAGAGCTTTCCAATGAGGCACGGCTTTCCCTCCTGGCTCTTCGGGCGTGGGAGCTGTGGCCAGAGACGCGGCCCTACCGGAAAATGCTTCGCAGGCTGGCGCGGCAGCGCCACGTAGGCGACGGTGGCACCGAGGCTGACGGCTGACAGAAAGCCCGCAGCCCCACGGGCTGTGGGGCCACGCGAGCGGCTGCCAAAGAGCTTTCCAAGGAGGAACGGCTTTCCCTCCTGGCTCTTTGGGCGTGGGAGCTGTGGGAAGAGCCGCGGCCCTACTGGAAAATGCTTCGGGGGCTGGCGCGGCGGCGCCAGGTGGGCACCGGTGGCGCCGAGGCTGATGGCCGTCGGAAAGCCCGCAGCCCCACGGGCTGTGGGGCCACGCGAGCGGCTGCCAAAGAGCTTTCCAACGAGGCACGGCTTTCCTTCCTGGCTCTTCGGGCGTGGGAGCTGTGGCCAGAGCTGCGGCCCTACCGCAAAATGCTTCGCAGGCTGGCGCGGCGGCGCCAGGTGGGCGCCGGTGGCGCCGAGGCTGACGGCCGCCGCAAAGCCCGCAGCCCCACGGGCTGTGGGGCCACGCGAGCGGCTGCCAAAGAGCTTTCCAACGAGGCACGGCTTTCCCTCCTGGCTCTTCCGGAGCGGGAGCTGTGGCCATATGCGCGGCCCTACTGGAAAATGCTTCGCAGGCTGGCGCGGCGGCGCCACGTAGGCGCTGGTGGCGCCGAGGCTGAGGGCCGCCGCAAAGCCCGCAGCCCCACGGGCTGTGGGGCCACGTGAGCGGCTGCCAAAGAGCTTTCCAACGAGGCACGGCTTTCCCTCCTGGCTCTTCGGACGTGGGAGCTGTGGCCATATCCGCGGCCCTACCGGAAAATGCTTCGCAGGCTGGCGCGGCGGCGCCACGTAGGAGCCGGTGGCGCCGAGGCTGACGGCCGCCGGAAAGCCCACAGCCCCACGGGCTGTGGGGCCACGCGAGCGGCTGCCAAAGAGCTTTGCAACGAGGCACGGCTTACCCTCCTGGCTCTTCGGGCTTGAGAGCTGTGGCCAGAGCCGCGGCCCTACCGGAAAATGCTTCGCAGGCTGGCGCGGCGGCGCCAGGTAGGCGCCGGTGACGCCGAGGCTGAGGGCCGCCGCAAAGCCCGCAGCCCCACGGGCTGTGGGGCCACGCGAGCGGCTGCCAAAGAGCTTTCCAACGAGGCACGGCTTTCCCTCCTGGCTCTTCAGGCGTGGGAGCTGTGGCCAGAGCCGCGGCCCTACCGGAAAATGCTTCGCAGGCTAGCGCGGCGGCGCCACGTGGGCGCCGGTGGCGCCGAGGCTGACGGCCGCCGCAAAGCCCGCAGCCCCACGGGCTGTGGGGCCACGCGAGCGGCTGCCAAAGAGCTTTCCAACGAGGCACGGCTTTCCCTCCTGGCTCTTCGGGTGTGGGAGCTGTGGCCATATGCGCGGCCCTACCGGAAAATGCTTCGGGGGCTGGCGCGGCGGCGCCACGTGGGCGCCGGTGGTGCCAAGCCTGACGGCCGCCGCAAAGCCTGCAGCCCCACGGGCTGTGGGGCCACGCGAGCGGCTGCCAAAGAGCTTTCCAACGAGGCACGGCTTTCCCTCCTGGCTCTTCAGGCATGGGAGTTGTGGCCAGAGCCGCGGCCCTACTGGAAAATGCTTCGCAGGCTGGCGCGGCGGCGCCACGTAGGCGCTGGTGGCGCCGAGGCTGAGGGCCGCCACAAAGCCCGCAGCCCCACGGGCTGTGGGGCCACGTGAGCGGCTGCCAAAGAGCTTTCCAACGAGGCACGGCTTTCCCTCTTGGCTCTTCGGGCGTGGGAGCTGTGGCCAGAGCCGCGGCCCTACCGGAAAATGCTTCGGGGGCTGGCGCGGCGGCGCCATGTAGGCGCCGGTGGCACCGAGGCTGACGGCCGCCTCAAAGCCTGCAGCCCCACGGGCTGTGGGGCCACGCGAGCAGCTGCCAAAGAGCTTTCCAACGAGGCACGGCTTTCCCTCCTGGCTCTTCGGGCGTGGGAGCTGTGGCCAGAGACGGGGCCCTACCGGAAAATGCTTCGCAGGCTGGCGCGGCGGCGCCAGGTGGGCGCAGGTGGCGCCGAGGCTGATAGCCACCGCAAAGCCTGCTGCCCCACGGGCTGTGGGGCCACGCGAGCGGCTGCCAAAGAGCTTTCCAACGAGGCACGGCTTTCCCTCCTGGCTCTTCGGGCGTGGGAGCTGTGGCCATATCCGCGGCCCTACCGGAAAATGCTTCGCAGGCTGGCGCGGCGGCGCCACGTAGGCGACGGTGGCACCGAGGCTGACGGCTGACAGAAAGCCCGCAGCCCCACGGGCTGTGGGGCCACGCGAGCGGCTGCCAAAGAGCTTTCCAAGGAGGAACGGCTTTCCCTCCTGGCTCTTTGGGCGTGGGAGCTGTGGGAAGAGCCGCGGCCCTACTGGAAAATGCTTCGGGGGCTGGCGCGGCGGCGCCAGGTGGGCACCGGTGGCGCCGAGGCTGAAGGGCGTCGGAAAGCCCGCAGCCCCACGGGCTGTGGGGCCACGCGAGCGGCTGCCAAAGAGCTTTCCAATGAGGCATGGCTTTCCTTCCTGGCTCTTCGGGCGTGGGAGCTGTGGCCAGAGCCGCGGCCCTACCGGAAAATGCTTCGCAGGCTGGCGCGGCGGCGCCACGTAGGCGCTGGTGGCGCCGAGGCTGACGGCCGCCGAAAAGCCCGCAGCCCCACGGGCTGTGGGGCCACGCGAGCGGCTGCCAAAGAGCTTTCCAACGAGGCACGGCTTTCCCTCCTGGCTCTTCGGGCGTCGGAGCTATGGCCAGAGCCGCGGCCCTACCGGAAAATGCTTCGCAGGCTGGCGCGGCGGCGCCAGGTGTGCGCCGGTGGCGCCGAGGCTGACGGCCGCCGCAAAGCCCGCAGCCCCACGGGCTGTGGGGCCACACGGGCGGCTGCCAAAGAGCTTTCCAACGAGGCACGGCTTTTCCACCTGGCTCTTCGGGCGTGAGAGCTGTGGCCAGAGACGCGGCCCTACAGGAAAATGCTTCGCAGGCTGGCGCGGCGGCGCCAGGTAGGCGCCGGTGGCGCCGAGGCTGAGGGCCGCCGCAAAACCCGCAGCCCCACGGGCTGTGGGGCCACGCGAGCGGCTGCCAAAGAGCTTTCCAACGAGGCACGGCTTTCCCTCCTGGCTCTTCGGGCGTGGGAGCTGTGGCCAGAGACGCGGCCCTACCAGAAAATGCTTCGCAGGCTGATACGGCGGCGCCGCGTAGGCACGCCGTTTCGCCGAGGCTGACGGCCGCTGGAAAGCCCGCAGCCCCACGGGCTGTGGGGCCACGCGAGCGGCTGCCAAAGAGCTTTCCAACGAGGCACGGCTTTCCCTCCTGGCTCTTCGGGCGTGGGAGCTGTGGCCAGAGCCGCGGCCCTACCGGAAAATGCTTCGGGGGCTGGCGCGGCGGCGCCAGTTGGGCGCCGGTGGCGCCGAGGCTGACGGCCGCCGCAAAGCCCGCAGCCCCACAGGCTGTGGGGCCACGCGAGCGGCTGCCAAAGAGCTTTCCAACGAGGCACGGCTTTCCCTCCTGGCTCTTCGGGCGTGGGAGCTGTGGCCAGAGCCGCAACCCTACCGGAAAATGCTTCGCAGGCTGGCGCGGCGGCGCCACGTAGGCGCCGGTGGCGCCGAGGCTGACGGCTAACAGAAAGCCCGCAGCCCCACGGGCTGTGGGGCCACGCGAGCGGCTGCCAAAGAGCTTTCCAACGAGGCACGGCTTTCCCTCCTGGCTCTTCGGGCGTGGGAGCTGTGGCCAGAGCTGCGGCCCTACCGGAAAATGCTTCGGGGGCTGGCGTGGCGGCGCCAGTTGGGCGCCGGTGGCGCCGAGGCTGACGGCCGCCGCAAAGCCCGCAGCCCCACGGGCTGTGGGGCCACGCGAGCGGCTGCCAAAGAGCTTTCCAATGAGGCACAGCTTTCCCTCCTGCCTCTTCGGGCGTGGGAGCTGTGGCCAGAGCCGCAACCCTACCTGAAAATGCTTCGCAGGCTGGCGCGGCGGCGCCAAGTAGGCGCTGGTGGCGCCGAGGCTGACGGCCGCCGGAAAGCCCACAGCCGCACGGGCTGTGGGACCACGCGAGCGGCTGCCAAAGAGCTTTGCAACGAGGCACGGCTTTCCCTCCTGGCTCTTCGGGCGTGGGAGCTGTGGCCAGAGCCGCGGCCCTACTGGAAAATGCTTCGGGGGATGGCGCGGCAGCGCCAGGTGGGCGCCGGTGGCGCCGAGGCTGACGGCCGCCGGAAAGCCCACAGCCGCACGGGCTGTGGGGCCACGCGAGCGGCTGCCAAAGAGCTTTCCAACGAGGCACGGCTTTCCCTCCTGGCTCTTCGGGCGTGGGAGCTGTGGCCAGAGCAGCAACCCTACCGGAAAATGCTACGCAGGCTGGCGCAGCGGCGCCACGTAGGCGCCGGTGGCGCCGAGGCTGACGGCCGCCGGAAAGCCCACAGCCGCACGGGCTGTGGGGCCACGCGAGCGGCTGCCAAAGAGCTTTCCAACGAGGCACGGCTTTCCCTCCTGGCTCTTCGGGCGTGGGAGCTGTGGCCAGAGCCACGGCCCTACCGGAAAATGCTTCGGGGGCTGGCGCGGCGGCGCTAGGTGGGCGCCGGTGGCGCCGAGGCTGACGGCCGCCGGAAAGCCCGCAGCCCCACGGGCTGTGGGGCCACGCGAGCGGCTGCCAAAGAGCTTTCCAACGAGGCACGGCTTTCCCTCCTGGCTCTTCGGGCGTGGGAACTGTGGCCAGAGGCGCGGCCCTACCGGAAAATGCTTCGGGGGCTGGCGCGGCGGCGCCACGTGGGCGCCGGTGGCGCCGAGGCTGACGGCTGCCGGAAAGCCCGCAGCCCCACGGGCTGTGGGGCCACGCGAGCGGCTGCCAAAGAGCTTTCCAACGAGGCATGGCTTTCCCTCCTGGCTCTTCGGGCGTGTGAGCTGTGGCCAGAGACGCGGCCCTACCAGAAAATGCTTCGCAGGCTGATACGGCGGCGCCGCGTAGGCACGCCGTTTCGCCGAGGCTGACGGCTGACAGAAAGCGCGCACCGCCACGGGCTGTGGGGCCACGCGAGCGGCTGCCAAAGAGCTTTCCAACGAGGCACGGCTTTCCCTCCTGCCTCTTCGGGCGTGGGAGCTGTGGCCAGAGCCGCGGCCCTACCGGAAAATGCTTCGGGGGCTGGCGCGGCGGCGCCAGTTGGGCGCCGGTGGCGCCGAGGCTGACGGCCGCCGCAAAGCCCGCAGCCCCACAGGCTGTGGGGCCACACGAGCGGCTGCCAAAGAGCTTTCCAACGAGGCACGGCTTTCCCTCCTGGCTCTTCGGGCGTGGGAGCTGTGGCCAGAGCCGCAACCCTACCGGAAAATGCTTCGCAGGCTGGCGCGGCGGCGCCACGTAGGCGCTGGTGGCGCCGAGGCTGACGGCCGTTGGAAAGCCCGCAGCCCCACGGGCTGTGGGGCCACGCGAGCGCCTGCCAAAGAGCTTTCCAACGAGGCACGGCTTTCCCTCCTGGCTCTTCGGGCGTGGGAGCTGTGGCCAGATCCGCGGCCCTACCGGAAAATGCTTCAGGGGCTGGCGCGGCGGCGCCAGGTGGGCGCCGGTGGTGCCGAGGATGACGGCCGCCGGAAAGCCCGCAGCCCCACGGGCTGTGGGGCCACGCGAGCGGCTGCCAAAGAGCTTTCCAACGAGGCATGGCTTTCCCTCCTGGCTCTTCGGGCGTGGGAGCTGTGGCCAGAGCCGCGGCCCTACTGGAAAATGCTTCGGGGGCTGGCGGGGCGGCGCCAGGTGGGCGCCGGTGGCGCCGAGGCTGACGGCCGCCGCAAAGCCCGCAGCCCCACGGGCTGTGGGGCCACGCGAGCGGCTGCCAAAGAGCTTTCCAACGAGGCACGGCTTTCCCTCCTGGCTCTTTGGGCGTGGGAGCTGTGGCCAGAGCCGCAACCCTACCGGAAAATGCTTCGGGGGCTGGCGCGGCAGCGCCAGGTGGGCGCCGGTGGCGCCGAGGCTGACGGCCGCCGCAAAGCCCGCAGCCCCACGGGCTGTGGGGCCACGCGAGCGGCTGCCAAAGAGCTTTCCAACGAGGCACGGCGTTCCCTCCTGGCTCTTCGGGCGTGGGAGCTGTGGCCAGAGCCGCGGCCCTACCGGAAAATGCTTCGGGGGCTGGCGTGGCGGCGCCAGGTGGGCGGCGGCGGCGCCGAGGCTGACGGCCGTCGGAAAGCCCGAAGCCCCACGGGCTGTGGGGCCACGCGAGCGGCTGCCAAAGAGCTTTGCAACGAGGCACGGCTTTCCCTCCTGGCTCTTCGGGCGTGGGAGCTGTGGCCAGAGACGGGGCCCTACCGGAAAAAGCTTCGGGGGCTGGCGCGGCGGCCCCAAGTGGGCGCCGGTGGCGCCGAGGTTGACGGCTGCCGCAAAGCCCGCATCCCCACGGGCTGTGGGGCCACGCGAGCGGATGCCAAAGAGCTTTCCAACGAGGCACGGCTTTCCCTCCTGGCTCTTCGGGCGTGGGAGCTGTGGCCAGAGCCGCGGACCTACCGGAAAATGCTTCGCAGGCTGGCGCGGCGGCGCCACGTAGGCGCCGGTGGCGCCGAGGCTGACGGCTAACAGAAAGCCCGCAGCCCCACGGGCTGTGGGGCCACGCGAGCGGCTGCCAAAGAGCTTTCCAACGAGGCACGGCTTTCCCTCCTGGCTCTTCGGGCGTGGGAGCTGTGGCCAGAGACGCGGCCCTAGCGGAAAATGCTTCGGGGGCTGGCGTGGCGGCGCCAGTTGGGCGCCGGTGGCGCCGAGGCTGACGGCCGCCGCAAAGCCCGCAGCCCCACGGGCTGTGGGGCCACGCGAGCGACTGCCAAAGAGCTTTCCAACGAGGCACGGCTTTCCCTCCTGGCTCTTCGGGCGTGGGAGCTGTGGCCAGAGCCGCAACCCTACCGGAAAATGCTTCGCAGGCTGGCGCGGCGGCGCCAAGTAGGCGCTGGTGGCGCCGAGGCTGACGGCCGCCGGAAAGCCCACAGCCGCACGGGCTGTGGGGCCACGCGAGCGGCTGCCAAAGAGCTTTGCAACGAGGCACGGCTTTCCCTCCTGGCTCTTCGGGCGTGGGAGCTGTGGCCAGAGCCGCGGCCCTACCGGAAAATGCTTCGGGGGATGGCGCGGCAGCGCTAGGTGGGCGCCGGTGGCGCCGAGGCTGACGGCCGCCGGAAAGCCCACAGCCGCACGGGCTGTGGGGCCACGCGAGCGGCTGCCAAAGAGCTTTCCAACGAGGCACGGCTTTCCCTCCTGGCTCTTCGGGCGTGGGAGCTGTGGCCAGAGCCGCAACCCTACCGGAAAATGCTACGCAGGCTGGCGCAGCGGCGCCACGTAGGCGCCGGTGGCGCCGAGGCTGACGGCCGCCGGAAAGCCCACAGCCGCACGGGCTGTGGGGCCACGCGAGCGGCTGCCAAAGAGCTTTCCAACGAGGCACGGCTTTCCCTCCTGGCTCTTCGGGCGTGGGAGCTGTGGCCAGAGCCGCGGCCCTACCGGAAAATGCTTCGGGGGCTGGCGCGGCGGCGCTAGGTGGGCGCTGGTGGCGCCGAGGCTGAGGGCCGCCGCAAAGCCCGCAGCCCCACGGGCTGTGGGGCCACGCGAGCGGCTGCCAAAGAGCTTTCCAACGAGGCACGGCTTTCCCTCCTGGCTCTTCGGGCGTGGGAACTGTGGCCAGAGCTGCGGCCCTACCGGAAAATGCTTCGGTGGCTGGCGCGGCGGCCCCACCTGGGCGCCGGTGGCGCCGAGGCTGACGGCCGCCAGAAAGCCCGCAGCCCCACGGGCTGTGGGGCCACGCGAGCGGCTGCCAAAGAGCTTTCCAACGAGGCACGGCTTTCCCTCCTGGCTCTTCGGGCGTGGGAGCTGTGGCCAGAGCCGCAACCCTACCGGAAAATGCTACGCAGGCTGGCGCAGCGGCGCCACATAGGCGCTGGTGGCGCCGAGGCTGATGGCCGCCGCAAAGCCCGCAGCCCCACGGGCTGTGGGGCCACGCGAGCGGCTGCCAAAGAGCTTTCCAACGAGGCACGGCTTACCCTCCTGGCTCTTCGGGCGTGGGAGCTGTGGCCAGAGACACGGCCCCACCGGAAAATGATTCACAGGCAGGCGCGGCAGCGCTACGTAGGCGTCGGTGGCGCCGAGGCTGACGGCCGCCAGAAAGCCCGCAGCCCCATGGGCTGTGGGGCCACACGAGTGGCTGCCAAAGAGCTTTCCAACGAGGCACGGCTTTTCCTCCTGGCTCTTCGGGCGTGGGAGCTGTGGCCAGAGCCGCGGCCCTACCGGAAAATGCTTCGCAGGCTGGCGCGGCGGCGCCAGGTGGGCGCCGGTGGCGCCGAGGCTGAGGGCCGCCGCAAAGCCCGCAGCCCCACGGGCTGTGGGGCCACGCGAGCGGCTGCCAAAGAGCTTTCCAATGAGGCACGGCTTTCCCTCCTGGCTCTTCGGGCGTGGGAGCTGTGGCCAGAGCCGCGGCCCTACCGGAAAATGCTTCGGGGGCTGGCGCGGCGGCGCCACGTGGGCGCCGGTGGCGCCGAGGCTGACGGCTGCCGGAAAGCCCGCAGCCCCACGGGCTGTGGGGCCACGCGAGCGGCTGCCAAAGAGCTTTCCAACGAGGCATGGCTTTCCCTCCTGGCTCTTCGGGCGTGTGAGCTGTGGCCAGAGCCGCAGCCCTACAGGAAAATGCTTCGGGGGCTGGCGCGGCGGCGCCACGTGGGCGCCGGTGGCGCCAAGGTTGACGGCCGCCGCAAAGCCCGCATCCCCACGGGCCGTGGGGCAACGCGAGCGGCTGCCAAAGAGCTTTCCAACGAGGCACGGCTTTCCCTCCTGGCTCTTCGGGCGTGGGAGCTGTGGCCAGAGCCGCGGCCCTACCGGAAAATGCTTCGCAGGCTGGCGCGGCGGCGACACGTAGGCGCCGGTGGCGCCGAGGCTGACGGCTAACAGAAAGCCCGCAGCCCCACGGGCTGTGGGGCCACGCGAGCGGCTGCCAAAGAGATTTCCAACGAGGCACGGCTTTCCCTCCTGGCTCTTCGGGCGTGGGAGCTGTGGCCAGAGCCGCAACCCTACCGGAAAATGCTACGCAGGCTGGCGCAGCGGCGCCACGTAGGCGCCGGTGGCGCCGAGGCTGACGGCCGCCGGAAAGCCCACAGCTGCACGGGCTGTGGGGCCACGCGAGCGGCTGCCAAAGAGCTTTGCAACGAGGCACGGCTTTCCCTCCTGGCTCTTCGGGCGTGGGAGCTGTGGCCAGAGCCGCGGCCCTACCGGAAAATGCTTCGGGGGCTGGCGCGGCGGCGCTAGGTGGGCGCCGGTGACGCCGAGGCTGACGGCCGCCGGAAAGCCCGCAGCCCCACGGGCTGTGGGGCCACGCGAGCGGCTGCCAAAGAGCTTTCCAACGAGGCACGGCTTTCCCTCCTGGCTCTTCGGGCGTGGGAACTGTGGCCAGAGACGGGGCCCTACCGGAAAAAGCTTCGGGGGCTGGCGCGGCGGCCCCAAGTGGGCGCCGGTGGCGCCGAGGTTGACGGCTGCCGCAAAGCCCGCATCCCCACGGGCTGTGGGGCCACGCGAGCGGATGCCAAAGAGCTTTCCAACGAGGCACGGCTTTCCCTCCTGGCTCTTCGGGCGTGGGAGCTGTGGCCAGAGCCGC
Source organism: Larus michahellis (assembly GCF_964199755.1). Classification (NCBI taxonomy): domain Eukaryota; kingdom Metazoa; phylum Chordata; class Aves; order Charadriiformes; family Laridae; genus Larus; species Larus michahellis. Next base: position 1,480,861 of record NW_027436290.1, read on the forward strand.
GGCCCTACCGGAAAATGCTTCGCAGGCTGGCGCGGCGGCGCCACGTAGGCGCCGGTGGCGCCGAGGCTGACGGCTAACAGAAAGCCCGCAGCCCCACGGGCTGTGGGGCCACGGGAGCGGCTGCCAAAGAGCTTTCCAACGAGGCACGGCTTTCCCTCCTGGCTCTTCGGGCGTGGGAGCTGTGGCCAGAGACGCGGCCCTACCGGAAAATGCTTCGGGGGCTGGCGTGGCGGCGCCAGTTGGGCGCCGGTGGCGCCGAGGCTGACGGCCGCCGCAAAGCCCGCAGCCCCACGGGCTGTGGGGCCACGCGAGCGACTGCCAAAGAGCTTTCCAACGAGGCACGGCTTTCCCTCCTGGCTCTTCGGGCGTGGGAGCTGTGGCCAGAGCCGCAACCCTACCGGAAAATGCTTCGCAGGCTGGCGCGGCGGCGCCAAATAGGCGCTGGTGGCGCCGAGGCTGACGGCCGCCGGAAAGCCCACAGCCGCACGGGCTGTGGGGCCACGCGAGCGGCTGCCAAAGAGCTTTGCAACGAGGCACGGCTTTCCCTCCTGGCTCTTCGGGCGTGGGAGCTGTGGCCAGAGCCGCGGCCCTACCGGAAAATGCTTCGGGGGATGGCGCGGCAGCGCCAGGTGGGCGCCGGTGGCGCCGAGGCTGACGGCCGCCGGAAAGCCCACAGCCGCACGGGCTGTGGGGCCACGCGAGCGGCTGCCAAAGAGCTTTCCAACGAGGCACGGCTTTCCCTCCTGGCTCTTCGGGCGTGGGAGCTGTGGCCAGAGCCGCAACCCTACCGGAAAATGCTACGCAGGCTGGCGCAGCGGCGCCACGTAGGCGCCAGTGGCGCCGAGGCTGACGGCCGCCGGAAAGCCCACAGCCGCACGGGCTGTGGGGCCACGCGAGCGGCTGCCAAAGAGCTTTCCAACGAGGCACGGCTTTCCCTCCTGGCTCTTCGGGCGTGGGAGCTGTGGCCAGAGCCGCGGCCCTACCGGAAAATGCTTCGGGGGCTGGCGCGGCGGCGCTAGGTGGGCGCAGGTGGCGCCGAGGCTGACGGCCGCCGGAAAGCCCGCAGCCCCACGGGCTGTGGGGCCACGCGAGCAGCTGCCAAAGAGCTTTCCAACGAGGCACGGCTTTCCCTCCTGGCTCTTCGGGCGTGGGAACTGTGGCCAGAGCTGCGGCCCTACCGGAAAATGCTTCGGTGGCTGGCGCGGCGGCCCCACCTGGGCGCCGGTGGCGCCGAGGCTGACGGCCGCCAGAAAGCCCGCAGCCCCATGGGCTGTGGGGCCACACGAGCGGCTGCCAAAGAGCTTTCCAACGAGGCACGGCTTTCCCTCCTGGCTCTTCGGGCGTGGGAGCTGTGGCCAGAGCCGCGGCCCTACCGGAAAATGCTTCGCAGGCTGGCGCGGCGGCGCCAGGTGGGCGCCGGTGGCGCCGAGGCTGAGGGCCGCCGCAAAGCCCGCAGCCCCACGGTCTGTGGGGCCACGCGAGCGGCTGCCAAAGAGCTTTCCAATGAGGCACGGCTTTCCCTCCTGGCTCTTCGGGCGTGGGAGCTGTGGCCAGAGCCGCGGCCCTACCGGAAAATGCTTCGGGGGCTGGCGCGGCGGCGCCACGTGGGCGCCGGTGGCGCCGAGGCTGACGGCTGCCGGAAAGCCCGCAGCCCCACGGGCTGTGGGGCCACGCGAGCGGCTGCCAAAGAGCTTTCCAACGAGGCACGGCTTTTCCTCCTGGCTCTTCGGGCGTGTGAGCTGTGGCCAGAGCCGCAGCCCTACAGGAAAATGCTTCGGGGGCTGGCGCGGCGGCGCCACGTGGGCGCCGGTGGTGCCAAGGCTGACGGCCGCCGCAAAGCCCGCATCCCCACGGGCCGTGGGGCAACGCGAGCGGCTGCCAAAGAGCTTTCCAACGAGGCACGGCTTTCCCTCCTGGCTCTTCGGGCGTGGGAGCTGTGGCCAGAGCCGCGGCCCTACCGGAAAATGCTTCGCAGGCTGGCGCGGCGGCGACACGTAGGCGCCGGTGGCGCCGAGGCTGACGGCTAACAGAAAGCCCGCAGCCCCACGGGCTGTGGGGCCACGCGAGCGGCTGCCAAAGAGCTTTCCAACGAGGCACGGCTTTCCCTCCTGGCTCTTCGGGCGTGGGAACTGTGGCCAGATCTGCGGCCCTACCGGAAAATGCTTCGGTGGCTGGCGCGGCGGCGCCAGGTGGGCGCCGGTGGCGCCGAGGCTGACGGCCGCCAGAAAGCCCGCAGCCCCACGGGCTGTGGGGCCACGCGAGCGGCTGCCAAAGAGCTTTCCAACGAGGCACGGCGTTCCCTCCTGGCTCTTCGGGCGTGGGAGCTGTGGCCAGAGCCGCGGCCCTACCGGAAAATGCTTCGGGGGCTGGCGCGGCGGCGCCAGGTGGGAGGCGGCGGCGCCGAGGCTGACGGCCGTCGGAAAGCCCGAAGCCCCACGGGCTGTGGGGCCACGCGAGCGGCTGCCAAAGAGCTTTGCAACGAGGCACGGCTTTCCCTCCTGCCTCTTCGGGCGTGGGAGCTGTGGCCAGAGACGGGGCCCTACCGGAAAAAGCTTCGGGGGCTGGCGCGGCGGCGCCAAGTGGGCGCCGGTGGCGCCGAGGTTGACGGCTGCCGCAAAGCCCGCATCCCCACGGGCTGTGGGGCCACGCGAGCGGATGCCAAAGAGCTTTCCAACGAGGCACGGCTTTCCCTCCTGGCTCTTCGGGCGTGGGAGCTGTGGCCAGAGCCGCGGCCCTACCGGAAAATGCTTCGCAGGCTGGCGCGGCGGCGCCACGTAGGCGCCGGTGGCGCCGAGGCTGATGGCTAACAGAAAGCGCGCACCGCCACGGGCTGTGGGGCCACGCGAGCGGCTGCCAAAGAGCTTTCCAACGAGGCACGGCTTTCCCTCCTGGCTCTTCGGGCGTGGGAGCTGTGGCCAGAGACGCGGCCCTAGCGGAAAATGCTTCGGGGGCTGGCGTGGCGGCGCCAGTTGGGCGCCGGTGGCGCCGAGGCTGACGGCCGCCGCAAAGCCCGCAGCCCCACGGGCTGTGGGGCCACGCGAGCGACTGCCAAAGAGCTTTACAACGAGGCACGGCTTTCCCTCCTGGCTCTTCGGGCGTGGGAGCTGTGGCCAGAGCCGCAACCCTACCGGAAAATGCTTCGCAGGCTGGCGCGGCGGCGCCAAGTAGGCGCTGGTGGCGCCGAGGCTGACGGCCGCCGCAAAGCCCACAGCCGCACGGGCTGTGGGGCCACGCGAGCGGCTGCCAAAGAGCTTTCCAACGAGGCACGGCTTTCCCTCCTGGCTCTTCGGGCGTGGGAGCTGTGGCCAGAGCCGCGGCCCTACCGGAAAATGCTTCGGGGGATGGCGCGGCAGCGCCAGGTGGGCGCCGGTGGCGCCGAGGCTGACGGCCGCCGGAAAGCCCACAGCCGCACGGGCTGTGGGGCCACGCGAGCGGCTGCCAAAGAGCTTTCCAACGAGGCACGGCTTTCCCTCCTGGCTCTTCGGGCGTGGGAGCTGTGGCCAGAGCCGCAACCCTACCGGAAAATGCTACGCAGGCTGGCGCAGCGGCACCACGTAGGCGCCGGTGGCGCCGAGGCTGACGGCCGCCGGAAAGCCCACAGCCCCACGGGCTGTGGGGCCACGCGAGCGGCTGCCAAAGAGCTTTCCAACGAGGCACGGCTTTTCCTCCTGGCTCTTCGGGCGTGGGAGCTGTGGCCAGAGCCGCGGCCCTACCGGAAAATGCTTCGCAGGCTGGCGCGGCGGCGCCAGGTGGGCGCCGGTGGCGCCGAGGCTGACGGCCGCCGCAAAGCCCGCAGCCCCACGGGCTGTGGGGCCACGCGAGCGGCTGCCAAAGAGCTTTCCAATGAGGCACGGCTTTCCCTCCTGGCTCTTCGGGCGTGGGAGCTGTGGCCAGAGCCGCGGCCCTACCGGAAAATGCTTCGGGGGCTGGCGCGGCGGCGCCACGTGGGCGCCGGTGGCGCCGAGGCTGACGGCTGCCGGAAAGCCCGCAGCCCCACGGGCTGTGGGGCCACGCGAGCGGCTGCCAAAGAGCTTTCCAACGAGGCACGGCTTTCCCTCCTGGCTCTTCGGGCGTGGGAGCTGTGGCCAGAGGCGCGGCCCTACCGGAAAATGCTTCGCGGGCTGGCGCGGCGGTCCCAAGTGGGCGCCGGTGCCGCCGAGGTTGACCTCCGCCGCAAAGCCCGCATCCCCACGGGCTGTGGGGCCACGCGAGCGGCTCTCAAAGAGCTTTCCAACGAGGCACGGCTTTCCCTCCTGGCTCTTCGGGCGTGGGAGCTGTGGCCAGAGCCGCGGCCCTACCGGAAAATGCTTCGCAGGCTGACACTGCGGCGCCACGTAGGCGCGCGGTGGCGCCGAGGCTGACGGCTGACAGAAAGCGCGCACCGCCACGGGCTGTGGGGCCACGCGAGCGGCTGCCAAAGAGCTTTCCAACGAGGCACGGCTTTCCCTCCTGGCTCTTCGGGCGTGGGAACTGTGGCCAGAGCTGCGGCCCTACCGGAAAATGCTTCGGTGGCTGGCGCGGCGGCCCCACCTGGGCGCCGGTGGCGCCGAGGCTGACGGCCGCCAGAAAGCCCGCAGCCCCACGGGCTGTGGGGCCACACGAGCGGCTGCCAAAGAGCTTTCCAACGAGGCACGGCTTTTCCTCCTGGCTCTTCGGGCGTGGGAGCTGTGGCCAGAGCCGCGGCCCTACCGGAAAATGCTTCGCAGGCTGGCGCGGCGGCGCCAGGTGGGCGCCGGTGGCGCCGAGGCTGACGGCCGCCGCAAAGCCCGCAGCCCCACGGGCTGTGGGGCCACGCGAGCGGCTGCCAAAGAGCTTTCCAATGAGGCACGGCTTTCCCTCCTGGCTCTTCGGGCGTGGGAGCTGTGGCCAGAGCCGCGGCCCTACCGGAAAATGCTTCGGGGGCTGGCGCGGCGGCGCCACGTGGGCGCCGGTGGCGCCGAGGCTGACGGCTCCCGGAAAGCCCGCAGCCCCACGGGCTGTGGGGCCACGCGAGCGGCTGCCAAAGAGCTTTCCAACGAGGCACGGCTTTCCCTCCTGGCTCTTCGGGCGTGGGAGCTGTGGCCAGAGGCGCGGCCCTACCGGAAAATGCTTCGCGGGCTGGCGCGGCGGTCCCAAGTGGGCGCCGGTGCCGCCGAGGTTGACCTCCGCCGCAAAGCCCGCATCCCCACGGGCTGTGGGGCCACGCGAGCGGCTCTCAAAGAGCTTTCCAACGAGGCACGGCTTTCCCTCCTGGCTCTTCGGGCGTGGGAGCTGTGGCCAGAGCCGCGGCCCTACCGGAAAATGCTTCGCAGGCTGACACTGCGGCGCCACGTAGGCGCGCGGTGGCGCCGAGGCTGACGGCTGACAGAAAGCGCGCACCGCCACGGGCTGTGGGGCCACGCGAGCGGCTGCCAAAGAGCTTTCCAACGAGGCACGGCTTTCCCTCCTGGCTCTTCGGGCGTGGGAGCTGTGGCCAGAGCTGCGGCCCTACCGGAAAATGCTTCGGGGGATGGAGCGGCGGCGCCAGTTGGGCGCCGGTGGCGCCGAGGCTGACGGCCGCCGCAAAGCCCGCAGCCCCACGGGCTGTGGGGCCACGCGAGCGGTGGCCAAAGAGCTTTCCAATGAGGCACGGCTTTCCCTCCTGGCTCTTCGGGCGTGGGAGCTGTGGCCAGAGCCGCGGCCCTACCGGAAAATGCTTCGCAGGCTGGCGCGGCGGCGCCACCTGGGCGCCGGTGGCGCCGAGGCTGACGGCCGCCGGAAAGCCCGCAGCCCCACGGGCTGTGGGGCCACGCGAGCGGCTGCCAAAGAGCTTTCCAACGAGGCACGGCTTTTCCTCCTGGCTCTTCGGGCGTGGGAGCTGTGGCCAGAGCCGCGGCCCTACCGGAAAATGCTTCGCAGGCTGGCGCGGCGGCGCCACGTGGGCGCCGGTGGCGCCGAGGCTGACGGCCGCCGGAAAGCCCGCAGCCCCACGGGCTGTGGGGCCATGCGAGCGGCTGCCAAAGAGCTTTCCAACGAGGCACGGCTTTCCCTCCTGGCTCTTCGGGCGTGGGACCTGTGGCCAGAGACGCGGCCCTACCGGAAAATGCTTCGGGGGCTGGCGCGGCGGCGCCAGGTGGGCGCCGGTGGCGCCGAGGCTGACGGCCGCCGGAAAGCCCGCAGCCCCACGGGCTGTGGGGCCACGCGAGCGGCTGCCAAAGAGCTTTCCAACGAGGCACGGCTTTCCCTCCTGGCTCTTCGGGCGTGGGAGCCGTGGCCAGAGCCGCGGCCCTACCGGAAAATGCTTCGGGGGCTGGCGCGGCGGCGCCACGTGGGCGCCGGTGGCGCCGAGGCTGACGGCCGCCGCAAAGCCCGCAGCCCCACGGGCTGTGGGGCCACGCGAGCGGCTGCCAAAGAGCTTTCCAATGAGGCACGGCTTTCCCTCCTGGCTCTTCGGGCGTGGGAGCTGTGGCCAGAGCCGCGGCCCTACCGGAAAATGCTTCGCAGGCTGGCGCGGCGGCGCCACGTAGGCGCCGGTGGCGCCGAGGCTGACGGCTGACAGAAAGCCCGCAGCCCCACGGGCTGTGGGGCCACGCGAGCGGCTGCCAAAGAGCTTTCCAACGAGGCACAGCTTTCCCTCCTGGCTCTTCGGGCGTGGGTGCTGTGGCCAGAGCCGCGGCCCTACTGGAAAATGCTTCGGGGGCTGGCGGGGCGGCGCCACGTGGGCGCCGGTGGCGCCGAGGCTGACGGCCGCCAGAAAGCCCGCAGCCCCACGGGCTGTGGGGCCACGCGAGCGGCTGCCAAAGAGATTTCCAACGAGGCACGGCTTTCCCTCCTGGCTCTTCGGGCGTGGGAGCTGTGGCCAGAGCCGCGGCCCTACCGGAAAATGCTTCGCAGGCTGGTACGGCGGCGCCAGGTGGGCGCCGGTGGCGCCGAGGCTGACGGCCGCCGCAAAGCCCGCAGCCCCACGGGCTGTGGGGCCACGCGTGCAGCTGCCAAAGAGCTTTCCAACAAGGCACGGCTTTCCCTCCTGGCTCTTCGGGTGTGGGAGCTGTGGCCAGAGACGCGGCCCTACCGGAAAATGATTCACAGGCTGGCGCGGCAGCGCTACGTAGGCGTCGGTGGGCCGAGGCAGACGGCCGCTGCAAACCCCGCAGCCCCACGGGCTGTGGGGCCATGCAAGCGGCTGCCAAAGAGCTTTCCAACGAGGCACGGCTTTCCCTCCTGGCTCTTCGGGCGTGGGAGCTGTGGCCAGAGACGCGGCCCTACCAGAAAATGCTTCTGGGGCTGGCGCGGCGGCGCCAGGTGGACGCCGTTGGCGCCGAGGCTGACGGCCGCCGGAAAGCCCGCAGCCCCACGGGCTGTGGGGCCACGCGAGCGGCTGCCAAAGAGCTTTCCAATGAGGCACGGCTTTCCCTCCTGGCTCTTCGGGCGTGGGAGCTGTGGCCAGAGACGCGGCCCTACCGGAAAATGCTTCGGGGGCTGGCGCGGTGGCGCCAGGTGGGCGCCGGTGGCGCCGAGGCTGACGACCGACGGAAGCCCGCAGCCCCTCGGGCTGTGGGGCCACACGAGCGGCTGCCAAAGAGCTTTCCAACGAGGCACGGCTTTCCCTCCTGGCTCTTCGGGCATGGGAGCTGTGGCGAGAGCCGCAGCCCCACCGGAAAATGCTTCGGGGGCTGGCGCGGCGGCGCCACGTGGGCGCCGGTGGCGCCGAGGCTGACGGCCGCCGCAAAGCCCGCAGCCCCACGGGCTGTGGGGCCACGCGAGCGGCTGCCAAAGAGCTTTCCAACGAGGCACGGCTTTCCCTCCTGGCTCTTCGGGCGTGGGAGCTGTGGCCAGAGCCGCGGCCCTACCGGAAAATGCTTCGGGGGCTGGCGCGGCGGCGCCATGTGGGCGCCGGTGGCGCCGAGGCACACGGCCGCCGCAAAGCCCGCAGCCCCACGGGCTGTGGGGCCACGCGAGCGGCTGCCAAAGAGCTTTCCAACGAGGCATGGCTTTTCCTCCTGGCTCTTCGGGCGTGGGAGCTGTGGCCAGAGACGCGGCCCTACCGGAAAATGCGTCGGGGGCTGGCGCGGCGGCGCCAGGTGGGCGCCGGTGGCGCCGAGGCTGACGGCCACCGGAAAGCCCGCAGCCCCACGGGCTGTGGGGCCACGCGAGCGGCTGCCAAAGAGCTTTCCAACGAGGCACGGCTTTCCCTCCTGGCTCTTCGGGCGTGGGAGCTGTTTCCAGAGCCACGGCCCTACCGGAAAATGCTTCGCAGGCTGGCGCAGCGGCGCCACGTGGGCGCCGGTGGCGCCAAGGCTGACGGCCGCCGCAAAGCCCGCAGCCCCACGGGCTGTGGGGCCACGCGAGTGGCTGCCAAAGAGCTTTCCAACGAGGCACGGCTTTCCCTCCTGGCTCTTCGGGCGTCGGAGCTGTGGCCAGAGCCGCGGCCCTACCGGAAAATGCTTCGGGGGCTGGCGCGGCGGCGCCAGGTGGGTGCCGGTGGCACCGAGGCTGACGGCTGACAGAAAGCCCACAGCCGCACGGGCTGTGGGGCCACGCGAGCAGCTCCCAAAGAGCTTTCCAACGAGGCACGGCTTTCCCTCCTGGCTCTTCGGGCGTGGGAGCTGTGGCCAGAGACGCGGCCCTACCGGAAAATGCTTCGGGGGCTGGCGCGGCAGCGCCAGGTGGGCACCGGTGGCGCCGAGGCTGACGGCCGCCGCAAAGCCCGCAGCCCCACGGGCTGTGGGGCCACGCGAGCGGCTGCCAAAGAGCTTTCCAACGAGGCACGGCTTTCCCTCCTGGCTCTTCGGGCGTGGGAGCTGTGGCCAGAGACGCGGCCCTACCGGAAAATGCTTCGGGGGCTGGCGCGGCGGCGCCACGTGGGCGCCGGTGGCGCCGAGGCTGTCGGCCGCCGGAAAGCCCGCAGCCCCACAGGCTGTGGGGCCACATGAGCGGCTGCCAAAGAGCTTTCCAACGAGGCACGGCTTTCCCTCCTGGCTCTTCGGGTCTGGGAGCTGTGGCCAGAGACGCGGCCCTACCGGAAAATGCTTCGGGGGCTGGCGCGGCGGCGCCACGTAGGCTACACTGGCGCCGAGACTGACGGCTGACAGAAAGCCCGCAGCCCCACGGGCTGTGTGGCCACGTGAGCGGCTGCCAAAGAGCTTTCCAACGAGGCACGGCTTTCCCTCCTGGCTCTTCGGGCGTGGGAGCTGTGGCAAGAGACGCGGCCCTACCGGAAAATGCTTCGCAGGCTGGAGCGGCGGCGCCACGTGGGCGCTGGTGGCGCCGAGGCTGACGGCCGCCGCAAAGCCCGCAGCCCCACGGGCTGTGGGGCCACGCGAGCGGCTGCCAAAGAGCTTTCCAACGAGGCACGGCTTTCCCTCCTGGCTCTTCGGGCGTGGGTGCTTTGGCCAGAGCCGCGGCCGTACCGGAAAATGCTTTGGGGGCTGGCGCGGCGGCGCCACGTGGGCGCCGGTGGCGCCAAGGCTGACGGCCGCCGGAAAGCCCGCAGCCCCACGGGCTGTGGGGCCACGCGAGCGGCTGCCAAAGAGCTTTCCAACGAGGCACGGCTTTCCCTCCTGGCTCTTCGGGCGAGGGAGCTGTGGCCAGAGATGCGGCCCTACCGGAAAATGCTTCGCAGGCTGGCGCGGCGGCGCCACATAGGCGCTGGTGGCGCCGAGGCTGACGGCCGCCGCAAAGCCCGCAGCCCCACGGGCTGTGGGGCCACGCGAGCGGCTGCCAAAGAGCTTTGCAACGAGGCACGGCTTTCCCTCCTGGCTCTTCGGGCGTGGGAGCTGTGGCCAGAGCCGCGGCCCTACCGGAAAATGCTTCGCAGGCTGGCGCGGCGGCGCCAGGTGGGTGCCGGTGGCACCGAGGCTGACGGCTGACAGAAAGCCCACAGCCCCACGGGCTGTGGGGCCACGCGAGCGGCTGCCAAAGAGCTTTCCAACGAGGCACGGCTTTCCCTCCTGGCTCTTCGGGCGTGGGAGCTGTGGCCAGAGCCGCAGCCCTACTGGAAAATGCTTCGGGGGCTGGCGCGGCAGCGCCAGGTGGGCACCGGTGGCGCCGAGGCTGACGGCCGCCGCAAAGCCCGCAGCCCCACGGGCTGTGGGGCCACGCGAGCGGCTGCCAAAGAGCTTTCCAACGAGGCACGGCTTTCCCTCCTGGCTCTTCGGGCGTGGGAGCTGTGGCCAGAGACGCGACCCTACCGGAAAATGCTTCGGGGGCTGGCGCGGCGGCGCCACGTAGGCGCCGGTGGCGACTAGGCTGACGGCCGCCGCAAAGCCCGCAGCCCCACGGGCTGTGGGGCCACGCGAGCGGCTGCCAAAGAGCTTTGCAACGAGGTACGGCTTTCCCTCCTGGCTCTTCGGACGTGGGAGCTGCCGCAAGAGCCGCGGCCCTACCGGAAAATGCTTCGCAGGCTGGCGCGGCGGCGCCACGTGGGCGCCGGTGGCGCCGAGGCTGAGAGCCGCCGCAAAGCCCGCAGCCCCACGGGCTGTGGGGCCACGCGTGCAGCTGCCAAAGAGCTTTCCAACGAGGCACGGCTTTCCCTCCTGGCTCTTCGGGCGTGGGAGCTGTGGCCAGAGACGCGGCCCTACCGGAAAATGCTTTGCAGGCTGGCGCGGCAGCGCCACGTAGGTTACGGTGGCGCCGAGGCTGACGGCTGACAGAAAGCCCGCAGCCCCACGGGCTGTGGGGCCACGCGAGCGGCGGCCAAAGAGCTTTCCAATGAGGCACGGCTTTCCCTCCTGGCTCTTCGGGCGTGGGAGCTGTGGCCAGAGCCGCGGCCCTACCGGAAAATGCTTCGGGGGCTGGCGCGGCGGCGCCACGTGGGCGCCGGTGGCGCCGAGGCTGACGGCCGCCGGAAAGCCCGCAGCCCCACGGGCTGTGGGGCCACGCGAGCGTCTGCCAAAAAGCTTTGCAACGAGGCACGGCTTACCCTCCTGGCTCTTCGGGTGTGGGAGCTGTGGCCAGAGCCGCGGCCCTACCAGAAAATGCTTCAGGGGCTGGCGCGGCGGCGCCAGGTGGGCGCCGGTGGCGCCGAGGCTGACGGCCGCCGCAAAGCCCGCAGCCCCACGGGCTGTGGGGCCACGCGAGCGGCTGCCAAAGAGCTTTCCAATGAGGCACGGCTTTCCCTCCTGGCTCTTCGGGCGTGGGAGCTGTCGCCAGAGCCGCGGCCCTACCGGAAAATGCTTCGGGGGCTGGCGCGGCGGCGCCACCTGGGCGCCGGTGGCGCCGAGGCTGACGGCCGCCGCAAAGCCCGCAGCCCCACGGGCTCTGGGGCCACGCGAGCGGCTGCCAAAGAGCTTTCCAACATGGCACGGCTTTCCCTCCTGCCTCTTCGGGCGTGGGAGCTGTGGCCAGAGCCGCGGCCCTACCGGAAAATGCTTCGCTGGCTGGCGCGGCAGCGCCACATGGGCGCCGGTGGCGCCGAGGCTGACGGCCGCCGGAAAGCCCGCACCGCCACGGGCTGTGGGGCCACGCGAGCGGCTGCCAAAGAGCTTTCCAACGAGGCACGTCTTTCCCTCCTGGCTCTTCGGGCGTGGGAGCTGTGGCCAGAGACGCGGCCCTACTGGAAAATGCTTCGGGGGCTGGCGCAGCGGCGCCACGTGGGCGCCGGTGGCGCCGAGGCTGACGGCCGCCGCAAAGCCCGCAGCCCCACGGGCTGTGGGGCCACGCGAGCGGCTGCCAAAGAGCTTTCCAACGAGGCACGGCTCTTCCTCCTGGCTCTTCGGGCGTGGGAGCTGTGGCCAGAGCCGCGGCCCTACCGGAAAATGCTTCGGGGGCTGGCGCGGCGGCGCCAGGTGGGCGCCGGTGGCGCCGAGGCTGACGACCGACGGAAGCCCGCAGCCCCACGGGCTGTGGGGCCACGCGAGCGGCTGCCAAAGAGCTTTCCAACGAGGCACGGCTTTCCCTCCTGGCTCTTCGGGTGTGGGAGCTGTGGCCAGAGCCGCGGCCCTACCGGAAAATGCTTCGCAGGCTGGCGCGGCGGCGCCACGTAGGCGCCGGTGGCGCCGAGGCTGACGGCTGACAGAAAGCCCGCAGCCCCACGGGCTGTGGGGCCACGCGAGCGGCTGCCAAAGAGCTTTCCAACGAGGCACGGCTTTCCCTCCTGGCTCTTCGGGCGTGGGAGCTGTGGCCAGAGCCACGGCAATACCGGAAAATGCTTCGCAGGCTGGCGCGGCGGCGCCATGTAGGCGCCGGTGGCGCCGAGGCTGACGGCCGCCGCAAAGCCCGCAGCCCCACGGTGTGTGGGGCCACGCGAGCGGCTGCCAAAGAGCTTTCCAACGAGGCACGGCTTTCCCTCCTGGCTCTTCGGGCGTGGGAGCTCTGGCCAGAGCCACGGCCCTACTGGAAAATGCTTCGGGGGCTGGCGCAGCGGTGCCACGTGGGCGCCGGTGGCGCCGAGGCTGAGGGCCACCGCAATGCCTGCAGCCCCACGGGGTGTGGGGCCACGCGAGCGGCTGCCAAAGAGCTTTGCAACGAGGCACGGCTTTCCCTCCTGGCTCTTCGGGCGTGGGAGCTGTGGGCAGAGACGCGGCCCTACCGGAAAATGCTTCGCAGGCTGGCGCGGCGGCGCCACGTAGGCGCTGGTGGCGCCGAGGCTGACGGCTGACAGAAAGCCTGCAGCCCCACGGGCTGTGGGGCCACGCGAGCGGCTGCCAAAGAGCTTTCCAATGAGGCACGGCTTTCCCTCCTGGCTCTTCGGGTGTGGGAGCTGTGGCCAGAGACGCGGCCCTACCGGAAAATGCTTCGGGGGCTGGCGCGGCGGCGCCAGGTGGGCGCCGGTGGCGCCGAGGCTGACGGCCGCCCGAACGCCCGCAGCCCCACGGGCTGTGGGGCCACGCGAGTGGCTGCCAAAGAGCTTTGCAACGAGGCACGGCTTTCCCTCCTGGCTCTTCGGGCGTGGGAGCTGTGGCCAGAGCCGCGGCCCTACCGGAAAATGCTTCGCAGGCTGGCGCGGCGGCGCCAGGTGGGTGCCGGTGGCACCGAGGCTGACGGCTGACAGAAAGCCCACAGCCCCACGGGCTGTGGGGCCACGCGAGCGGCTGCCAAAGAGCTTTCCAACGAGGCACGGCTTTCCCTCCTGGCTCTTCGGGCGTGGGAGCTGTGGCCAGAGCCGCAGCCCTACTGGAAAATGCTTCGGGGGCTGGCGCGGCAGCGCCAGGTGGGCACCGGTGGCGCCGAGGCTGACGGCCGCCGCAAAGCCCGCAGCCCCACGGGCTGTGGGGCCACGCGAGCGGCTGCCAAAGAGCTTTCCAACGAGGCACGGCTTTCCCTCCTGGCTCTTCGGGCGTGGGAGCTGTGGCCAGAGACGCGACCCTACCGGAAAATGCTTCGGGGGCTGGCGCGGCGGCGCCACGTAGGCGCCGGTGGCGACTAGGCTGACGGCCGCCGCAAAGCCCGCAGCCCCACGGGCTGTGGGGCCACGCGAGCGGCTGCCAAAGAGCTTTGCAACGAGGTACGGCTTTCCCTCCTGGCTCTTCGGACGTGGGAGCTGCCGCAAGAGCCGCGGCCCTACCGGAAAATGCTTCGCAGGCTGGCGCGGCGGCGCCACGTGGGCGCCGGTGGCGCCGAGGCTGAGAGCCGCCGCAAAGCCCGCAGCCACACGGCCTGTGGGGCCACGCGTGCAGCTGCCAAAGAGCTTTCCAACGAGGCACGGCTTTCCCTCCTGGCTCTTCGGGCGTGGGAGCTGTGGCCAGAGACGCGGCCCTACCGGAAAATGCTTTGCAGGCTGGCGCGGCAGCGCCACGTAGGTTACGGTGGCGCCGAGGCTGACGGCTGACAGAAAGCCCGCAGCCCCACGGGCTGTGGGGCCACGCGAGCGGCGGCCAAAGAGCTTTCCAATGAGGCACGGCTTTCCCTCCTGGCTCTTCGGGCGTGGGAGCTGTGGCCAGAGCCGCGGCCCTACCGGAAAATGCTTCGGGGGCTGGCGCGGCGGCGCCACGTGGGCGCCGGTGGCGCCGAGGCTGACGGCCGCCGGAAAGCCCGCAGCCCCACGGGCTGTGGGGCCACGCGAGCGTCTGCCAAAGAGCTTTGCAACGAGGCACGGCTTACCCTCCTGGCTCTTCGGGTGTGGGAGCTGTGGCCAGAGCCGTGGCCCTACCAGAAAATGCTTCAGGGGCTGGCGCGGCGGCGCCAGGTGGGCGCCGGTGGCGCCGAGGCTGACGGCCGCCGCAAAGCCCGCAGCCCCACGGGCTGTGGGGCCACGCGAGCGGCTGCCAAAGAGCTTTCCAATGAGGCACGGCTTTCCCTCCTGGCTCTTCGGGCGTGGGAGCTGTCGCCAGAGCCGCGGCCCTACCGGAAAATGCTTCGGGGGCTGGCGCGGCGGCGCCACCTGGGCGCCGGTGGCGCCGAGGCTGACGGCCGCCGCAAAGCCCGCAGCCCCACGGGCTCTGGGGCCACGCGAGCGGCTGCCAAAGAGCTTTCCAACATGGCACGGCTTTCCCTCCTGCCTCTTCGGGCGTGGGAGCTGTGGCCAGAGCCGCGGCCCTACCGGAAAATGCTTCGCTGGCTGGCGCGGCAGCGCCACATGGGCGCCGGTGGCGCCGAGGCTGACGGCCGCCGGAAAGCCCGCACCGCCACGGGCTGTGGGGCCACGCGAGCGGCTGCCAAAGAGCTTTCCAACGAGGCACGTCTTTCCCTCCTGGCTCTTCGGGCGTGGGAGCTGTGGCCAGAGACGCGGCCCTACTGGAAAATGCTTCGGGGGCTGGCGCAGCGGCGCCACGTGGGCGCCGGTGGCGCCGAGGCTGACGGCCGCCGCAAAGCCCGCAGCCCCACGGGCTGTGGGGCCACGCGAGCGGCTGCCAAAGAGCTTTCCAACGAGGCACGGCTCTTCCTCCTGGCTCTTCGGGCGTGGGAGCTGTGGCCAGAGCCGCGGCCCTACCGGAAAATGCTTCGGGGGCTGGCGCGGCGGCGCCAGGTGGGCGCCGGTGGCGCCGAGGCTGACGACCGACGGAAGCCCGCAGCCCCACGGGCTGTGGGGCCACGCGAGCGGCTGCCAAAGAGCTTTCCAACGAGGCACGGCTTTCCCTCCTGGCTCTTCGGGTGTGGGAGCTGTGGCCAGAGCCGCGGCCCTACCGGAAAATGCTTCGCAGGCTGGCGCGGCGGCGCCACGTAGGCGCCGGTGGCGCCGAGGCTGACGGCTGACAGAAAGCCCGCAGCCCCACGGGCTGTGGGGCCACGCGAGCGGCTGCCAAAGAGCTTTCCAACGAGGCACGGCTTTCCCTCCTGGCTCTTCGGGCGTGGGAGCTGTGGCCAGAGCCACGGCAATACCGGAAAATGCTTCGCAGGCTGGCGCGGAGGCGCCATGTAGGCGCCGGTGGCGCCGAGGCTGACGGCCGCCGCAAAGCCCGCAGCCCCACGGTGTGTGGGGCCACGCGAGCGGCTGCCAAAGAGCTTTCCAACGAGGCACGGCTTTCCCTCCTGGCTCTTCGGGCGTGGGAGCTGTGGCCAGAGCCACGGCCCTACCGGAAAATGCTTCGGGGGCTGGCGCAGCGGTGCCACGTGGGCGCCGGTGGCGCCGAGGCTGAGGGCCACCGCAATGCCTGCAGCCCCACGGGGTGTGGGGCCACGCGAGCGGCTGCCAAAGAGCTTTGCAACGAGGCACGGCTTTCCCTCCTGGCTCTTCGGGCGTGGGAGCTGTGGGCAGAGACGCGGCCCTACCGGAAAATGCTTCGCAGGCTGGCGCGGCGGCGCCACGTAGGCGCTGGTGGCGCCGAGGCTGACGGCTGACAGAAAGCCTGCAGCCCCACGGGCTGTGGGGCCACGCGAGCGGCTGCCAAAGAGCTTTCCAATGAGGCACGGCTTTCCCTCCTGGCTCTTCGGGTGTGGGAGCTGTGGCCAGAGACGCGGCCCTACCGGAAAATGCTTCGGGGGCTGGCGCGGCGGCGCCAGGTGGGCGCCGGTGGCGCCGAGGCTGACGGCCGCCGGAACGCCCGCAGCCCCACGGGCTGTGGGGCCACGCGAGCGGCTGCCAAAGAGCTTTCCAACGAGGCACGGCTTTCCCTCCTGGCTCTTCGGGCATGGGAGCTGTGGCCAGAGCCGCGGCCCTACTGTAAATTGCTTCGCAGGCTGGCGCGGCGGCGTCACGTGGGCGCCGGTGGCGCCGAGGCTGACGGCCGCCGCAAAGCCCGCAGCCCCACGGGCTGTGGGGCCACGCGAGCGGCTGCCAAAGAGCTTTCCAACGAGGCACGGCTTTCCCTCCTGGCTCTTCGGGCGTGGGAGCTGTGGCCAGAGCCGCGGCCCTACCGGAAAATGCTTCGGGGGCTGGCGCGGCGGCGCCACGTGGGCGCCGGTGGCGCCGAGGCTGACGGCCGCCGTAAAGCCCGCAGCCCCACGGGCTGTGGGGCCACGCGAGCGGCTGCCAAAGAGCTTTCCAATGAGGCACGGCTTTCCCTCCTGGCTCTTCGGGCGTGGGAGCTGTGGCCAGAGCCGCGGCCCTACCGGAAAATGCTTCGCGGGCTGGCGCGGCGGCGCCAGGTGGGCGCCGGTGGCGCCGAGGCTGACGGCCGCCGGAAAGCCCGCAGCCCCACGGGCTGTGGGGCCACGCGAGCGGCTGCCAAAGAGCTTTCCAACGAGGCACGGCTTTCCCTCCTGGCTCTTCGGGCGTGGGAGCTGTGGCCAGAGACGCGGCCCTACCGGAAAATGCTTCGCAGGCTGGCGCGGCGGCGCCACATGGGCGCCGGTGGCGCCGAGGCTGACGGCTGCCGCAAAGCCTGCAGCCCCACGGGCTGTGGGGCCACGCGAGCGGCTGCCAAAGAGCTTTCCAACGAGGCACGGATTTCCCTCCTGGCTCTTCGGGCGTGGGAGATGTGGCCAGAGATGCGGCCCTACTGGAAAATGCTTCGCAGGCTGGTGCAGCGGCGCCAGGTGGGCGCCGGTGGCGCCGAGGCTGACGGCCGCCGCAAAGCCCGCAGCCCCACGGGCTGTGGGGCCACGCGAGCGGCTGCCAAAGAGCTTTCCAACGAGGCACGGCTTTCCCTCCTGGCTCTTCAGGTGTGGGAGCTGTCGCCAGAGCCGCGGCCGTACCGAAAAATGCTTCGGGGGCTGGCGCGGCGGCGCCACGTGGGCGCCGGTGACGCCGAGGCTGACGGCCGCCGCAAAGCCCGCAGCCCCACGGGCTGTGGGGCCACGCGAGCGGCTGCCAAAGAGCTTTCCAACGAGGCACGGCTTTTCCTCCTGGCTCTTCGGGCGTGGGAGCTGTGGCCAGAGACGCGGCCCTACCGGAAAATGCTTTGCAGGCTGGCGCGGCGGCGCCAGGTGGGCGCCGGTGACGCCGAGGCTGACGGCCGCCGCAAAGCCCGCAGCCCCACAGTGTGTGGGGCCACGCGAGCGGCTGCCAAAGAGCTTTCCAACGAGGCACGGCTTTTCCTCCTGGCTCTTCGGGCGTGGGAGCTGTGGCCAGAGACGCGGCCCTACCGGAAAATGCTTCGCAGGCTGGCGCGGCGGCGCCACGTAGGCGCTGGTGGCGCCGAGGCTGACGGCTGACAGAAAGCCTGCAGCCCCACGGGCTGTGGGGCCACGCGAGCGGCTGCCAAAGAGCTTTCCAATGAGGCACGGCTTTCCCTCCTGGCTCTTCGGGTGTGGGAGCTGTGGCCAGAGACGCGGCCCTACCGGAAAATGCTTCGGGGGCTGGCGCGGCGGCGCCAGGTGGGCGCCGGTGGCGCCGAGGCTGACGGCCGCCGGAACGCCCGCAGCCCCACGGGCTGTGGGGCCACGCGAGCGGCTGCCAAAGAGCTTTCCAACGAGGCACGGCTTTCCCTCCTGGCTCTTCGGGCGTGGGAGCTGTGGCCAGAGACGCGGCCCTACCGGAAAATGCTTCGCAGGCTGGTGCGGCGGCGCCACGTGGGCGCCGGTGGCGCCGAGGCTGACGGCCGCCCGAAAGCCTGCAGCCCCACGGGCTGTGGGGCCACGTGAGCGGCTGCCAAAGAGCTTTGCAACGAGGCACGGCTTTCCCTCCTGGCTCTTCGGGCGTGGGAGCTGTGGCCAGAGCCGCGGCCCTACCGGAAAATGCTTTGCAGGCTGGCGCGGCGGCGCCAGGTGGGCGCCGGTGGCGCCGAGGCTGACGGCCGCCGGAAAGCCCGCAGCCCCACGGTGTGTGGGGCCACGTGAGCAGCTGCCAAAGAGCTTTCCAATGAGGCACGGCTTTCCCTCCTGGCTCTTCGGGCGTGGGAGCTGTGGCCAGAGCCGCGGCCCTACCGGAAAATGCTTCGGGGGCTGGCGCGGCGGCGCCAGGTGGGCGCCGGTGGCGCCGAGGCTGACGGCCGCAGCAAAGCCCGCAGCCCCACGGTGTGTGGGGCCACGCGAGCGGCTGCCAAAGAGCTTTCCAACGAGGCACGGCTTTCCCTCCTGGCTCTTCGGGCGTGGGAGCTGTGGCCAGAGACGCGGCCCTACCGGAAAATGCTTCGGGGGCTGGCGCGGCGGCGCCAGGTGGGCGCCGGTGGCGCCGAGGCTGACGGCCGCCGGAAAGCCCGCAGCCCCACGGGCTGTGGGGCCACGCGAGCGGCTGCCAAAGAGCTTTCCAACGAGGCACGGCTTTCCCTCCTGGCTCTTCGGGCGTGGGAGCTGTGGCCAGAGCCGCGGCCCTACTGTAAATTGCTTCGCAGGCTGGCGCGGCGGCGTCACGTGGGCGCCGGTGGCGCCGAGGCTGACGGCCGCCGCAAAGCCCGCAGCCCCACGGGCTGTGGGGCCACGCGAGCGGCTGCCAAAGAGCTTTCCAACGAGGCACGGCTTTCCCTCCTGGCTCTTCGGGCGTGGGAGCTGTGGCCAGAGCCGCGGCCCTACCGGAAAATGCTTCGGGGGCTGGCGCGGCGGCGCCACGTGGGCGCCGGTGGCGCCGAGGCTGACGGCCGCCGTAAAGCCCGCAGCCCCACGGGCTGTGGGGCCACGCGAGCGGCTGCCAAAGAGCTTTCCAATGAGGCACGGCTTTCCCTCCTGGCTCTTCGGGCGTGGGAGCTGTGGCCAGAGACGCGGCCCTACCGGAAAATGCTTCGGGGGCTGGCGCGGCGGCGCCACGTGGGCGCCGGTGGCGCCGAGGCTGACGGCCGCCGCAAAGCCCGCAGCCCCACGGGCTGTGGGGCCACGCGAGCGGCTGCCAAAGAGCTTTCCAACGAGGCACGGCTTTCCCTCCTGGCTCTTCGGGCGTGGGAGCTGTGGCCAGAGACGCGGCCCTACCGGAAAATGCTTCGGGGGCTGGCG